>NC_067483.1:79060769-79409739 GCF_947179515.1 Apodemus sylvaticus | reverse complement strand
TGAGAGAGAGAGAGAGAGACAGAGAGAGAGACAGAGAGACAGATAGAGACAGAGAGAGAGAACTAGAAATATAATTTAGGCTAGAATTTGGGGCAGTCTTAAATTTGAGTTTATCTTATATGTGGAGGAATCTACTAAGTTTTAATGACTGAGATTGAAATAATGTGTTGGGGTAATTCTAATATAGCAATGCTGTACAGAAAGAAAAAGAAGCTCTGGTGTTAGAGAACACAAATATGCTGTAAAGAAACAAGAGAGCTTTACACGGCTAATATAGTCATCAGGTGTCCCTTTCCCCCACAGCATTTAGCTGTGACCCTCCTGGCTGGCAACCCCCACCCTTCCCCAGGAGTTATTTCCGGCCTATTCAAGCTGCGGCATTCCTGGCCTAAAGCCTCCACCCTTCCCCTGGCGTTATCTCCGGCCTATTCTAGATAACAATACTGCCCGATTTCACCTTAACTACCAAGGCCTCAGCGCAGCTCCACCCGGAGACCAGCAGAAAACTGCGTGACTGAAAGCAGACAACCCGCCAAGAAGAAGATCCTACAAACTCTCAGCAATTTGGGGGGCAGGGTGGTTTTTCCAAAGATTATAAATATTGGCTAATTGATAGTAAAGTCAGTCTCTATGGGCAACTGTCCTCTTGACTCATTTCTCTTTTACCCCCTTCCTGTTAACCTCAGAATTCTCTTCCAGGTATTCCGGTTCGTTTGTGGCCGCTGGCGGCAACAATCAGGGTATAAACCAAGCAGGACGTGGCAGGAGTGAAGAGGAAGGGCTGAGTTTAAAAGATAGTGCAAGGAGGGGCAATGAGGAAATAGGCACCTAATAACCTTCACTTGTGCTGCTATTTGATTTTAGCTTCTGCTCTGTATCAGTGAAAAAATTAATAGTACAAAACAGATATGCAAGAATGGTGTCAAAGGAAAAGACAAGATTAGTGTTAGAACTGTTGAATCTGAGATGACATTGGTCCACTTAAGTAAGCAGTTGGAAGCAAGCATCCTTCCTTCCAAGGAGAAAGTATGGTCTAGGGGTATTTTCCAATATTTGTTTTTGCCTTCATCACAGTGACAGAATCCTTGATGATTAAAAGGGCAGATGACCATCAGGATAGACTACACAGTCCTTCTGTCTGCTAGTAAAGTGTGATCATGTCATGAAGTTCAGGCCACAAGAATATAAGTAAATGTAACATATATGCCTCTGATATCTTTTAGAAGAGGAAAAGTTGCTGTCTCCATCCTTTTTCTTTACATTTTATTTTGCCATGGTAGCTGGACATCTGAGAAATGTTAGGAATCATAAGGAGAAAGCCAACTACTGAGGTTGGTGATGTAGAAAGATTCAAGCCAGGAACTGTAAGGCATAGGTCTGGAGCTGAGCCCGTGCACAGTATTCATGGTAATAGGAGAATTATCAAACCAACATACAAAACAAATAAGTATACCAAGTATCAAAAGCATTATCAACAGGGAACCTACTATGGTCTCAAGAAGGGATTGTCTGTGATATAATTATTCAGAGTGTTCAAGTAAGATGAAGGCTGAAAACAGCTTTTAATATATTTGGGGATATATTGATTTTTGAGATTGGGGAGCATGTGAGACAATCCAATCAGAAGCCAGATTATCCTGCTAGGGGAGGTGGAAGGGAAGGAACTTGAGGCAGGTGGGTCTATGTACATTTGATGAGCCTTTAATTTAAGTTTCTTACAATATGGATGGTGAAAAGATCTTTTCCATAGGACTGTTAGCTGAGCACACAGAAACATGTGGTATGGAAAAGCATAAGTGAACAATAATCATTCTTGATGGCCTTCACACCTTCAGTCATGTAGAAGGTGAGGTCAGCCTCTAAGAAGAAGAAGCCTAGGATCAAACTTGAGAGAATGAATGCCAAGGATGTGTATACATGTTAGATTCAGGTATATTTGAGCCTACCAGCATAGTCTTGAAAAAAAATATTGAAATCCAATGATCCTTAATTCCTCATTTCTAAATGTGGACGACAAATAATGTGCAATGAAATAGCACGTATCAGTGTCTGGATGGTACATATAAATGACCGTTTCAATTACTTTGATTCCAAAAATTTGAGACATGGTCTTATAAGCTAACAAGAAATTGATGAAGCAGAACAAATAATTATAGAAAACTTAGGTTTCAAATAAAGGGAAGTGTCTCACAGTTACAACATCAACTGACTAGCCTTATTTCCCAACTTCCATATAGCAGACCACAAAAGCGAAGAGCAAGACCAGGCTGTGCTTGTAAAGGACAAACAAAGACTTCTAAGGCCACCACCGATGCAGGCTTGAATGATGTGTGTTCAGATTCCATTGCTGTGGCAGAAACTGTAGCACAAATCAAAGGAGAACCGATTTAGCTCAGAGTCACTTGGCTCCACAGCTGTAAGCCTGGGGCAAGGTGGAACACCATGGCAAGGAGCATGTGACAGAGGCTAGCTTTTCTCCTCAAGGTACCCAGAAACCAGAGAAAGAACAGAAAAGTCTACAAACAAGGTCTGACTTTCTATGGTAGACCTTCCAGTAATCGTTGTCTCCTGACTAAGGCCCCATCTCCTAGTTTTCATCACTTCCTAATACAATCACTTGATTTTATATATATCAAAGGATTAACCCTTGTAATGGATCACTTCCCAAAGCCCATTAAATCCAAAGTAAACCTTTATCATATGAAATTCATGGGTTGGGGCAGAAATGCCATATTCAAACTACATGTGTTAAAAGTCTGTTTGCAGTGATCTTTTGGTAGCTGAGGAAGAGGGAATCTGGAATAGAGATCACAGGATGACATCAGTATGGATGGAGCACAGTGGACAGACTCTTTGTAAGAGGCAGCCTTCCTCTTTTTTTTTTGTTAGGCTGGAGTACTTGTGGAGCAACAGATCAGTCCATGTATCAGATGGTGAACTGTGTTTCATTGGATGATATATTCCATGTCTATAGGTGGACTTTACAAACACACATTCCATGAATAAGTAATTGTCAAAAGCTCCTATTGGAAATGGACAACAGAAATGGTTAGAAAAGAGAATTTAAAAGGTTAAACAAATAGAAAAGTGTCAGGAAATCACCTGCATTTGAGAACTTGATGGGCAAGAGGTCTCTACCTGGATTGAGGAAAATTTCTTGTGGCTCTTTTTAGAGTCTATGAAGAGCATATACCACCTCTCTGGGGCTTGTGAAGCTACATGGTCTCCTGTCATGAAGGTCACCATCATCCATGCCCTGCTATCTTATACCTCAGTCATTGTCTTCCTGTTCTTTCTCTTCCCCTGATGGTCATATAGGCCATGGGCACGTCACCTCAGAGCATCTGTGCGCTCTCTTCTCTTTTCTCACCAGATTCTCCACACTCCCTTACCTTATATAGATCAAGTTGCCAACATTACCCCATCAAAAAGAGTTATCCTGACTGTCACTGCTCTATACACAGCAGAATCTGGAAGAACAGAACCTAAAAACAAGGTAGACTGAAGTCTCACACAATAGCTAACTTCATTTAGGGCCTCCAATAATTTATATTTTGAGGTCCTTATATAAGCAACGTTCATATGAGTTCAAACTATATACAATCACCAGGACAACTGTGCATGGCTGAATGGCTACAGCAAAGGCAATGGGTTGTCTGAAGCAGACCTACTGTGAGTACAAACACCTGTGAGGAGCACGGAAGCACATCTCAATAACAATCCTATTCCTTCAGAGGGCTGAGGTCACCAGACTCTTGCCTTGTTTTTTTGGAGTTTTCTCACACAACTTCATCCACGGAACCTGACCTCCAGTACTAAGAAGCCCACTAATTATTTCTAATTTTTTTGTGTCAGGCACAACTGCTAAAGTCTCAAATCTGGGTATTAATTTATCATCATGGCTCCTTCCCTGAGCACACTTCACTTAATGCTGGAAATGAAAAACCAACCCAAATAAACAGTGCAGCAACCCAAGGACAATAGGAAGAGCAGAGAACAGGAGTTGAAGGCATCGCTAGGAACTACAACAGCAAGTGAAAGAAATCTGCTTTAATGCAATGAAGCACATTGCTTGGGTCTTAAGTTCTTCCTCTGGTTCAATGGTTTGAGTATCACAGGAACAGAAGCTCAGGAAGTTCTAAACTAGATCAAAGGGACACGCCCCTGCCCTCCCAAGCTTAATTTCTAAAATGTTATGAACTAGTAGGAGTTGAATCCTACCAAGGTTCAGAACTCACAGGTTTGCAGGCAAAGGAACCAGATCCACAGATGGTGCTGGGCCATCTCCAGTCAGACTCCAGTCTTCTGGGGAAAAACAACTGCTCTAGAAGCTGCTTTCAGTTCACTTTGATTTTTCTGGAGGCTGAAGAAAGGAAGTGTGAGCTGATTAAGAAATGTTACTTCTGCCTGGTAGTGGTGATGCATGCACTTGGGAGGCAGAGACAGGTGGATTTCTCAGTTCGAGGCCAGCCTGGTCTGCAGAGTGAATCCCAGGACAGCCAGGGCTACACAGAGATACCCTGTCTCGAAAAATAAAAAAAACAAAACAAACAAACAAACAAACAAAAAGAAGTGTTACTTCTTAGCCTGCTTACTAGTGTTTTCCATTATACAACTATAGTGTCTGTTGATTATTAATTAATTATCCAACAAGCATTTATTAAGTGCCTACTATGTGTCAGACATATCATGGATGTTGATAATATCCAGGGCTACAAAGTAACTGGTTGACTTCTGTTTGTAGAGTTTATATCCTCTATAGAGACTGATAATTTCAATAAATGATGATATGTATTGCAGCAGGAAGAAATGCAGGGACCTTTGAGGGTAGAGGCATCTACATGAGGCTAGGGTGAGTTGGGGAAGATTTCTGAAAGGAACTGACAGTTTAGCTGAGACAAATATGAAGAATAAATTAGTACTTTTAGGCAGAGAGTTAATTGTATTTGATTCACAAGAATAAGCCATATTCTTTATGTTCAGTGTCTCCATGCCTGCCTTCACTGCCTCCTGCCCACTGGCCCTATAAAATCAGCACCTGTGATGCTGGAGATTGCTGTATCCCTCCTATAGACCCACCATCACCTAGTTAAGTTAACTGCCCTACTCATGAATCAGGATCAATTGTCTCAACAACTGAACTGCATGGAGCCCTTAGTGAGACAAGACCAGCTAAGCTGAGAGGACACCCACTCTCAACTCTCAGTGCAGGTGTATCAAATTCCAAAAGGCTGACACACATTTACAGAGAGCCAGCCAAAGATAGAACCAAAGATGGTTCTGAAGTCATAGCCAGAGCCAAACTTGATCCAGAGTAGAAAACCTTTCCAGAACATAAATCAAATTCAGACCCAGACCTGGTTTGCTCTGTAGCTGCCAGCAACTACAGGTGAACTGAAGACCTGGAAGAGAATTCTGGGAATAAACGGGGAGGCAACGAAAGAGAAATGAGTCAGGATGACATTAGCTGATCGAGACTAAAGCTTTACTAATATTTAGTCAATATATAGCCTTTAAAATAAAACCCTGTCCCCAGACTTCAAGGAGAGATCCAAGAACTCCTTGGCCTCTCTTCTCAGCGGGTCGCCTGCTGGGATTAAAGAACTTCAAGTCTTATGGGTACAGGGTTGTTTCCAGGTGAGACTGCCCTGAGGCTGCCTTGATTTCTAGGTGAAAGCAGCTGAATTGTTCTCAGAAGAACAAAGGCCAGGGATAATGCAAGTGGAAGGGTGGGGTGAGGGAGGTAGGGGGAGGGGGGGTGGGGAGGGGGGGCTGGAGGCCAGGAAAGTCGAGGGCTAACAGAATGGGTTGAAAAGCCTAGCTCCATGCTGTAGGGGGAAGGGACATTGCTCACCATCAGGGAAAACAGGAAGAATGGTCAGTCATAGAGGAACTCCAAGCATCGAGACATGTTTGTAGAAACCAGAAAAGGAACATGAGAGATGCCACATAACATCTAGCAATTCCCATTCCTGGTAGTGACTGTTGTTGAAGAAGTTACCCTACTCTCAGAGGATGGTTAGAGAGACAGAGCTTAGTACACTAAACACAGAGGGAAATGACACCTCAACTGTACTCTAACCTAGTCCCTCTGGAATGTTGCAAATACTCAATGAAACAAGAAAATTGACTCAAAAGAAATTAACCTTGACACCTGAGCTGAGAGCTCCACTGTAAAATCACAACACACTCTCTCTCTCTCTCTCTCTCTCACACACACACACACACACACACACAACACACACACACACACACACATACACACACACACACACACTAAAATAGCTTGTCTTGTGTTGGAGAAATGTCTCAGTGGCTAGCACTCTCCGTACTTCCAGAGGACCTGGTTTTGATTCCCAGCACCTACAACTTTCTCTAACTCCCATTTCAGGGGATCAAACACTGTCTTCTGACCTTAGAAGTCACTGCACACATGTGGTGCACAGACATACATCCAAACAATCATACCTATAAAATAAAAATAAACAAAACCTGTCTTTTCCTTAACCTACACTCCCCAGAGTAGTGACTCTTAATCGAAGTGACTTAGAAATAAGTTTCAAAAGAGTGATTATGAAGTCCTGCTCAAGGAAATGAAAGTAGACATGTATAAATGGCTTAATGAAATAGGAAGCTAATTGTTAGATATGAAAGTGGGATTAAATAAAGAAATGGAAATACAAAAGAAAAATCAAATTGAATTGATGCCTAAAATGAAAAGCTTAAAAAAATATGCAGTGTAAAGGCTCTGCAACTAAATGTGTCATGGGGAGGAGAAAGAAGCAGGAATTGAAGACATAATAAAGAACTGAGATATTAGGTCAAAGCTAATGACTGCTTTAATAAATAAGTGTGTAAAATGTGTGATAAACTTAGGACACCACAGAGGACCAATTTTATGAATTATGGCATAGAAGGAGTTGAATTGCATGCCAAAGGTGTAGTAAATATTTTCCACATAATCATAATAAAAGTATTTCCCTATTCAGTGAAATAGTTCAAAAGGTACACAGAACAACAAATAGGCATGACTAGAGAAAAATGTCTCCTCTGTGTCATATCACAGTTAAAACACTCAATACATACCAAAGAAGGTGTATTGAAGTCTGCAGTACACTGAAGAAATCGAGGAAGAAGATGGTAAAAACTCTCATATTCACAAATTGGAAGAGATAATCTAGTGAAAATGACCATGAGCCTTAAACCAATCATCAGAGTTTCAGTGCAATCCCCATCACAGTTTCAATACCATTTTTCACAGAAACAGAAAAAGCAATCATAAAATTCACATGGAAGCACAAAAGACTCTAGACAGGCAAAGCAAACAAACTCAAAGAAAAAAAACCACACGATCATTTTATTACATGCTGAAAAATCATTTGACAAAATTCAGCATCCTTTCATGCTAAAAGTTTTGGAAAGAACAAGAATTCAGGCCCATACCTAAACATAGTAAAAGCAATATACAGCAAACTGGTAGCCAACATCAAACTAAATGGAGAGAAACTTGAAGCAACGCCACTAAAATCAGGGACTAGACAAGGCTACCCCCTCTCTCCTTATCTTTTCAATATCATACTTGAAGGTCTAGCTACAGCAATTAGACAACATAAGGAGGTCAAAGGGATACAAATTGGAAAGGAAGAAGTCAAGCTATCACTATTTGCAGATGGTATGATAGCATACTTAAGTGACCCAAAAAAACTCCACCAGAGAACTCCTACAGCTGATAAACAACTTCAGCAAAGTGACTGGTTATAAAATAAACTCAAGCAAATCAGTAGCCTTTCTATACTCAAAGGATAAGCCAGCTGAGAAAGAAATTAGGGAAATGATACCCTTCACAATAGCCACAAACAATATAAAGTATCTGGGTGTGACTCTAACCAAACATGTGAAAGATCTGTATGTCAAGAACTTTAGGTCTCTGAAGAAGGAAATAAAAGAAGACCTCAGAAAATGGAAAAATCTTCCATGCTCTTGGATTGGCAGGATTAATATAGTAAAAATGGCCATCTTGCCAAAAGCAATCTACAGATTCAATGCAATTCCCATCAAAATCCCAACTCAGTTCTTCATAGAGTTAGAAAGAGCAATTCTCAAATTCATCTGGAATAACAAAAAACCCAGGATAGCTAAAACTATTCTCAACAGTAAAACAACTTCAGGGGGAATCAGTATCCCGGACCTCAAGCAGTACTACAGAGCAATAGTGTTAAAAACTGCATGGTATTGGTACAATGCCAGACAAGTGGATCAATGGAATAGGATTGAAGACCCAGAAATGGACCCACAGGCCTATGGTCACTTGATCTTCGACAAAGGAGCTGAAACTGTCCAGTGGAAAAAAGATAGCCTTTTCAACAAATGGTGCTGGTTCAATTGGAGGTCAGCATGCAGAAGAATGCAAATCAATCCATTCTTATCTCCTTTGTACCAAGCTCAACTCCAAGTGGATCAAGGACCTTCACATAAAACCAGACATAGTGAAACCAATAGAAAAGAAACTGGGGAAGACCCTTGAGGACGTGGGTACAGAGGAAAAGTTCCTGAACAGAATACCAATAGCTTATGCTCTAAGACCAAGAATTGACAAATATTGGATGTTTTCAGCCCCTTTGTCCAGGATCAAGTGGCCATAGGTGTGTGGGTTCATTTCTGGATCTTCAATCCTGTTCCATTGATCCGCCTGCCTGTCACTGTACCAATACCATGCAGTTTTTAACACCATTGCTTGGTAATATTGCTTGAGGTCAGGGATACTGATTCCCCCAGAATTTCTTTTGTTGTTGAGAATAGTTTTAGCTATCCTGGTTTTTTTGTTATTCCAGATGAATTTGAGAATTGCTCTTTAGCCTTTTCAACAAATGGTGCTGGTTCAACTGGAGGTCAGCATGCAGAAGAATGCGAATTGATCTATCCTGGTCTCCTCTTACTAAGCTCAACTCCAAATGGATCAAGGACCTCCATATAAAGCCAGACACTCTGAAGCTAATAGAAAAGAAACTGGGGAAGACCCTTGAGGACATCGGTACAGGGGGAAAGTTCCTGAACAGAACACCAATAGCTTATGCTCTAAGATCAAGAATTGACAAATGGGACCTCATAAAATTACAAAGTTTCTGTAAAGCAAAGGACATCATCAAAAGGACAAATCGGCAACCAACAAATTGGGAAAAGATCTTCACCAACCCTACATCAGATAGAGGGCTAATATCCAATATATACAAAGAACTCAAGAAGTTAGACCCCAGAAAACCAGATAACCCTATTAAAAAATGGGGTACAGAGTTAAACAAAGAATTCTCACCTGAAGAACTTTGGATGGCAGAGAAACATCTTAAAAAATGCTCAACTTAACTAGTCATCAGGGAAATGCAAATCAAAACAACCCTGAGATTTCACCTTACACCAGTCAGAATTGCTAAGATTAAAAATTCAGGAGACAGTGGATGTTGGCGAGGATGTGGAGAAAGAGGAACACTCCTCCACTGCTGGTGGGGTTACAAATTTGTACAACCACTCTGGAAATCAGTCTGGCGGTTCCTCTGAAAACTGGGCACCTCACTTCCAGAAGATCCTGCTATACCACTCCTGGGCATATACCCAGAAGATTCCCCAGCATGTAATAAGGATACATGTTCCAATATGTTCATAGCAGCCCTATTTATAATAGCCAGAAGCTGGAAAGAACACAGGTATCCCTCAACAGAAGAATGGATGCAAAAAATGTGGTTTATCTACACAATGGAGTAGTACTATTCAGCCATTAGAAACAATGAATTCATGAAATTCTTAGGCAAATGGATGGAGCTGGAGAACATCATACTAAGTGAGGTAACCCAGGCTCAAAAGATCAATCATGGTATGCACTCACTATTAAGTGGATATTAGCTTGGAATACTGGAATATGCAAAATATAATCCACACTTCAAATGAGGTACAAGAAGAACGGAGGAGTGGCCCCTAGTTCTGGAAAGACCCAGTGTAGCAGTATAAGACCAAACCAGAACAGGGAAGTGGGAAGGGATGGGTGGGAGAACAGAGGGAGGGAAGGGGGCTTATGTGACTTTTGGGGAGTGGGGAACCAGAAAAGGGGAAATCATTTGAAATGTAAATAAAAAATATATCGAGTAAAATTAAAAAAAAAAAAGAATTGACAAATAGGACCTCATAAAATAACAAAGTTTCTATAAGGCAAAGGACACTATCAAGAGGACAAAATGGCAACCAACAAATTGAGAAAAGATCTTCACCAACCCTACATCTGACAGAGGGCTAATATCCAATATATACAAAGAACTCAAGGCGATAGACTCCAGAGAGCCAAATAACCCTATTAAAAAATGGGGTACAGAGTAAACAAAGAATTTTCACCTGAAGAACTTCGAATGGCTGAGAAGCACCTTAAAAAATGTTCAACATCATTAGTCTTTAGGGAAATCCAAATCAAAACAACCCTGAGATTTCACCTCACACCAATCAGAGAATGGCTAAGATTAAAAAGTCAGGAGACAGCAGGTGTTGGCAAGGATGTGGATAAAGAGGAAGACTCCTCCACTGCTGGTGGGATTGCAAGCTGGTACAACCACTCTGGAAATCAGTCTGGCGGTTCCTCAGAAAACTGGGCATGACACTTCCGGAGGACCCTGCTATACCACTCCTGGGCATATACCCAGAGGATTCCCCAGCATGCAATAAGGACACATGCTCCACTATGTTCATAGAGGCCTTGTTTATAATAGCCAGAAGCTGGAAAGAACCCAGATATCCCTCAATGGAGGAATGGATAGAGAAAATGTGGTATATTTACACAATGGAATACTACTCAGCAATTAAAAACAATGAATTCATGAAATTCTTAGGCAAATGGTTGGAACTGGAAAATATCATCCCAAGTGAGGTAACCCATTCACAAAAGAACACACACCGAATGCAGTCACTGATAAGTGGCCATTAGCCCAGAAGCTCTGAATACCCAAGACACAACTCACATATCAAATGATTCCCATGAAGAAGGGAGGAGAGGGCCCTAGTCCTGGAAAGGCTTGGTGCAGCATTGTAGGGGATTACCAGGACAGGGAAGTGGAAGGGGGATGATTGGGGAATGGGCAGAGGGAAGAGGGTTTATGGGACTTATGGGGAGGGGGTAACCAGGAAAGGGGAAATCATTTGGAATGTAAACAAAGAATATAGAAAATTTTAAAAAAGGAAAAAATAGTGTAGCTTAGTGAAACTGAAATAAATTTAAGACTTTGGTAAATAAGTATTATAAAATATATTGATAACAATTCAAAAAGTCTTAAATTTCTTGTCAATTTTGATAAGAAACCCTATAGAAATACTTGTATAGTAGCATAAATAAGTGTGCATACAAACAACTATCTTATTTTATTCTATTTTAGAATAATTTATTCTATTTATTTATTCTATTTTAGACTCCAATACATGCCCATACTTTAAATTAAAAAAAAAAAATTAAACCACCTAAAAGAAAGAAAGAAAATCTAACAGGAGGTTAATATTTGTAATATATAAATAGTGCAAAAAGCAAAATAATTTGAAAACAATCCAACCCACAAACAAACAAGCAAAAAACAAAAACCGAAAAACTGGCTTAAGTCCTAAACTTGAAAACAAAAAAACAAGACAAGTAGTCAATAAATGTTTTTAAAATGTGATCACCATCCTTTACCACCAGGAATTGCAAATCAAAATGGCTGCTGTTACATAAGAATGGCTTTTATTATAAATACAAATGACAGCCAATGCTGGCTTGGATGTAGAGAAATGAAAGTCATCATTGGTAGGAGTATAAACTGGTGCGGCCACTGTGAAAATCAGTATGGAGATTCCTCAAATAGTTAGAGATAGATCTACCACATGGCCTAGCTATACTGCACTTAGGCACCCACCCAAAGGACAAAGGATTCTATACTTTAAAGTTCCCACACACAAACCACCAGAAAATGTTTGGATCTTAAAAACTTTTAGTAAAGTAGCAGGATACAAAATCAATATATAAAAAAATCAGTAGCTTTTATATATGCCAATAACAAACTTTCTGAGAAAACAGAGGAATAGTATGCCATTGATGATACCTTAAAAATATATATGTAGGAATAAACTTCACCACAGGAAAACCTCTACTAGGAAAACTTGAAGACATTGGGAAAAGAAATTGGAGAAGGCACTGGAGTATAGAAAGACCTGCTATGCTCCTGGGTTAGCAAATTAATACTGTGCTGATAGTCATACTGCCAAAAGCAATCTACAAATTTCCACAATTTCCATAAATTTCAACAATATTTTTTCACATAACTTGATAAAAATTTGGATGAAACTTGGAAACATTAAAGAGCAATGTAATTCCAAACAGAAAGAAGACAGCCTGAATTATCACATTACCTGACCCCAAACTATTACATTGTCATGGTGACAAAGACAGTATGGCCCTGAGGAAAGACAGACACAAAGACTGGTGGAATGTGGAAAAGGACCCAGAGCTGAATCCACACAGCTGTGATCACGTGACCTTTGGTGAAGGATTAAAAAACATCCAAGACTTTTTGTTCTGAAAAGTTTTTATTTACACAACCAATAAATAGTGTGTGCTAACTAGTTTTTATCTTAATTTGACACAAGCTACAGTTATCTGAAAGGAGGGTACCTCAATTGAGGAATTACCTATATAAGACACAGCTGTAAGGCATTTTCTTAGTTAGTGATTATTGGGGGAAGGCCCAGCCCATTGTGGGTGTGGCTACCTCTTGGGTGGTGGTTCTCAGTTCTATAAGGAGGAAGGCTGAGCAAGCCATGATGAGCAAGCTAGTAAGCAGCACCTTTCATGGCCTCTGGGTTAGCTCCTGCCCTCCAGCTTCCTGCCCTGTTTGAGACACTGCCTTGATTTACTTCAGTGATGGACTACAGCCAAATAAACTCTTTCCTCTCCAACTTGCTTTTGGTCTTGGTATTTGATCACAGCCATAGAAATCCTAATGAGGACCTAAATTCGTACCAAGATAGTGGGATATTACTGTGATGGACCTGACCGTGTTGTTTTGGGGAGGATTATGGAAGGACTTTGGAACTTTGGGCTTGAAACACCATTAAGTGATGAAAACTCGCTGGGCTGTTCTGTAAGATGGTGGAGATAAGAATCTTGAGAGCTGTGTAGATGATGGAGGCCTGGTTTGTGAAGATTTAGAGGGAAGCAAAGTTTATAGGACCATTTGTGTGAAGAATCTGTGGTGACTGCTCACCTGGAGCTGAAGAACTGGGTGTGATTAACAAGAGACCAGCACCATTATTATAAAAATCTTTGCTTTGCTGGGACAATGAATGCTGGTCAACTGAGGATGAAGAATCAGCTGTGAATAAGAAGAGACTAGCAGGGATAGAGAGATGGTTCAAGTGGTTAAGAGCACTGACTTTCTTCCAGAAGTCCTGAGTTCAATTCCCAGCAACTATATGGTGGCTCACATGGTTTGGATTCCCTCTTTCAGTGTGTCTGAAGACAGCTATATCATACTCATATTAAATAAATAAATAGATAGATAGATAGATAGATAGATAGATAGATAGATAAATAAATAAATAAATAAGACTAGCATTGCTGACATGAAGTCTTCTGGGGAATGCTTCCTCAGGGTCAGCACACAGAAGTTGTGTTCCAGAAGTGGCCAAGGTTGTACCTTTTCCTGTCAGCTGAACTTAGTTGTTTAAGAGTCACCCAGTTGGTACTGGTTTTGAAGGCATGAAAGAGTCACGGAAAACAGCTGAGGCCTGGCACTGTGTGGTAGGGCTGGATTACCCCCAAAAGACAAGGTGAAGCTATAGGTGAAAGTGTAGTCCAGTTTCAGAAAGGGACCCCAGGATTTTGGAGATACCATGACCATGATAAGAATAGCAGTAGCAGTGGAGTGGAGTCAGCTAGAGCCTAGGGGACAAGCTGTGTGCTGCAGAGGGCAGAGCTGGAGAAGTGAACTAAGTCCTGAGGAAGAGCCCAGAAGATCATGGATGAATCCCTCATAATTGGACATTGAATAATTTAAACCTTTGGAGTTTGGTTTTGCTTATTCAGATTGTGACTGTGAGTTGGTTCTTCTTTCTTGACATAAGAAAGTAATTTATTTTGGATTTGATGGGAGCCCTCAGTAGAAAAACTTTGAAACTTTTGATTTTAAAAGGACTAAATTTTAAAAAATACTTAAATGTTTTTAAGTGTTTGAATTTTTAAAGCCTTGGTACTTTTAAAATTTGGAGTGTTTATATTATAACATTGATATTAATGTATGATCTTGGAAAGAACAAGGAAAGAAAGGTTGTTGGATTCCATAGCTGCCTGCAGCTACTACGAACTGGGTTGCTGGAACAGAAGCTGAGGGATAGATGAGGAAGGGGCTAAAAGAAAAAAGGCCAGGACAATATTTCACTGATCAAGGCCCAGAACTTTAATGTTGGTCCGACCTTTTAACAGTTTGGGCAAAACCTTCCCCCGAGATTCAAGGAGATATCTGAGAAATTGTTGGCTCCTCTTCTCAGCGGGTCGCCTGCTGGGTTTAAAGGACTTCATGTCTTACAGGTCCCAGGATGTTTCCAGGTGAGACTGCCCTGATCACACATGATATGGTATAGAATAGAGAGTTTATTTAGGGTATGGGGAGGGAAGTTAAGAGGGTAGTAGAGGCAGAGAGAGGCAGAGAGAGTAGAGAAGTAGAGGCTGGCCATGACCACGTGGAGAGAGGGGGAAAGGAGGAAGGGAGGGAGGGATGGATGGAGGGAGGGAAAAGCCCAAGAGGGCAAGAGGATAAGAGAGAGAGGAGGGGAAATCAGCCCCTTTTAGAGTGGACCAGACCTACCTGGCTGTTGCCAGGTAATTGTGGGGAGGAGCTTAGACAGAATCTTAACATGTTGTCCCTGAATGTATGTCTATGCACCACATTTTTGTTTGGTGTCAGTGGAGATCAAAAAAAGTGTTGTCAGATTCAATGAAAGTAGAGATACAGATGGTTGTTTGCTGCGAATGGAACCTAAATCCTCTGAAAAAGTACCAGCCAGTTAATCACTTAATCATCTCTTCAGCCCCTCCAGGGGCACAAGGTTCAATGAAGAGTGGTAATTTGCTTCCCTCTAGTGACTTAACTGCCTTCAAAGGCCTTACACAATACTTGGAGGTCAAGAGTTCAACATCAGAATCACATTAACTGGGACACTCAGACCTTAAGAAATCCATGGTGGATCTGAAGGGCCATCAGTGGTGGAACCAAGGCGACACAGGGTCCAGTTAGGCCCTGCGCCCACGACCACTGACCTTCGCTGACCAGCTGGGCGGCAAGCAGCTGCGGTTCTGCGGAGCCTTTCGCTGCACGGAAGCCACTTCAGAACTCGGCTTCCCGCCAGTCAGGAGAGACTCACCTCCATCTTGATTCCGGGCTCCAGAGATCGGTCAGACTGAGGTACACAAACATAATCCTAGGCCCAACACCGCAGGGGTCTGAGCCTGACGGGCGTTGGCCTGCACCCAGGCCCTGGGCTGTTCGAGTGGCCATCGGGGCGCCAACCCAGCCAGGAGTTTTTTTTTTGCCCTGGCCGGCGCACGCGCCGCCATTTTGCCTACAGGACCCAGAGTGCTTGGGAGGGCAGAGACTGCTAACAAGCGTAGCCTGAGGCTAACAAAACGGGGGTCTAGGCCCCAAAAGGCACAGGACTGACCCCAAGAACTGGGCGGCTTTGGTGGGCCATCTGTGTGTCAACCCGCCCAGGAGGTTATTAGCACAACAGACTCTCCCGGTGCTTTCGGGGAGCGCGGACGCGCACGCCCGCCATCCGGGTCACCTGGCGGACCCAAATAACAGTCATAGCCCTAGGGGAACTTTGCTCGGACCTTGGCCTCCCAGGCTTTTGCCTGGACTCAGGGCCCGGGCGACAAGGCTAACCTAGTGTGCGCCAGCCCGGTTGGGGAAATCGGCTGCCCAGCGGAGTGAGTGGAACACAGAGGAGGTCACAGCAGCATACACCTTCGGAACTCCCTGGGGGTGCACACGGGTTCCATCTGGCCCACAGACACAATCTGGGGCAAGGCCTCAGGCAGAAGCCCTCAGGTCAACTCTCTCCGCTTCAGATCAGCCTGGGTGGCCGCCACATCTCCAGGTCCCTCAAGAGGCTAGTGGGGGCTTCCGGGCGGCCAGCTGGGAGAAGTCGGTGTGCTCCAATAAATCCTGCGGGCCCCAGCGGGAGCCTTCAGGTGCCTGCTTCGGGATCTGAACAGCCTGGACAACAGCACCCTGTCTACAGGCAGTGCAGAGTGTAAGCTGTGCACCAGAGGCCAACGGGGAAGGGGCAGCTTGCACTGGTGAGTCCAGCACTGACAAGACCAAGTAACACCAGTGAGAGCTAGATGGCAAAAGGCAAACGCAGGAACGTCACTAACAGAAATCAAGGCAATATGGCAACATCTGAACCCAATTCTCCTCTACCAGCAAGTCCTGGATACCCCATCACACCAGTAAAACAAGATTTGGATTTAAAATCACTGGTCATGATGCTGGTACAGGAACACATGAAGGACATTCAGGAGAAAATGGATCAAAAGTTAGAAGCCCTTGCAAGGGAAACACAAAAATCATTGAAAGAAATCCAGGAGAATACAAAAGCCAACAAGGAGGAAATGCAAAAAACACTTAAAGAAATACAGGAGAACTTTGGTCAACAGGCTGAGGTCATGAAAGACGAAACACAAAAATCTCTTAAAGAAATACAGGAGAACTTTGGTCAACAGGCTGAGGTCATGAAAGAAAAAACACAAAAATCTCTTAAAGAATTACAGGAAAGCACAAACAAGCAAGTGAAGGAGCTAAGCAAAACCATCCAGGATCTAAAATCAGAAGTAGAAACAACTAAGAAAACTCAAAAGGAGACAACTTTGGAGATAGAAAGCCTTGGGAAGAAATCAGGGGACAGAGATGCAAATATCAACAACAGAATACAAGAAATAGAAGAAAGAATCTCAGATGCTGAAGATTCCATAGAAACCATGGACTCAACAGTTAAAGAAAATGCAAAATGCAAAAAGCTTGTAACCCAAAATATCCAGGAAATCCACGACACAATGAGAAGACCAAACCTAAGGATTATAGGCATAGATGAGAGTGAAGATTTACAACTTAAAGGGCCAGCAAATATCTTCAATAAAATTATGGAAGAAAACTTCCCTAACCTAAAGAGAGAGATGCCCATGAATATACAAGAAGCCTACAGAACTCCAAACAGACTGGACCAGAACAGAAATACTTCCCGTCACATAATAATCAAAACACCAAATGTTCTAAACAAAGAAAGAATATTAAAGGCAGTAAGAGAAAAAGGCCAAGTAACATATAAAGGAAGACCTATCAGAATCACAGCAGACTTTTCACCTGAGACTATGAAGGCTAGAAGGTCCTGGGCAGATCTCATGCAGACTCTAAGAGAACACAAATGCCAACCAAAACTACTATATCCAGCAAAACTCTCAATCACCATAGATGGAGAAACTAAGATATTTCACGACAAAACCAAGTTCACCCAATATCTATCCACAAACCCAGCCCTAAAAAGGATAATAGGAGGACAACACCAATACAAGGAGGGAAACTTCACCCTGAAAAAAGCAAGATAGTAACCTTTCATCAAACCCAAAAGAAGTTAAGCAATCAAATTTAAAAAATAACGTCAAAAATGATAGGAAGTAACAATCACTATTCCTTAATATCTCTTAACATCAATGGACTCAATGCCCCAATAAAAAGACACAGACTAACTGACTGGATACGTAAACAGGACCCTTCATTTTGCTGCTTACAGGAAACAAACCTCAGGGTCAAAGACAAACACTACCTTAGAGTAAAAGGCTGGAAGACAATTTTACAAGCAAATGGTCTCAGGAAACAAGCTGGAGTAGCCATTTTAATATCAGATAAAATTGACTTTCAACCCAAAGTCATCAAAAGAGACTCTGAGGGACACTTCTTGCTGGTCAAAGGAAAAATACAACAAGAAGAACTCTCAATCCTGAACATCTATGCTCCAAATGCAAGGGCACCCTCTTTCATAAAAGAAACTTTGTTAAAACTCAAAGCACACATTGCACCTAACACAATAATTGTGGGTGACTTCAACACTGCACTTTCCTCAATGGACCGATCAGGAAAACAGAAACTAAACAAGGACACAATGAAACTAATTGAAGCTTTGGACCAATTAGATTTAACCGATATATATAGAACATTCTATCCTAAAACAAAAGAATATACCTTTTTTTCAGCACCTCATGGTACCCTCTCCAAAATCGACCATATAATTGGTCACAAGACAGACCTCAACAAATATAAGAAGATAGAACTAATCCCATGCCTCCTATCTGATCACTATGGAATAAAAGTGGTCTTCAATAGCAACAGAAACAACAGAAAACCCACATACACGTAGAAATTGAACAATACTCTACTCAATGATACCTTGGTCAAGGAAGAAATAAAGAAAGAAATTAAAGACTTTTTAGAACACAATGAAAATGAAAACACAACATACCCAAATCTATGGGACACAATGAAAGCAGTGCTAAGAGGAAAACTCATAGCCCTGAGTGCCTCCAAAAAGAAAATGGAGAGAGCATACGTTACCAACTTAATGACACACCTGAAAGCCCTAGAACAAAAAGAAGCTATTTCACCCAGGAGGAGTAGAAGGCAGGAAATCATCAAACTCAGGGCTGAAATCAATCAAGTAGAAACAAAGAGAACCATACAAAAAATCAACAAAACCAGGAGCTGGTTCTTTGAGAAAATCAACAAGATAGATAAACCCTTAGCCAGACTGACCAAAGGGCACAGAGAAAGTATCCAAATTAACAAACTTAGAAGTGAAAAGGGAGACATAACAACGGAAACTGAGGAAATCCAAAAAATCATCAGATCCTACTACAAGAGCCTGTACTCAACACAACTGGAGAATCTGGAGGAAATGGACAATTTCCTTGACAGATACCAAATACCAAAATTAAATCAGGACCAACTAGATCATCTGAACAGTCCCATAAAGCCTAAAGAAATAGAAGGAGTCATAGAAAGTCTTCCAACCAAAAAAAGCACAGGACCAGATGGTTTCAGTGCAGAATTCTACCAGACCTTCAAAGAAGAGTTAACACCAATACTCTTCAAACTATTCCACAAAATAGAAACAGAAGGAACACTACCCAATTCCTTCTACGAAGCCACAATTACGCTGATACCAAAGCCACACAAAGATCCAACAAAGAAAGAGAACTTCAGACCAATTTCCCTTATGAACATCGATGCAAAAATACTCAATAAAATTCTTGCCAACCGAATCCAAGAAAACATCAAAACGATCATCCACCATGATCAAGTAGGCTTTATCCCGGGAATGCAGGGTTGGTTCAATATACGGAAATCCATCAATACAAACCACTACATAAACAAACTCAAAGAATAAAACCACATGGTCATTTCATTGGATGCTGAAAAAGCATTTGACAAAATTCAGCATCCTTTCATGCTTAAAGTCTTGGAGAGAACAGGAATTCAAGGCCCATACCTAAACATAGTAAAAGCAATATACAGCAAACCGGTAGCCAGCATCAAACTAAATGGAGAGAAACTTGAAGCAATCCCACTGAAATCAGGGACCAGACAAGGCTGCCCCCTTTCTCCTTATCTTTTCAATATTGTACTTGAGGTACTAGCTCGGGCAATTCGACAACATAAGGAGGTCAAAGGGATACAAATTGAAAAGGAGGAAGTCAAACTATCATTATTTGCAGACGACATGATAGTCTACCTAAGTGACCCAAAAAACTCCACTAGAGAGCTCCTACAGCTGATAAACAACTTCAGCAAAGTGGCAGGTTATAAAATCAACTCAAGCAAATCAGTGGCCTTCCTATACTCAAAGGATAAGCAGGCTGAGAAAGAAATTAGGGAAATGACCCCCTTCACAATAGCCACAAACAGTATAAAGTATCTTGGGGTGACTCTTACCAAACATGCGAAAGATCTGTATGACAAGAACTTCAAGACTCTGAAGAAGGAAATGGAAGAAGACCTCAAAAAATGGGAAAACCTCCCATGCTCATGGATCGGTAGAATCAATATAGTTAAAATGGCCATTTTGCCTAAAGCACTATACAGATTCAATGCAATACCCATCAAAATCCCAACTCAATTCTTCACAGAGTTAGAAAGAGCAATTATCAAATTCATCTGGAACAACAAAAAACCCAGGATAGCTAAAACTATTCTCAGCAACAAAAGAAAATCTGGGGGAATCAGTATCCCTGACCTCAAGCAATACTACAGAGCAATAGTGTTAAAAACTGCATGGTATTGGTACAGTGACAGGCAGGAGGATCAATGGAACAGGATTGAAGATCCAGAAATGAACCCACACACCTATGGCCACTTGATCCTCGACAAAGAGGCTGAAAACATCCAATGGAAAAAAGATAGCCTTTTCAACAAATGGTGCTGGTTCAACTGGAGGTCAGCATGCAGAAGAATGCGAATTGATCCATCCTTGTCTCCTTGTACTAAGCTCAAATCCAAATGGATCAAGGACCTCCACATAAAGCCAGACACTCTGAAGCTAATAGAAAAGAAACTGGGGAAGACCCTTGAGGACATCGGTACAGGGAGAAAGTTTCTGAACAGAACACCAATAGCGTATGCTCTAAGAGCAAGAATTGACAAATGGGACCTCATAAGGTTACAGAGTTTCTGTAAGGCAAAGGACACCATCAAGAGGACAGATCGGCAACCAACAAATTGGGAAAAGGTCTTCACCAATCCTACATCAGATAGAGGGCTAATATCCAATATATATAAAGAACTCAAGAAGTTAGACTCCAGAAAACCGAACAACCCTATTAAAAAATGGGGTACAGAGTTAAACAAAGAATTCTCACCTGAAGAACTTCGGATGGCGGAGAAGCATCTTAAAAAATGCTCAACTTCATTAGTCATTAGGGAAATGCAAATCAAAACAACCCTAAGATTTCATCTTACACCAGTCAGAATGGCTAAGATTAAAAATTCAGGAGACAGCAGGTGTTGGAGAGGGTGCGGAGAAAGAGGAACACTCCTCCACTGCTGGTGGGGTTGCAAATTGGTACAACCACTCTGGAAAGCAGTCTGGCGGTTCCTCCGAAAACTGGGCACCTCACTTCCAGAAGATCCTGCTATACCACTCCTGGGCATATACCCAGAGGATTCCCCACCATGTAATAAGGATACATGCTCTACTATGTTCATAGCAGCCCTATTTATAATTGCCAGATGCTGGAAAGAACCCAGGTATCCCTCAACAGAAGAGTGGATGCAAAAAATGTGGTATATCTACACAATGGAGTACTATTCAGCCATTAGAAACAATGAATTCATGAAATTCTTAGGTAAATGGATGGAGCTAGAGAACATCATACTCAGTGAGGTAACCCAGACTCAAAAGGTGAATCATGGTATGCACTCACTAATAAGTGGTTATTAACCTAGAAAACTGGAATACCCAAAACATAATCCACACATCAAATGAGATACAAGAAGAAAGCAGGAGTGGTCCCTGGTTCTGGAAAGACTCAGTGAAACAGTATTTGGCAAAACCAGAACGGGGAACTGGGAAGGGGTGGGAGGGAGGACAGGGGAAGAGAAGGGGGCTTACGGGACTTTCAGGGAGTGGGGGGGGCTAGAAAAGGGGAAATCATTTGAAATGTAAATAAATTATATCGAATAAAAAAAAAAGAAAAAAAAAGAGTTCAACATCAATTTTAAGGAAGCATAAGTATTCAGATCATAACTTTCTGAACTTTATACATCTATATAAAACATGTAAAACATACTTTTTGATTCTATATTAATACTCCCACTCAAAATACATTTCTTATAAAGGTATTTTTATGATAAAATTAATCAAATAAATTTGTACTTAAATTTCAGTTTTGGGTAACCCTGACAAACTTATATGTCACAAAATTGCATGCTTTATTGGTTTAATTCTTATGGAATACAAAATTTTGACTTCTAAATTCTTCACAGATATCAAAAGATACAAAATATCTTAAGTCTTAAATTCTGAGAGAGATGACAACACTTGATAGGACAACAGTGTTTCACTTTCTTCACATGAATGAAAACGAGAGATAATTTGAAGTTGTGTTTTTAAAGCCACCAGAGAGCTATGGAAACAACAGTCCACCACGACGTATAATTCCATGAGCCAACAGCCACCAGCCATTTCCCCACTGTATAGGGCAGAGAGAGAAGAGACTGAGTCTATGCATGGGCTGAACACTGAGCTGGGAGCAGGCACGGCAGGGAAGGGGACTAAAAGAATAACTGAAGTTGTAGAGTGCAGAGTGAAAGTTGGACACACGAAATGGTCTTTAACACAACACGGATTTTTTGTCCATAGGACAGGAATGGGTGGGAGGTGAGGGAATCAGAGTGAGAAGTAGGAAGAGGAAAGTCACACATTCGGGTTTAAAGGCTTTAATTGGCTTTATCTGTGGTTCTGGTTCCAGGAAACCTTTTATTTCAGAAAACAGAGTAAGTGTTCCAAGGAGCTGAGCAGAAGCAGCTGGTTTTGTGGACAGAGAATCTGAGGGAGGCAGAGTCACTGAACAAGGAGTAGACTGGGGCCTCAGCTTTGCTTCTAAAGCTGTTTTCCCTAAAAGCGAGGGCAGGAGGCAAAGCAACAGCAAGGTAACTGGTGAGTACTGGATCACTTTACATTATTATTATTATTGTATTTTATTATCATTTATTTCTTTTTGTTACATATTAAGGAAAACATAACCTTATTACCATGCCAGCTGATCCTATCTTGTCAGAGTTGAGGGCCATAGCTCGGTGGTGGAGATGGGCTACCACGAGCGAATTTGATCTCCAGCATCACTAAAGCAAACAGCCCAGAACAAGAATTACCACACGAAACAACCCAAACTGGCCCGTTTGGAAAATGTTGCTGTTACTTCTTTCTCTTTTGATTTTTGAAACCAGGTAATAAGATAGTCAGTTAGGGAGCTTGGTACAAATGACTCCATTTCTAAGTCCAGGTTTGGGAACTTAATTCCAAACAACAGTGCCATATTGTAAAAATCATTGCTCATTCCTGCTTCTGGGAGAGCCTTCCATGGCTCTCTCTCTCTCTCCCTTAACTAATTTGCCAGAGTGTGTAAAATACCACACTGAAGTGGCAAGATTGGGAACTGAAAAGCTCTGCCACTATCTCTCAGATCTGAAAAAACAAATATTTGCCACTGAGTTGATCAATGGTCCAGAAGGGCCACACCCAAGGAACTGGGCTAAAGCAAAAAAGGTTTATTAGGTCTTACTTATATTGAAACTCCGCCTGACTAAGCTCCATCCCTAACTACACTGAAGAGATCACGGTCTTACCACATCTGCCTGATAGAAAAAGGAAGCAGGTTGACTGACAGAATATACACAACTGGAAGCCTTGGCTTCCTCTATATACAGTGCCTTCAATTAAAAAATTACACACACACACACACACACACACACACACACACACTATGACTGATCAGAGTGACTGCTGACTGCCTGGTCTGGTCATAAATGAAGCGTCTGTATCCCTCCAAGGCTCAAGAAACATCACAGAAGAAGGAGTGGGAAGACCCTAAGAGCGGGAAGGAGCAAGGGGAGCAGAACAGCAGGGCTGCTGCATATTTGAACTCCCGGCATCCTTGATTCCCTGCCTGAGTTTGGTTTTCTTTTTAGCTGACCAAGTCTGTGATACAGAACACTTGTTTTCATTTTCCGCACCTCTGATCCCTGGGGACGGGGAAGGAGATGGTGATGCTCTCCGTGCTCACTTGCCTCCCATTTTCCACTCCAGTACCTGTCAATATGCTGTCACAGAAGCAGGGAGGGTTCCAAGGCTCCAACCCTCCCTGAAGCCTTACGTGCAGGTCATGGCCGAGGTAGAGGGAGAGAGCTTTCGTTAGTGGTGTAACCATGGGTATGGCGCACATACTACTAGAAACAGATTCCCATCCGTGCTCCTGCACATCTTAATTAAACTCTTAGGGACACACACACACACACACACACACACACACACACACACACAAAGTTTGCAAAATAGAAATGGGGTTCAGTCAGAAAGAGAAAGTGAGAAATGAAAGAGTCACTAGGAGAAGACATGATTGAAGTACATCATTTTGAAACCCATTAGTATGTACAGTTAAGATATGCCAATAAAACATTTAGAATGCCATTGACAAGCAAGAGGAGAAAGAGATAAAGCAAGGGTTTGCAGAGTACCTGTGTGATTCCCAGCATGTATGAGATCCTGGACTCAACTCACAGCATTCTTCCTCAGTGAGAAAGAGAAGACTCAGATGATGACGTAAAAGAACACTTTAACCATCTCAGTAATGAAAATATTTTTTTAAATTAAGCATAAATAATAATGTGAAAATTATTGTCTACATCAAATTTGGCTTATACTTAATGAAAGAAAGGATATTAAAAGGGGTATTGCCCTAACTAAGATTATCAGAAAAGAGTAAAAGCCTGTGTCTGCTCAAGAACAGAAAGGCCTGTCTGATAGGAGAATCAGTCAACAGTATGTGTAAGTAACTCACAGAAGTGTAAGCCAGAATGCAAATAAGTATTGAAACTTGCAAACACAAGCAAATATTTAAATGTATACCACCAGGGATCAGAGACACAAAAAAGAAAACAAATGTTCTTTATCATGTACTTGACCAGCTAAAAATAAAACAACCTCCTATCCCCAATCCCAGATACTGTAGTGCCAAGTGCTGGTGAAGAAGTGGGAAAAGAGGAATTTTAATGCACTGACAGTGGGAATATACATTTTGCAAAAGAACTACATACACTCAGGAATTGAATATTCCATAATTTTCCATACAGTAATTCCACCTTGGTAGCCACTCAGAGCACATCTATGGATACAAAGACATGAAAAGCTGAGAGTGGAATTGTTCACAATAGATTTTCACAACAACCAGGACTTAAAAAAAAACCTCAATATCCACAAGGAAATTGGGCCAAGAAATCTCCTACAAACCATCACAGAAATATACCAAAAACATGACATATCCATAGAATATAACACTCAATTTAAATGATGCAACTAAAGCCACATATACAACTTGAAAAGGTCTAAGGAGTACCATGTTGAATAACAGGCAAAACACCTGAATGGCAGAATAATATATCTATTTATGTAGCTTTAAAGTAATTTTGGATATGCACATATACTTGCAAACACAAGCAAATATTTAAATGTATACACAGTGAACCAAAGGGCACAAATTATGAGACAGTCAGAGACTGTAATGGTTTGCATCTGATCATCCCATACAGGTTCATTCTAACGTTTGTTTCTCAGAGGGTAATGGTATTTAGAGGCTTCTGAACTTTAGGCAGTGAGGCCAGCCTGCCTGAAATGGTCACAAGGAGGGAGCCTTTGAAGACTATACCCTGCCCACAGCTCCTGCCTCGCTCTTGGCTTCCTGGTTCAATGTTAAGTGACCAGTCCACACAACATGCTCCTGCTACCATGGTCTGAGTTCTTTTACCCTTCTTTCTTGACATAATGGATTGAAACACTCTGAAACTGTACCAAAATAAATATTTCTCTCCTTATAATGCTTTTGCCACATAGCATGATCACAGGACACAAAAGTAATGAATACCAAGATGGCCGTAGAAAGAAATAGTAGGTGTGCTCTCTGGCCTTAACTCATAACCTGTTACCCATTGAAAGCATGGTCTGACTTTCCCAGTCACTGTGGGAGCAAAAAACAAACACACCGCAGCAACTCCCTTCACGGTTTGTAATCCGCTGAAAGTATGATGAGTGTCTTTCAGTAATTTTAATTAAACACAAGAATAAATTTTTGCCATGATAGTGCCCAAGAACAAATTGGATGGTTTTGGAACAGCACTAAAAGACAAAAATAAAGCAAATAACCAGGCCCTTAACCTTAAAAGCATGGTCTGTATTTCTTCCACCTCCCACATGTGTTCGTTCTCTCTCTCTCTCTCTCTCTCTCTCTCTCTCTCTCTCTCTCTCTCTCTTTCTTTCTCTCTCTCTGTCTCTGTTTCTCTGTCTGTCTCTGTCTCTGTCTGTGTCTCTGTCTGTCTCTGTCTGTCTGTCTCTGTCTGTCTCTGTCTCTCTGTCTCTCTCTCTGTCTCTCTCTCTCTCTTCAGCTAAACTTTATCACAAGGCTGAGATGCTTCTGCAAGGAGAAAGTATCAAGAGAAGAAATGGAGCAGTTCTTGCGATAATCTGACTGCCCATTTTTTGACGTTATCAATGCAGAGAAGAGGATGCTGTCTGACCAGTTCCCAGATTCAGTGGAAAACCGCTTAAACTCTACTCTAACCCTGCGACCCATGCACATGAACAACAGGCTTGCTTCTGCTTTTCTGAGGGAAGTACGGCCTGATCTCTCTCGGTTTGCCTTCCTTCTCTTGGAAATAAGTCCTAACCTGCCGGTTAAAGCCTTGTTTCATATTCGTGGGCTTGGTATTATTTGCATTATCTCTGGGCAGGAAGTGCTCATAATGGGATGGGATAGATGTCTGTTAAGTGAATGGATGTCTGTGAAGGGATAGGGAGATACACAGCAAAAAGATGTTGTGACAGGAACAGTTTAAGGGAGAAGAACGTCAATTTTGGCTCACAGTTTGAAAGGGTACAGTTTAGTCATGGTCGGGAAATCACAGCAGAGTTTGTGCAAAAGAGCACGCAGCTGGGCTCGACTTGTCTTGAAGGTCAGGGAAGCAGAGTGCTTGCACCAGAAGCAGCTCGGCTCTGCCCGGACTCCCTGCAGTCAGGCTCTCACTCTAGTTAGGCCCCATCTTCACATTCTTCAATCTTCTCAAATATTCCAGCACCTGGGGAGTACATTTTCAAACATGTGTCCCCTCTAGGGGACACTTTAAACTTGAATTATGACAATATGTTACACATTCACCCCCCCCCCCCCAACTCATGGTCCTCTCATTATTCAAAATGTATTCAGAACAATATCAAAAGGTCAGTTCCAACAGCTTCCAAGGTCTGAAATCTCTTCTGAAACTCAAGGCAGTCTTTTAACTGTGAACCCTTGTAAAATATTTTTTTTTAAATCACCTTACATGATTCCACTTTGTAATGTCACAGTAATCTTTTCCATCCCCTAAAGAATGATAATACCAGACCAAATCTTAACGGAAACCCCACAGCATAAATACTAAACCCTGAAACTTTATGCCCAATATTTTGGGTTCCTTGAGGCAATATCTGGGCTCCAGTGAGCTTGGATAGCCCCATCTTTATAGATCTACTGTCTGCAGTACATGTCGCCCTCTCTCTTGAGCTAGCTCTACTAGATGTCTACATTCTTCCTCAAGTGGGTGTGTCATCTTCCTGACATCCATCTACAACAGTGGAGATCTATTGGAACTCACGCATGATTTCCCTTCACAGCCCCATGCACAGCCCACTCATGAGCTCCACATAGGAAACCAAACCCTGATACACTGGTCTCATCAATTTTCTTTCCCATTTAAAAAATATTTATTTATTTATTTTATATATGAGTACATTGTAGCTGTCTTCAGACATACCAGAAGAGGGCATTGGATCCCATTACAGATGGTGAGCCACCATGTGGTTTCTGGGAATTGAACTCAGAACTTCTAGAAAAGCAGTCTGTGCTCTTAACCACTGAGCCATCTTCCCAGTAGCAATCTCTTTTTGTTTGTTTGTTTGTTTGTATTCCTTTTTGTTTTTTGTTTTTGTTTTTTCACCCCAAGACAGGGTTCCTCTGTATAGCCCTGGCTGTCCTGGAACTCACTCTGTAGACCAGGCTGGCCTTGAACTCAGAAATTCGCCTGCCTCTGCTTCCCAAGTGCTGGTATTAAAGGTGTGCGCCACCACCGCCTGGCCAGTAGCAATTTTCTTAAATCTTGTTGCAAATCTCAAGGATCCAACAACTCTTTCCACCTTCATGTTAGCCAGACTATCACTATGTGGTGGTCACTGTCAAGTTCTCAGTGTGGTCCAATTCCCTCACCCCCTTTATTTATCACAGCTGTAGTGACCTCTGAATCCTGTAAGTCCAAACGTGGGTAAACATTTCCTTAGGATGACATTGTTGGGTGTGTGACCTTACTACTGTGGCACTCTCTGGCCACTTTCCTTTTAAATGAAAGTTTCTCAAGTGAGCTTTCACTGCTACATTACAGGACCTTCAATGGGTGGGATCCAGTCTGGTATAGAGATCAAGGCTTCTGTATTTGTGTTCATCCGTTTAACCATTACTGCTGCTTTGTCGGTAACTTTAAATTTGCTTACGCTTCTTTCCTCACCAAACTGCCATTTTTCACATCTTTTCTGCTATATTTACCCCCACCCCCACCCCCACTCACACTATAAACAGCAACAATGCCACAATTCAGATGCTGTGCTGTTTTGAAACTCCCTCTACCAAACCAACTAGGTCAACTTTTTTACTTTAGCCTCACTCAGATTTTTCAGGGCACTGGAAGAATGCAGTCAGTCATGTTCTTTGACAGAATATAACATTAATGGCCCCGGTTGACATTTCATGAGTTAGACTTTACTATCTTTATTTCTACTAGCATTCTAGCCTTTTGATATTCTACCAGTTTTATTCATTAAGCTTATCACACCAACAACCCCACTTTTGGTACCGTTTTCCCCTATTATTTTCCTTTCCCATTTCAGTCATAAAATATTGCAGAAACAATTTAAGAGAAAGCATAGTCCATCATGGTAGGGAAATCATGGGAGGGATTATTAAGGCAGAACACATGACCTCATTTTTCTTCTGGTAGTCTGGGAAGTAGAGGTCTCGGGCTAGAAGCAAGGATGGGCTATATTTCATAATGCCTGCCTCCAATGACCTACTTTAGATAGTCTCAACTTCCTCAAGATTCCACAACCTCCTAAAATTGGACATATTTTACATTTGAAATACTGTCAGTTTTGAACAGTAAATTTTGAGACACATTGGCAAGCAGAATGTGTTTACAAAATATGATCTTTAGAAAAAAGAAATGATGAAGAGACATCTGTACATGTATTGGGTAGTTAAACAAACAACAGATTTTAAGATAGAATTTTAAGGGAGAAGAAAGCCACAGGAATTATATGCTTAGCTCTCACACATGCATTTTAAGAATGGAAGACATGAAATTTGAAAAACTCATAATTATTCATGATCACTAGTCACATAGCAATGACAATTGTCAAATATTTGAAAACTTGTCATGTGAAAGAGAAAGTAGGTTATTATCAAAAAATAGCTAGGACTAGAACTTTAGGAAGCATTATTATATTATATGCATGTAATATTTGTATATAATATGCATAATAATTATTATGTATTATTATAACATATAGAACAGGGGAAACTATTGTTGAAAGGAAGTCTAAGGAAGAGTGGATGATGTGTGGACAGAGAACTTGAGAGCATGGGACAGTTTTCTTATTGCTCTAAGCTCAGTCCTAAGAACCACTTTAGCTAAAAACCTCAAGTGATGCTTACATAGAAATTTAAACAATGTATCTTCAGCACCTGATGAGTGGCCATCAGAATAATCACAAAGCCTACATACAGTGTCTATATCTTCAGTATACATGCTAATGTTATCTGAAGATTACCAGATGTTTTCAGTTCCATACATTTAAAGAAATATTACTGGTTAAGAATCCTTAAGGGCAATGTTCTTATTTCATTGTTTTGGAACAACAGTGATTATCTTAATAATTTACATGACTTTTCTTACAGGTTTTTTTTATTGATATTTTTTATTTACATTTCAAATGATTTCCCCTTTTCTGGGTCCCCACTCCCCGTAAGTCCCATAAGCCCTCTTCCCCTCCGCCTGTTCCTCCATCTACCCCTTCCTATTTCCCTGTTCTGGAATTCCCCTAAACTCTTGCACTGAGTCTTTCCAGAACCAGGGGCAACAACTCCATTCTTTTTGGACATCATTTAATTTGTGGATTATGTCTTAGGTATTCAAAGTTTTTAGGCTAATATCCACTTATCAGTGAGTGCATACCATGATTGATCTTTTGAGACTGGGTTACCTCACTTAGTATGATGTTCTCCAGCTCCATCCATTTGTCTAAGAATTTCATGAATTCATTGTTTCTAATGGCTGAATAGTACTCCATTGTGTAAATATACCACATTTTTTGTATCCATTCCTCCATTGAAGGACACTTAGGTTCTTTCCAGCTTCTGGCTACTACAAATAGGGCTACTATGAACATAGTGGAACATGTGTCCTTATTGCATGCCGGGGAATCCTCTGGATATATGCCCAGGAGTGGTATAACAGGGTCCTCAGGAAGTGTCATGCCCAGTTTTCTGAGGAACCGCCAGACTGATTTCCAAAGTGGTTGCACCATCTTGCAATCCCACCAGCAGTGGAGGAGTGTTCCTTTCTCCACATCCTTGCCAACACCTGCTGTCTCCTGAGTTTTTGACCTTAGCCATTCTGACTGGTGTGAGGTGAAATCTCAGGGTTGTTTTGATTTACATTTCCCTAATGATTAATGATGTTGAACATTTCTTAAGGTGTTTCTCAGCTCTCCGAAGTTCTTCATGTGAAAATTCTTTGTTTAGCTCCGTACCCCACTTTTTAATGGGGTTATTTGGTTCTCTGGGTTCTACTTTCTTGAGTTCTTTGTATATATTAGATATTAGCCCTCTGTCGGATTTAGGGTTGGTGAAGATCCTTTCCCAATCTGTTGGTTGATGTTTTATTCTTTTGACAGTGTCCTTTGCCTTACAGAAACTTTGTAGTTTTATGAGGTCCCATTTGTCAATTCTTGATCTTAGAGCATAAGCTATTGGTGTTCTATTCAGGAACTTTTCCCCTGTGCCCATGTCCTCCAGGGTCTTTCCCAGTTTCTTTTCGATTAGTTTCAGTGTGTCAGGTTTTATGTGGAGGTCCTTGATCCATTTGGAGTTGAGCTTAGTACAAGGAGATAAGAATGGATTGATTCACATTCTTCTGCATGCTGACCTCCAATTGAACCAGCACCATTTGTTGAAAAGACTATCTTTTTTCCACTGGATGCTTTCAGCTCCTTTGTCGAAGATCAAGTGACCATACGTGGGCTGGTTCATTTCTGGGTCTTCAGTCCTATTCCATTGATCCGCTTGCCTGATATTGTACCAATACCACGCAGTTTTTATTACTATTGCTCTGTAGTAAAGTTTAAAGTCTGGGATACTGAATCCCCCTGAAGTTCTTTTACTGTTGAGAATAGTTTTAGCTATCCTGGGTTTTTTGTTATTCCAGATGAATTTGAGAATTGCTCTTTCTAGCTCTATGAAGAACTGGGTTGGGATTTGTATGGGGATAGCACTGAATCTGTAGATTGCCTTTGGCAAGATGGCCATTTTAACTATATTAATCCTGCCAATCCACGAGCATGGAAGATTTTTCCATTTTCTGAGATCTTTTTCGATTTCCTTCTTCAGAGATCTGAAGTTCTTGTCATATAGGTCTTTCACTTGTTTGGTTAGAGTCACCCCAAGATACTTTATGCTGTTTGTAGCTATTGTGAAGGGAGTCATTTCCCTAATTTCTTTCTCAGTCTGCTTATCTTTTGAATATATAAAGGCTACTGATTTGCTTGCATTGATTTTGTAGCCAGACACTTTGCTGAAGTTGTTTATTAGCTGTAGGAGTTCTCTAGTAGAGTTTTTAGGGTCACTTAAGTATATGATCATATCATCTGCAAATAGTGATAGTTTGACTTCTTCCTTTCCAATTTGTATTCCTTTGACTTCCTTATGTTGTCTAATTGCTCTAGCTAGGACTTCAAGAACTATATTGAAAAGATATGAAGAGAGGGGGCAGCCTTGTCTAGTCCCTGATTTTAGTGGGATTGCTTCAAGTTTCTCTCCATTTAGTTTGATGTTGGCTACCGGTTTGCTGTATATTGCTTTTACTATGTTTAGATATGGGCCTTGCATTCCTGTCCTTTCCAAGACTTTTAGCATGAAAGGATGCTGAATTTTGTCAAATGCTTTTTCAGCATCTAATGAAATGATCATGTGGTTTTTTTCTTTGAGTTTGTTTATGTAGTGGATAGCATTTATGGATTTCCTTACATTGAACCATCCCTGCATCCCTGGGATGAAGCCTACTTGATCATGGTGGATGATCGTTTTTATGTGTTCTTGGATTCAGTGGGAAAGAATTTTATTTAGTATTTTTGCATTGATATTCATAAGGGAAATTGGCCTGAAATTCTCTTTCTTAGTTGGATCTTTGTGTGGTTTTGGTATCAGCGTAATAGTGGCTTCGAAGAAGGAGTTGGGTAGTGTTCCTTCTGTTTCTATTTGGTGGAAAAGTTTGAAGAGTATTGGTGTTAAGTCTTCTTTAAAGGTCTGATAGAATTCTGCACTGAAACCATCTGGTCCTGTGCTTTTTTTGGCTGGAAGCCTATCTATGACCCCTTCCATTTCTTTAGGGGTTATGGGTCTGTTTAGATGGTCTATTTGATCCTGGTTTAATTTTGGTAATTGGTATCTTGTCTAAGAAAATGTCCATTTCCTCCAGATTCTCCAGTTGTGTTGAGTACAGGTTTTTGTAGTCGGATCTGATGATTTTTTGAATTTCCTCGGTTTCTGTTGTAATATCTCTGTTTTCATTTCTAATTCTGTTAATTTGGATACTTTCTCTGTGCCCTTTGGTTAGTCTGGCTAAGGGTTTATCTATCTTGTTGATTTTTTCAAAGAACCAGCTTTTGGTTTTGTTGATTCTTTGTATGGTTCTCTTGGTTTCTACTTGATTGATTTCAGCCCTGAGTTTGATGATTTCCTGTCTTCTTCTCCTCCTGGGTGAATTAGCTTCTTCTTGTTCCAGGGCTTTCAGTTGTTCAGTTAATCTTCTAGTGTATGCTCTCTCGAATTTCTTTTTGGAGGCACTCAAAGCTATGAGTTTTCCTCTTAGCACTGCTTTCTTTGTGTCCCATAGATTTATGTATGTTGTGCCTTCATTTTCATTAAATTCTAAGAAATCTTTGATTTCTTTCTTTATTTCTTCCTTGACCAAGGTATCATTGAGTATTGTTCAGTTTCCATGTGTATGTGGGCTTTCTGTTGTTTTTACTGTTATTAAAGACCACTTTTACTCCATAGTGATCTGATAGGAGGCATGGGATTATTTCAATCTTCTTATATTTGTTGAGGTCTGTCTTGTGACCAACTATGTGATCTGTTTTGGAGAAGGTACCATGAGGTGCTGAGAAAAAGGTATATTCTTTTGCTTTGGGATGAAAAGTTCTATATATATCTGTTAACTCCAATTGGTTCAAAGCATCAATTAGTTTCACTGTCTCCCTGTTTAGTTTCTGTTTTCCTGATCGGTCCATTGGTGAGAGTGGAGTGTTGAAGTCACCCACAATTATTGTGTTAGGTGCAATGTGTACTTTGAGCTTTAGTAAAGTTTCTTTTATGAATGAGGGCGCCCTTGTATTTGGGGCATAGATGTTCAGGATTGAGAGTTCTTCTTGTTGGATTTTTCCTTTGACCAGCAAGTAGTGACCTTCCATGTCTCTTTTGATGACATTAGGTTGAAAGTCAATTTTATCTGAAATTAGAATGGCAACTCCAGCTTGTTTCCTGGGACCATTTGCTTGTAGAATTGTCTTCCAGCCTTTTACTCTAAGGTAGTTTTTGTCTTTGACACTGAGGTGTGTTTCCTGTATGCAGCAAAATGTAGGGTCCTGTTTACATAACCAGTCTGTTAGTCTATGTCTTTTTATTGGGGAATTAAGTCCATTGATGTTAAGAGATATTAAGGAGTAGTGGTTATTGCTTCCTATCATTTTTTATTTTAATTTTATACTTGTGTGGTTATCTTCTTTGGGTTTGATGAAAGAAGCTTAATATCCTGCTTTTTCCAGGGTATAGTTTCCCTCGTTGTAATGGTGTTTTCCCCCTATTATCCTTTGTAGGGCTGGGTTTGTAGAAAGATATTGTGTAAATTTGGTTTTGTCATGGAATATCTTGGTTTCTCCATCTATAGTAATTGAGAGTTTCGCTGGGTATAGTAGTCTCGGCTGGCATTTGTGTTCTCTTAGAGTCTGCATGAGCTCTGCCCAGGATCTTCTAGCTTTCATGGTCTCTGATGAGAAATCTGGTGTAATTCTGATAGGTCTTCCTTTATATGTTACTTGCCCCTTTTCTCTTACTGCCCTAAGTATTCTTTTTTTTGTTTAGTACATTTGGGGTTTTGATTATTATGTGACAGGAGGTATTTCTGTTCTGGTCCAGTCTGTTTGGAGTTCTGTAGGCTTCTTGTATATTCATTGGCATCTCTCTCTTTAGGTTAGGGAAGTTCTCTTCCATAATTTTGTTGAAGATATTTGCTGACCCTTTAAGTTGTAAATCTTCACTCTCATCAATGCCTATAATTCTTAGATTTGGCTTTCTCATTGTGTCCTGGATTTCCTGGATGTTTTGGGTTACAAGCTTTTTGCATTTTGCATTTTCTTTAACTGTTGAGTCCATGGTTTCTATGGTATCTTCAGCATCTGAGATTCTTTCTTCTATCTCTTGTATTCTGTTGTTGATATTTGCGTCTATGGTCCCTGATTTCTTCCCAAGGTTTTCTATCTCCAAAGTTGTCTCCCTTTGTGCTTTCTTAGTTGTTCTACTTCTGTTTTTAGATCCTGGAAGTTTTTGCTCAGTTCCGTCATTTGCTTGTTTGTGTTTTCCTTTAATTCTTTAAGAGATTTTTGTGTTTCCTCTTTCATGACTTCTGCCTGTTGATCAAAGTTCTCCTGTATTTCTTTAAGTGATTTTTTCCTCCTTATTGGCTTTTGTATTCTCCTGAATTTCTTTCAATGATTTTTGTGTTTCCCTTGTAAGGGCTACTAATTTTTGATCCATTTTCTCCTGAATTTCTTTAAGTATGTCCTTCATGTGTTCCTGTACCAGCATCATGACCAGTGATTTTAAATCCAAATCTTGTTTTTCTGGTGTGTTGGGGTATCCAGGACTTGCTATTGTTGGAGAATTGGGTTCAGATGCTGCCACAATGCCTTGGTTTCTGTTAGTAACATTATTACGATTGCCTTTAGCCATCTAGTTCTCCCAGGTGTTAGATGGTCTTATTGTTACTGGCTGGTGCTTCAACCTACTGTGGATCTTTAAGGTTATTTCTGCAACACTGGATGACTGGGTTTCCTCTGGCACAGATTACTGATATGCTGCCTTCCTCTTTTGTGCCTTTGGAGCCCTTCTCAGTCTTGCCTCAAGTAATGCTATACTTAGGTTGTCAAGGTCAACCAGGTGTTCTCTGTCTGCTCTATTATGGAGCGAAGATGTTGTGGTGGGGGTCACTCCCTCTGTTGATTCTCACATAGGACACAGGTCCTGCGATTGACTGGCTTGCAGATGAACCGCCTATGTGCTCAGTTCCTGAGTGCAGGCAGACCCCTGGCGGTTTGCACCACCAGAGATCTAAAGCTCAGGGTGATACAGTACCTAGTGACCCTTTTCTGCCCTGGCAGGCAGCAAATATGGCCGCGGGGCTTCTCTTCTTCCACAGCTCCCTGGGCAGGAAATGGGCCCGAGCCCGGCGGGCTGGCAGACAAACCCGCCTATGTGCTCAGTTCCTGAGTGCAGGCAGAACCCTGGCAGTTTGCACCACCAGAGATCTAAAGCTCAGGGTGATACAGTACCTAGTGATCCTTTTCTGTCCCGGCAGGCAGTGAGTATGGCCGTGGGGCTTCTCTCCTTCCACAGCTCCCTGGGCAGGACACGGCCCCCGAGCCCTGTGGGCTGGCAGACAAACCGCCTATGTGCCTCTTACAGATTTAGAATACCTAGGAAAGAGAAGGAAAATAAATACTAAATTTGTAAAAGACAAGTTAACCTGTTAGGCAGAGCCAGTTCCAGGGGAAAGGGCATTGAATGATGATCTGGAATTGAATTTTGAAATAGAAGAATCACATAGGTAGAGAAAAAGTTTCAACTCCATTATTAATAATATGTTTGTCAAACAAGACTTGGTGAGGGGGATAGGTAATTGGCACTCAGTACCATGCCTGGTATTTAAAAACAAAACCAAATAAAGAACCCCTCTAGGCCAGTGGTTTTCAACCTGTATGTGTAACCCCTTTGCGGGTAGAATGGCCCTTTCATGAGGGTAGCTTATCAGAAATCCTGTATATCAAATATTTACATTAGGATTCTTACCAGTAGCAAAATTACAGTTGTGAAGTAACAACAAAAATAATTTTATGATTGGGGTCAACACAACATGAGAAACTGTATTAAAGGGTCGTAGCATTAGGATTGTGAGAACCACTGACCTAGGTAAATATAGACCATCCTCATTCTAATGAAGATGATGAGGTGGGGAAAGGAGACTCGGGAGAATAGTTCATAAGGGCACAACCTCAAGATGAACAACATGAGCATAATCTGTCTTTGTAAGCAGTAGTAAGTAGACGAGAGTCTATGCACGTGGCTCTGAGACAGACAGCACAGAAGGACTGAGTGGAGCTGACTCAGTTGTCTTTCCCAGCATGCACTGTGTTGTTCTCACTCTGAGTTGGAGTGAGGGGTGGATTGGAGAGCAGTCAGTGAAGTCTCTACTGATAGAATGACTCTACATTGAAAAAGATGACTATATAGAGTGAGGGTTAGACTGTAAAGAATGCTAAGATTTTCACTGCTTATTTAAGGGATTGATGCTATCAATGTCCGTGTGTGTGTGTGTGTGTGTGTGTGTGTGTGTGTGTGCACATGCATGTGCATGCACGTGTGCATGTGTGATGTGAGGTATGCATGAATTCACAGGTGTCTGTATATATGGGAGTACACGTGTGTGTAAAAGCATGTACTCTGAGTGTGTGGAGGCCAGAGTCTTCCTTGATAGCTGACTGCTTTACTTACTGAGGCCAGGTCTCTCACTAAACCCAGATTTGAGCTTGTATAACTAGCTGGCTTGTCCTGGGGATCCTGGACCCTGTCTGTCTCCCCAGTGTTGGGGTTACAGGGAAGTCAGCATGCCCGCCCACCTTTATCATCCGAGTGCTAGGGGTCAGACCTCTGATCCTCATGCTGCTGCAGCAAGCATGTCTTATCCACTGAGCCAACTCTCCACTACCTATATTTCTTAAGATATCTTCAAGACAGATATAGTGGTACATGTCTATAATCTCATACTCAGGAGCCCGAGACAGGAAGACCAAGTTCAAGGTTAGCTGGGACTATAATCTTTCTCTCTCTTCTCTCTCTCTCTCTCTCTCTCTCTCTCTCTCTCTCTCTCTCTCTCTCTCTCTCTCTCTCTCCCTTCCCTCCATCTCCCCCATCTCTGTTTTAGTTTATCGTTCTCTATCTGCTTTGATACTTTGTTAATACCTTTTCTTTTTGTTTTCTGAGACAGAGTCTCACTGTTTAACCCTATCTCTCTTGGAACTCCCCAAATAGAGTAGGCTGGCCTCAAATGCTAGGAATAAAGATATGTGCCATTATACCCAACTATTAAGACCTTCTTAATACCTGCCCCAACTAATATAAACTTCATCTAGGATAAAAGTATTTCATTCCAAGGCCAGCTTATTCATGAGTTTTCTCTCCCATGGTTGGCAGCAAAGAATTGTTCTGCTATTGTACCAACCATCACAGTGCACCCAGACAACCACAAGAAGTGAAATTCTCAAGCAGTCTATCATTAGGTTATAGGCAGAGATGAAAGAACATGCCAACTCCAAACTAAAAATTTAAAATCACATTGCCTCTCTCTAGACCGTTCTGTGAGGCAGTTGCAGGAGCCTCTTACCCCAAATTACCCACACATTGGCAAAACTTCTAAGAAGAAAATTTTGTTAATTACAAACAAAAATGGGATAATAAAATGCTGAGGATAGGAATAACGAAACCATGATTTTAAAGGTTCAAAGAATTTAATGATGGAAGAAAAAATGGTTTTTATTGTACTCCACTCTACAGAAAAACGGTGTGGATTCAGATTAGGAGACCGCAGTGTGATTATACACACGGAGAAGCCATTTTCCACCCATGCTTCCTGTCTCATTTCTCCCACTACACTCAGCATTTCCAGAGTGACTAGGTTACTGTGGGGTGTTGTAGTCTCGCTCTGTGACCTCCTGCCCTAATTACCAGTTCCCTGTTCTCTGGGGAGAGCAGCCTGAATGCTCTCCCCTGACAGCAGTTTTCCCTGAGCTAAGGCAGAATGACTAGGGAGCAGCTGACCACCATCCTGAGACACAGAACTGACCAAAAACAACAATTTCCACCGCCACTTACTATTACTTATTAGTGCACAGACTTACCCATGCTGGTAAAAAAAAATCACTCCCATAAGCTTTACATGGTGTTATATAACACTGAATTCTCTGCCCAGACATAAATAATAACCTTTTGATCTCTGACCTCATACTGAGTATGCCCAGAGGGTACCCACCTCTCCATGTGACAGCAAGTCTTTCCTATATGAACGCATGTAAGTCTCCCCCATGCTTTTTTTTGTTCCAGAAGAACATTGATTTTGAGAACATCTCCACTGCGCTCTCTCTCTCTCTCTCTCTCTCTCTCCTCTTTTATCTTTTACTCTTGCTTACTTGCTTTGCAGTCAGTCTCAGCTCAGCCCCTTGAATTTGATGCACGTCAGCAATGGAGTCAGAGCGACTGGAGAGTGAAGGTCTCCTCACTGCCAGAGGCAGTGATGTCAGCGATGTTGTGGACAAGGCTGAGGCATTTGGCCAGGCCCTGGCTGCCTCTATGATCCCTTCCAACCCCGACTGTCTATACCTGTGTAAAACAAAAATGCTTGATATATGAGCCCTGAGGATCTTGGAGGCAAAGTAAGTAAATAAATAAAGGCAAGAACTTTGAAAGTGTGCCACTACCCATTTAACCCAACACTCTTTATTGACTTTTAAGTTTCCCATTTCATTTACGTGTCTTACACATCATATCATACAATTATAGTCTCTTTATGATCTGATCATATCAGTGTCCTTGGGCAGTTTCTTGTACAGATCACTTTTTAAAAATACTTTTTATTGATTTTTTTGTGAATTTTACATCACGCACCCCAATCCCACTAAGCTTCTATTCCTTCTTACCCACCCTCTCTCTGCCTTTGCAACCTCTCCCCAAAAGAAAAAAGAAAATTAAAATAAATAAACAAAATCTTCCTTGGAAGCTGTGGTGTGTCACACAGCACACACTTTTACTCAAACAGCTTAACTTGCAAATGTTCATTGCAGTGAGTCTTTGGTCTGGTTCGACTACACTACCAATACTGAATCCTCATCGGGCTTCTTTGGATATTCTGTTGTTATTCTGTATAGTAGAGATCTTGTAGCTTTGGTTCTGCAGGACCAGCCCCTTCACAGGTTCCACCAATTCATGGATGGGATGGTTGTTGGAGTGGACCAACTCAGAGTTCTGAATCTGGACCTGGGTGGAAATATGTTGGTTGGCCTGCCAGCTCACCTGTGCTGGGGCCAGCAGGGCCAGCTCTCTGGCTTTTGCACCCTTGGGACCAGCTCACCCATGTCCCCACTACCAGGGCATCTCTACTTCGGAGGTGAGGTGCAGGCTGCTGTCCAGAGTGCTGCAATCAGTGAGGGCAGGTAACTATTTTGTTTTCTTTGGATCTTTCCTTATTTTCTGTGATTTCAAGTGATCTTATAATGAAGGGAATGCCATAGAGTGGTTCTATTTATGATCTTTTAGTCATTTCATTAAATTTCTCTGCATTTCCATAGCCAGACCAAACCACACATAAAATAATCCTACCTTCTTGACTTCTAAAGTCTAAGTTGGATTCACCTCCTATCTGTTCACCTAGGACCCCATACTTCCTAGCATTGAAGTGACTGTACATTATAGCTATGGTGTTTGTGCAAACATTATCCACTTCCGCTTTTATTTTCCAGTGAGTTGCAGAAAACAATGTAGTAACCTTCTTGTAATAACTCATTTGCATATTTCATAACAAGGTTTTGGTCAAGCTACTGCAAGTACAACAGTGGCCCCATAAGATGACAGTAGGACTGAAAAGTTCCCATCACTCCTATAAATAGTAGCACAATACATTATTCACACATTTCTAGTAATCTTGGTGCACTTAAACCTACCACACTGTAAGTCCTATAGAATTTGCATGCTGGGGTAATCTTTTTTTGCACTGCATAAAGGTTGCCTTTATATTATTCAAATATTGATTTCTGTACCAGCATGATTACAGGGCAGAGTTCGGTACTGTTTTTCTTTTGGTTTCAAAATACTTTGTAAACATTCCCTTCAATACCTTCTGATTGGTTCAATAAGGAGCTGTGGCCTATATCGAGGCAGGAAAGGATAGGTGAGGCTTCCGGGCAGAGAGATAGGAATTCTGGGAGTCAGATGTGGTATATTCTCCAGCCAGATGTAGAGAAAGAACCAAGTGCTCAGGAGATAACAAGCCTCAAGGCAGAATATATAGGATAAATATATAGTATACACATTTAAGTGTAAGAGCTACTTCAGAAAAAGCCTAAACTAAGGCCAAGCTTTCAGAATTAATAAAAGGTCTCTGTGTCGTTACTTAGGTGGCTGGCAGGTCTGAGACAATCCAGTCATGCATGTATATACAGCACATGATAGTTGATAACAAGTGTGATGCTAGGTAATGTGCTTACTAGACTATAATTCTTGGTTGTTGATTTAGCGTTTCTGCCTTTCCCTTGTTATGCAGTTTTGCTCTCAACAGTCAAGCAGTGCGCAGGGCACAGCAACAGCCACTCATCTACCTAGGTCATGTTTCTTGAGTGTATTGATTTTCTCCTATCTTTGATCTAATCGATTTTGTTCAGTGTGGACTGAGGAGCAATAAGCTACACACACACACACACACACATACACACACAGAGAGACACACATGCACACACAGAGACACACATGCACTACACACACACACTCACACACACAGACACACATGCATTACACACAGACACACACACACACTCGCACACACAGACACACACACATGCATTACACACACACATAAACATACCATAGACATGTAGTCAACTATACCATTTAGGCTTGTGATGAGCAACGGTGAAATCGCCTAATTATACATTTCTAAGAAATTATCCTCATTGTTAAGAGCCTTATGACTAGCTTACTTTCTGTGCTCAATGTAGCTCCATTGCTGGGGTTCAGAGTCTGGGCCTCACACCATAGGCAGTGTACTGCCTTTGAATGGTTTTTTCACTCATACAGAGGGAGAATAGAGGATGTGATACTGACACCTAGTGGGTAGCTCACAGGGAAGCTGTTAAGTGAGCAGACAACTCATCATGACAAGCTCTAACCACAGCAGGAACTTAGAAACTATATGCCAAGTGAGTGAGTCAGTACATACAACTAGGATCCTTCAGTGAATTGACTTACCTCAGTTAACTATGCTCAGACCCTGTCAACCCATATTAGGCCTTCTTCTCTGCAGAGGGGAGTGGGGCAGCTCCCTCTCCTCTGCCTGTAAGCATCTTGAGCTACAATGAACCTAGTTGCAGTTTCAGCAAGGACATGACTAAGTCCACATCCTTCAGATGTAGGAGAGACAATGGTGGAGCTATGGGGTCTTTTAGATGATGTCACACTACTCTCGTAGTGTGGGCAATGTGTAGAACTTGTTTTTATTTTGAACATTGATCTTTCTTTTTCTTCCTTCCTTTCCGTTTTTTCTTTCTTTCCTTTTCTTCTTCCTCCCTTCCTTCATTCTCTTCTACCTTCTTCCTGTTTTTCCTTCTTCCTTCCTTCTTTCCTTCCTTCCTTCCTTCTTTCTTTCTCTTCCCCCTTCTTCCTTCCTTTCTGCCTTTCTTTCTTTTTCTTCTTTCTTCTTTTCTTTCCTTCCTTCCTTCTTTCTCTTCTTCCTTCCTTTCTGTCTTTCTTCTTTTTCTTCTTTCTTTGTTTCTTCCTTCCTTCTTTCCCTCCCTTCCTCCTGCCTTTCCTCTCTCCCTCCCTCCCTCTCTTCCTTACTTCTTTCTTTTTAGTACTTTGAGAACCTTGGTAATACTGAAGGTGTGTGATGGTTATTCTTCACATGAACTTGACCACATCTGGAACTAAAACCCCCAGACAGAGAGTACACCTGTGAAGGAATTGTTTGCTTAATTTGAAGCAGGAAAATTCACTTCTAATTTGGATCTTTGAGTTAGGAAGACCCCCCCCCCCCCCACACACACACCTCTAATCCAGATGTTTCAAGCAGGGAAAAACACATGCCTTTAATCCAGATCTTGAAGAGGGAGCCTTTAGTAGGGCCCACACCTTCTGCTGCTAGAAACCTATAAAGGACGTGGCAGAAAGAAGCTTTTGCTCTTTGCCTGGTTGCTCACACCTTGCTAGGATATCCATTCTTCTTTCCAACAGTCACAAAGCTCAAATTGCATAGCCCTCATTGTACGTTTGGCTGAATTACTGTAAATATTCAAAGTCCCAGCTTTGGGTGTGTCAGGGATTAAAGTAAGGGCACTAATTGGTACATAACTGGGCACTACCTGGTAAAGAATGAGAACCTGGAACTTGGGATGGGGTATGTGTGCAAGGACCCTACTGAAGCTGAGAGCTTTGAACATTCAGATTCTCAAGGGTTCATCTCACCTGAGGACTTAGTACCCTGTGTACCACACCTTGAAATATTGCCATTTTCACCTTTAATTAAGGATATTATTCATTGTCTGCTAGCCAGTGGTGGTGACTTTCTCTGAAGGAAATGTCAGGCTAGACAATACTGAGGTCCTTCATGGCCCACCAATCAGTCTTTAGACCTATAGCCAGATTTAAGGCAAAGCATGCTCCTAGAGGGGAGGAGAAAGGGTAGTTCATGAGAAGGTTCACTATACTACGAAAGAGTTTAATGAGTTTGCAATTCATTCAAGCAGAAGTCTGGGGACTATGTGTGGGAACAGATTTTAAGAGTGTGGGATAGTGGTGGGAAGGAACATAACACTAGATCAGGCTGAGTTTATTCATATGGGTTCTCAGAGTAGAGATTCTAGGTTTAATATGGAAGCTTGCAATGTTAAAAAGAAAAAGTGCCAAAATGGGTTTGAATGGTTGGTTGAAGCATTTGTCAAAAGACGGCCTACTGAAAAGGAGTTGGAGATGTGTGATATCCCTTGGTTTAGTATTGATGGAAGGATTTTAAGGGTCAAGAAAATTTTAATGCTATAGTGAACATGCAGTGTAAAACCTATTATACTTCATAGTGGGAAGGACTAGAAGACATGCCCTTCACTAATCCTGTAAGATGCAAAAATGGTGAGAGGGGCACCAGCACAGTTGAAGAATTTTGTTGTATCCCTTTTTGTTGGATCAGACCTTAGGGTTAGAGATGCTGCTGCTCAGTTGGACAAGTTAAATGTAATAGGTTTAATTGGGCCCATGAGCTGTAGCCATAGGGTGTTCCCCATGATCAGCAGACTGAGGGAGAGAAGACTAGGTCAAGTTTACTAATGGTTCTACATGTTATGCTGGCACCACCCAAAAGTTGACAGCTACAGCATTAAAACCCCCTTTCTGGGATAGCTCTGAGAGACACTGGTGAAGAGAAATCTTCACAGTAGGCAGAATATTTGGCAGTACACATGATCCTACATTTTGTTTGGAAGGAGAAATGGCCAGTTGTTCACTGACTCCTGGGCTGCAGCCAATGGATTGGCTAGATGGTTGGGAACTTGGAAATAGCATGATTGGAAAATTGGTGAGAAAGACATCTGGGGAAGAATGACGTTTAAGAATGTAAAGATACTTGTGTTACATGTAAATGCTCATTAAAGGATGATTTAAGCTTAGGAGGAGTTCAGAAATCAAGTAGATAGGATGACCCTTTCTGTGGACAATCGACCTCTTTTCCCAGCCATTCTTGTCATTGAAGAGTGGGCCCATGGACAAGGGACCACATGGCAGAGATGGGGTTATGCATGGGCTCAACAACAATGATTTCTGTTCACCAAGAGCGACCTGGATACAGCTGCTGCTGAGTGTCAGATTTGCCAACAGCAGAGACTAACACCATTCCCCAGGGTGACCAGCCAGTGACCTGGTGGCAGGTTGACTACATTGAGCCATTTCCTCCATGGAAAGGACAATACTTTGTCCTTACTGGAATAGATACTTATTCTGGTTATGGATTTGACTTTACTGAATATAATGGTTTTGACAAAACCACCATCCACACACTTACAGAATGCCCTATCCACTGTCATGGTATTCCACACACTATTGCTTTTGCCCAAGGAACTCACTTCATAGACAGAGAAGTGCAACAATGGGTCTAAGGTAGTGGTACAGACCAATCTTCTGGTCTTACCATGTTCCCTACTTCCCTGAAGCAGAAGTCCTGATAGAAAGATGGAATGAACTTTTGAAAACACAGTTACAGCACCAATTAGGTGGCATCAGCCTAGAGGGCTGGATGGAGCAGGGTTCTGCAGAAGGTAGTATATGTTTTGAAATAGCATCCAATATATTGGGTCCAGGAATCACAGGGTAGAAAAAAAGAATAGTTTCACTCACTATCCTCCCTGGTGACCCACTAAGAAAATTTTTGCTTTCTGTTCCTGTGACTTTGACCTTAAGTTCTACTGGCCTAGAAGTTTTGGTTCCAGAGGGAGAAACGCTTCTACCAGGAGGCACAACAAATATTCCATTGAACTGGAAGCTCAAACTTCCCCCTGGCGACTTTGGGCTTCTAATGATCTTAAACCAATAGGCTAAGAAAGGAATAACAGTGTTATGAGGGGTGATTGATACAGATTACCATGGAAAATCTGGATTGCTTTTCTACAATGGAGGTAAGAAAAATTTTATCTGGAGTACAGGAAATTTCTAGGTGCTATTGTGTGTTGTGATTAACGTCAATGGGAAACTACAAGAGCCTAAGTAGGCAGGATGACAAAGGGCACAGACCTATCAGGAATGAAGGATGGGTCACTTCCACAGGAAGAGTCAAGGCCTGATGAGGTTCTTGCCCAGGGTGGAGGAAATACAGAATGGGTAGTAGAAGAAGGTAGTCATAAATATCAGCTAAGGCCATGTGATGTGCTGTAGAAATAAGGATTGTAGTAGACATGAGTGTTTCTGTTGTATTTGTTAAGAATGCATTTATACAGACATTTGTGCTTCCTTTCCTCACTTTCTTTATTATGCGGTCTAACATCAAGTAAGAGCATGCCACTGACTATTATATTTAAGCTTGAGATACTAAAAGAATGTCTCTCAAAGGGCATTGCCACCTATTCTAAATTTATAGTGTTTGTAGTCATATGAGGGATAGTTATATCATGTTAGGTATAATTATGACCTATTTAAATATATAATGTACATATGATAGTTATATTATGTTTAGGCATTATTATGATCTATTTATTGTCTTCATTTTAAAATTAGTCACCACAATGAGATATAATTCTGTGTCAAGTTGACAAAGGGTGGACTTGTGATGGTTATTTCTGGTTGTCAACTTGACTATATCTAGAACTAAACCCCCCAGATGGAAGGGCACACCTGTGAGAGAGATTTGTGTGTGTGTGTGTGTGTGCGTGTGCATGTGTGTGTGTGTGTGTGTGCTTAATTTGAAATAGGTAAATCCATTTCTAATCTGGATCTTTGAGTTAGGAAAATACAAACACACACACCTTTAATCCTGATCTTGAGGATGAAAGATATACCTTTAATCTAGGCCACACCTTCTGCTAGAAACCTATAAAGAACATAGCAGAAGGAAGCTTTTGTTTTTTCTGGGTTGCCCTTGCTGACACATTCATTCTTTCACTAGCATTAGATCCTACCTCTTTGGGATTCCAGCATCTACTGAAGAACAGAGGAGACATCCAACCTTGTGGACTGAGCAACTACTGTACTCTTGAACTTTCTGTTTCAGTCATTGCTGGCTTAGCTTGACTGTACTCCATAATAATACTAATAAATTATATATATAGGCATAAATGGAGACAGAGACAGAGAGAAATCCATTCTATAAGTTTTGTTACTCTAGAGAACCCTGTTTAGTTTGTTAGATGCTGACTAAAGGTCCAGAGGTCAGTGGGTCTCAACTGGACAATTTTCCCTCTTGGAAAAATTCACTAATACCTGGAGACACTGATTTTTTATTGCTGGGATTCCAATTCAGGGCCTTGGACCATAGGCAGTGTCCTACCTTCAGTCACAGAGGAGGATAGAGGCTGGCGGCAGTGAGTGCGTCTGTTAAATGGACAGAATAATCCATCATGACAAAATTTGCTCAGACCCAAATGTCAGTCAAGATGATTGGCTCCAAATTTCTGTCTGAGGGGAATTTGGGGGAAATTTAGCAAAGGGGATTACTGCGTCAATGACAAAAGTCAAACGCTTTTTAGACACAGTTCTGTCCCCTATAAGGAAGGTGGATCCCAGGTTTATTAGAGGGAGAGGCCCTGGGCTCACTGTTGTCCACTCTCTTGGGGAAGCAAAACCTCCCAGCTCATTTCCACAAAGTGGCCACCTTAGGTTTTCACGGAGAAGGCTGTGGAGACATGACTACAACACGTATCCAGCTTCGTTGCTCTACTAAGCAATGCAAAACTGAAGTGAGCTTTGCTTGGTGGGTTGACTGAATTCTATTAAATTCTCACAAGTAGAAATATACACACCCATAACACATACCCATAATCCTAGCAACTGGAAGGCTGAATTAGGGGGCTGGGAGTTTACCTGGGCTGCATCGAAAAACTCTGTTCTTGTTTAAAAAGTAGAAGAACTATAAATTTTAGGAGGAGAATGAGCACCCAATGCCTTCCCAGCCAACACGTGCACCCTGTAACCATCACACAGGCTGCGTGACTCCTAAAGAATCAGAGGACTCCACCCAGGCACCAGAGTTTTAGTCTCTTAAAACTGAGAAAGGATCTGTTCCTCCTGACTTCTGCAGAATTCAGAAATGCTTGGTCAAAAGAAAACGACATTGGAAAAGCAACATGGGGAATTCTGACACTGTAGTCTCTTCTCCAATGCTGCAAGCCTGCAGGAAAGGTGAGCGTGACTCACTCGGGGCCTTTTGGGGAAGACTGATGTACACAAATATAATACTGGAAAGGGTTCTCGTCTACCTCCCTTAAAAACCAGGAAACAAACAACAAGGCCAAGCATTGTTGGATGGGTAGCTAAAAAGGCTTCCCCCAAGACAAAGTTCCCATCACCAGGGAGGTTTGGAGGGATTCAGAAAAGTTTGGGGGATAGAATCTCCTTCTCTTTGGTTTCTGAATTTCCACAAGTTAAAATTTGGCCACAGGAAAAAGCCAAGTGTTAGGAGCTGATCCTGTAGAGCCATCTTAATTGCAGTAAGTGAATGAGGGCTTGTAACTCCAGTCTCTATACATGTCTGTTCTAAGTAGCTCTACGGTTTTAAGAATAGACAGCTAGTCTTCCAGACATCATATAGTTGATGCACACATCATAGCAGCTGTGCTTGTCTGCATTAGAGCTGCATATGATCAAGCCAGTCAAAAGTCCATCCTAGTGAGAGCAATCTCTTGAGCCCCCATCCTTAACTGATGAGTTGCCTACAGTTGATGGCAAGGAGTTACTTTTCATTAGAGCATGTGGCCACTGGGAGATTACCCTTGCCCTAGCGGATGACCTCATACACAGTCTTACATGGTATCTGGACTTTGAGGGCTACTACTACTAGTGTAATAATAATAAAAAAGAGGACATTGAGTCAGAAGGTAAAGGGGTTGGTGCATTCCTAGGGGATATGTAGAAGGCAGTTGGGGTGGATATAATCAAAAGATATTGTACATATATGATATTTTCAAAGAATTAATAAAATTCTTTGGTTGAAAATTATACAAGGGCATGTAGGTAATATTTTTTGGTCTGCCTGGCACCTAAGTCCTACTTCTGTTTGGGAAACGTTTTAATTTATAAAAAATAGAGTTTTCCAGCCACTATAAAAGTAGAAGCTTCCAGACAGTAGATCTGTAGCCTCCCCTGGAGATGTGAGATGTGTGTATGTGACCTGGGTTTGGTCATTCTGAAGCAACACACATTGAATTAGAAGCTAGAGATGAAAGGATGAAGGGGGAGCAGCTATTTTGGTGGTGGACAATGCAAAAATGACAACTACTATTATCATGTCACTAAGCACAGAAGAAGCAGTTGGCAGGCGTGTAGTCTGTGCCTGGCACTGTAGATAATGGTCACAAGACAGTGGCTCAATATCATAGTCCCTAGGGTAGCTTTGCAGTTTTAACTATGGTCCTAGCCACAGTCTATTCTTCCTTCATCCTCCTTACTTTCAAGAAGGTGAGTGATGGCTATTCTTGGCTGTCAACTTGACCACATCTGGAATGAACAACAATCCAGAAGTGGAGAACACCTGTGAGAGATAATTTTTGCTTGGGTGAATCCACTTCTAGTCTGGACCTTTGAGGTAGGAAGATACACACCTTTGATCCAAATCTAAGACAGAGAGACATACGCCTTTGGTCTGGATCTCGAGGTAGGAAGATGCAACTTTAATCTGGTCCACACCTCTGCTGAAAGCCTATATAAGGATATGAAAGAAGGAAGCTTTTGCTCTTGGCCTGGTTGCCCTCGCCTTGCTAACATACCCATTCCTTCACTGGCATTAGAGCCTACTTCTTCAAGATTCCAGCATCTGCTGAAGACCAGCTGAGACATCCAGCCTTGTGCATTGAGAAACTACTGGATTCTTGAAATTTCTGATTACAGCCAGGCATTGCTGGATTAGCTCAACTGCAGCCTGTGAATTATTCTAATAAATATATATATATATATATATATATATATATATATATATATATATATATATACAAATTTGTATATATATATATATACACAAATATATTCTCATATATATGAGGATATTTATCATATCAAATATATATTCATATTCATTCTATAAATTCTGTTACTCTAGACAGTTTTTCAGACCCTAACAAAGAAAGTTTTTCAGAATGTCCTTGTAGTTCTTTGAATCAAATGACATATTTTCAATAAGTTTCTTTCTTACATAAAAAATCCAAAGTTAGCTTTTGTTGGTTATAATTAGAAATACTTTGACATAAGTTAGTAACACAAAATAGGATACATGGAGCAACAGGACTTACACTGTAAATTATCTAAATACAGAAAGGTACAGGGAAATGGGACATGAGAGTTTTGAGCCGACCAGTTGGTGTTCTTTGTTATGCGATGGTACAATAGGATTTGGTTTTTTGTACACATGTGTATGTGTATTATTATATGTGTGGAGGGAGTGTCTTCCTCTGTCACTCTCAGGGGACTTGACATTTATGCCAGGCTGGGAAGGCTAGGGAGCAAAGTCTCAGGACCTGTCTCTCTCTGTGTTACAGGCACACTCAGTCTTTTTACATGGACACTAGGAGTTTGAACCCAGATCTTCATGTTTGCAAGGCAAGTACTATTATCCATTTAGATCTCTCCCCATCTCCACAATGGTTAATTTTAAAGTATTTGCCAAAGTTGTGCAAGAAGGACAACAAGTTGAAAGATGGCCTCTCTGAGTGTAGACAACATGAAGAAAATAGGACTTTACATAGACTCTTTCTATCTATAACCTGTTATCTAAGAAACTGAACATCTAATCATTTGGAACTGTTCAACCAAAATAATTTAATTTTCAACTTGAGGTTAAATTTACGACTACACAGAGGTATGCAATGAGATAGGAAGTGGGTAGCAGACATGCAATTCCACAGGAGGTCTAGGCTATAAAATGGCCTCAGAACCAACTGGGAGAGAATCTTGAGGATCCAGAATATTGCTCAAGGGAGTAAACAGAGAACTTAAATTCAAAAGTCCTTTGAAGAAGTGAAAAACCTCCCTGGGACAAGTTCCTCTGAGTATCCCAGGCGACTTTACAACAGCATTACCAAACATCGTTGCTGTGATTTAAACCGGATGCTGCTCGCTGAGAACCATACTCTGAAAAACCTTAGATGGGTTCCATTCTGTTGTTCGAAACTTAAGAGGCTCCAAAATCATCTTCAAGTCTATTGAATAACTAGCTTGAGTTTCGCAAATAAAATATCAGTTCTTTTATAGAGTGATCATAGACAACAAAGATTTCATTCTTTACGCTTTGTTCCCTCTTCATTTAGAGGGTGAGAGAGAAACTGAGGCACAGAGCCCTTGCTCTTCATCAGAATTAGCTTCTAGAATAAAGTACAGAGAGCCAAATGGCTTTGTACCTGGTGCTCAGCCATCTGAGATGGAGTCTATGTCTTGGTTTGTTGTTGTCATTGTTGTTGTTGTTGTCGTTGTTGTTGTTGTTGTCGTTGTTGTTTTTTTGGGTTCTGTTATCTAGCCCAGCAAAGAGTGAGATGCCTAAACTCACATTATCTGCTACACCAAAGATGGAATGTTGTATCAGGGGATCTCTGCTTCGTGTCTGTCAGCTGCAGAGCAGGCTACATGCTCAGAAAGCCTCACTTCCTCATCTACCTCACAGGCACGCCTGTGCAGATCCATCACCAGAGAACTGATTGGAGAAGGGTACAGATGTGCAGTTTCTGCCACAGAGAACTTGGGACCTGGGGCCCGGTTCAGTGTGTCCTTTGGTTCTTCTATCCTCCTTCAAAAAGTCCTTCCTCTGGGTCTATGGGTCAGCTCTCAGGCAGTGTCACGCTGACATAAACTGTGGTGGGGTTTGGTTCCTGTGGGCAAAGAAGAAGCTTGTGGGTGAAGGAATAGAGAGAAGTTTCCCAGGCAGGAAACAAAGCAGCATTCCCTGGAGAAAGGAAAGGCTTTGAGTTCATGCAGCACAGCATCAAACTTACAGTCTGCCATTGTCTGGACATTGCCTGGAGCCAGCACTCGGGTCTCCAAGTGCCTGTCTGCAAATGTGGTTATATCTCTTTCAAGCATAAGTGTGTCGTCAGAGAAATGAGAGAGATTTGTCCCTAGTTATCTGAAGACTGGCATTGCCCTCCTCTCCCCTTCCAGCCCCTCCCCTTCTTTCTCCTCTTCCTCCCTCTCCTCTTCTTCCGTCCCTCTGCTCCCTCTCCTCTGGAAGAAGCTCTTAAATCAGGACTTCTATCACGCCATGCTATGCCGTGTGTTCCCTGTCATGATAGACTGAATCCTCTGAAACTGCAAGCCCAAACAAATCTCCCTTAACGTTGTTCTCTTATGTACTTTGGTCATAGTGATACAGAAATAGTTAATAGACTTCCCCTAGGGCAAGGGGAGTCAAAGAAAAAAAGATAAGCAAGCTCACATCATGGCAGATAGGAAACATCAATGCAGAATATCAAATGAAGCCAGGGCAACATCTGTCCTGTTTCAAAGACACACCATGGGTGAGTTTCTCCTCCAACCAGGCCCCACCTCTTATCTTTTCTACCATTTAACACTATGATTGCATTATGAGGCCACCATAGATCAGGAACCTGTCAATCAGGTCAGAATCCTCGCCATCTACCACCTCTGGAAATACCCTCAGAGACACACCTAATGGTGGACTTTTCCAACTTCTCGGGCATCTCTTAATCCAATCAGGCTGACAACCATCAGTAACCATCACTGAGTTCTTCAACAGTTCGTTTCTTCCTCTCCCTTTTCCTTTATTCCAATTATGGTCAGCCCTGGGGTATAGTTTGGAGAAGCCCAGAAAGGTCTAGATTATTGAATTTTTATAGGGGCTAGTAAGATCCAGATGTGGATGAGAGAAGTGGTACCTGTTCATTATTTTAGATGTGATCCTTGGATGACTCTCAAAGAGATACTATCCAGTAGATAGGGACCCACAGCTTGTGAATCGGAATGAAGGGTTTTGTGTAAGTGTTCACTAACCCCAGCTGCAGTTACTCCTTGCTCCTTGTGTGATCAAGACCACTTTCCTAGTCCACCACTCAACAATCTGTTTCATTTCATCTCTACTCAAAACTAAACTAAAGTAAATAATAAAATCCTTCTTCCCCTCCTTCTCCATCTCTTGTCAGATATTCAGCAAGGAGAGGCAGAGATAGATATGTCACCTGGACAGACTCTGGGGCAGGCTCTGTGGCAGCCACATAAATGGTCGTGCAGGGGTCCTGATCTGTCAAAGCATCTTGGAGTTTCTTCTCTAGAGGCTACAAAAGAAGCAAAGAAAGCAGATTAGCTGAGCAAAAAGCTGGGTGCCATCCAACTTGCCCCACAGAAGAGCAGTTCAAGTTCAAAGGTTCCTTAGCCACTTGCTCTAACTTCCTCCCTGGTGAGAATACTCCCAAACTTCCCTGGAGCTCAAATAGCCACTCCCTGAGTTATCTCTCAGGGTTCACAACCTCCTCCGTAGGCAACTTCATCCCTTTTTAATGCTTAAAAAAAGTTTACCAAAATTGCCGTATATTTCTTAAATACTAGAGTTTGGAGAAAAATTTAATTTAATGAAGAATTTCTGATTAGGGATTTGATGGGCAAGGAGCACATAAAAAACAGTTTATTAATCAACTTTTATTCATGGATGCAACCCTTGCTTCTCTTTCTGGTTGGGAGAATTTTAGCATGATCAGACCCAAATGTAGGAATAAACAGCTTTAGTAAATAACTCACCCAGTTTACAAAGAAGAGTATTAAAACAACAACAACAACAACAAAAAAAACACCAGAGTTGTACTGGAGCTATGTTGCTGAATCCTCCTTTAGGACTTCTATCTAGCTATAAGGAGTTACTTTAAACAAAATTTTAGTAATGTGAGCAGATTTTTGTTTCCCCTGTCTTCATTTGGAGGTCGCTGACTTTCATGTCTCTGGGAATTTGGAACAATACCAGTTGTATAACTTATTTCTTCATGCTCTTTGTGAATGCAAACCCTGAAGTAACTGTACAAGGGAGGGGTCATGATACGCTTTGGAGAGGTGCCTACTGGATAAGCAAGTTATTTAGTCTCCTATGGTGTTATGTTTTGTTTTTGCTTCTTTGAAAAAGGGTCTCACTGTGTAGCCTTGGCTAGACTGGAACTCGATATGTAGACCAAGGTAGCCTCAAACTCACAGAGATCTTCCCACCCCAGGCTTCTGGGATTAAAGCCATGCACCATGAAACCTGGTTGTTATTATGTTCTTTATACCGATATCATACAGCAATTGTGAAAAGAAAAAAGCTAATTTTTGAATAATTCTGTTTCATCGTTATAATGATATAAGCATAATAAGCATAAATGAAAGAAATCATAAGTATGTGAGACTGTACATATTGATATGTAAAATAATGATGTTTTATATATTTAAAATACATATAAATTAAAAATAATAAATAGAATATAAACCAAGATGCAAAATTACAGTATAGTTAAAGTGTTGTACTGGAGGGTAATAATAGAAACAAATGTGTGTTAAGAAGTCAAGGATGTATTTTATAATCTCTGGGGTATCCACTAAAAATAGAGAGAATAGTTATTTAATTATTAATGCAACAGAGATTAAAGTGGAGTAATAAAAATATAATTAAAAAATCCTTTATCAAAAAAACTCCAATCTCAGAGACTCTCCCAATAAGTTCTGCCAAATATATAAAAGGAGAAATATGATAAATCTCAGCCAAACATCCCAGAGAATTACAGGGAAAAAAGTGCATCCGTTGGTGAGCTGGCTTTTGGCCTCCAAAAGATATGCACCACCAGAGTCTTGGGGTGCCACTGTGTGGGAGTAAAGCTTCCTCGGGTGAAGATAAGGCCAGAACATCAAGGTGAGGTCACTGGATCAGAGTGGACCCTGCACCCAGTGTGTGCTGTCCTAAGAGCTGGAAAGGAGAGGGCAGAGGTGCAGACAGGAAAGTTACGTGGCGATGGAAGCAGAAATTGTGGTACAACCACAAACCAACTGAAGCTGAAGGTTGCTTGGCACCATCAGATTACACTGGTGAGTCTCTCAACACATGTCAGAGGGCTGTGGTCCTGCCAAGATATTAGTTTCATTTTGGATCTGTGGTCTACGGAAAGTGATGTAAACAAAATTCTGGTTGTTTAAAGCTCCGAGTTTGTAATGATTTGCTTGGGCAACTTGAGGGAAAGAATTCAAGGCTCAACCATTTGTAAGGTTAGCATAATTGTGATATCAAATCTCACAAGGTTCTTGTGAGAAAGGAGGATGACAGGTCAATTTCAACTGGAAACTTAACTGGGGAGAGGGAAAAAAACTGTTAATAAAACAACAGGGAAATAAAATCCCTGTTTTTTTTTTTTTTTTTAAAGGACAAAACTAAATTTGTTCTACTCTAGAGTGCAAAATATGTTTGGCTCCTACAGTGGCAGATAAATAACCAGAAGGTCAGAGCAGCAGATGTAAGAAGCGTGTTGGTAGAATAGAACATTAGCTTGTGAAACATTTTTTTTTGCCTAGCAAACAAGGAATAGAAGATAACAATTTCTTTGTTCATTTGTTTGTTTGTTTCTTTCTTTTTCTTTCTTTTCCAGAACTATATCCCAGTAAGATTTGGTGAGAATGGTTTAACAAATTGATTTTGAACTATCTATCAAATGCAAAGTACCAAAGTTCAAGAATGCTTGAAGAAAAAGACCAAATGGGAAGACTCATTTATCAGATACCACAATTTATATATCTGAGGCAGTCCAGCCAGTGTACAATGGGGCAGAATACAGAACATCAAATAGAACCACACATACATGGGACCTCAAATTATAATGAACATGGCATGGAAGTTGGGGAATAATCTGTACAACAAATGACCAATAGAATATACCCACGTGGAAAGAAAAAAACCTTAGCCATTCCTATACAAAACTCAAAAATATGTCTTAGGTATATAACAAATAAACGTGTATGAGACTCTGGAAGAGTATTTCTGTTACCCAGGACCGAGAAAAGTTTCGCTAACAGGTTTTAAGAACTGATAACTGTAAAGGATGAGGTTATAATTTGTTCTACTTTGACATTAAGAAGTATTCTTTATCAATACATCTTGCTGAGAAGTTACTAAGGCAAGCCACACATGATATGGATCTAACCTCTAAAGGACTCACTTCTAAAATGGCCTTATGGTTTTTACAAAGGTAAATGGGTAAGAGATTTGATAGTCAGGTGATTTCAATATGAAAATAAACATATAAGAAGCTGTTACTTATCAGGAAAAAAAAGCCATAATGAGACCTCCCTACTAGAATGGATAAAAGACTAATAGTAACAATTTTTGGTTAGCAGATAAACTATTAAAACTCATTTATTGGAAAAGTAAATTGACCCCCACTCTGAAGAACAATTTGGTCTTAACCAGTCAGTTGGGGAATCCAAATACTCTCATCATTCAGCAAATTTACTTCAAGGTGTGCACCCATCAAATATGTAGACATGTTCATATGAATTTCATAACTGTAATTTTCATAATGACCTCAAGCTGGAAATAAGTCAGATGCCCATTAATAGTTAATTAGACAAGCATACCCTAAAACAGCACATTCATACATTGATAGTTGATAAACCATCTAAAGTTAAAAAATATGCATGAATTTTATAACCAGATGCAAGAAAAAATACTAATGGATTCTATAAAATGGATTTTATAATGGTCAAGAAAAGAAAAATATAATTCAGTTTTCTAGAAGGAAGGATTGTGGTTATCTCTGGGGAGGAGACAGGTGGCTGTGGTGCAGAGGTGTTCTGGAGGGGATGGTAATGTGGGTGGTGTTTTATGGTAGAAGACTCAAACTGAAAGATATAATTTCTTCTCAAGTAGGTCAATAGGTTTGAGGCAATCCTACTTTTTTTGTTTTATAATGCTTGAGAAGCTGATTCTAAAAGACACACTCAGCTAGGTGCACATTTGAGTGAGAGAGTACCGTTGAGTCTCTCATGGTTTTAAATGGAGGTTTGCTCTCAATAAGTGTCTATAAATGATGTTATAAACCCAGCAGACCATGAGCCGGCAGAGGAAAGAAATTTGCCCAGCACTGTCTCCTGGTCCTCAGAAATTTATTTATTGTATTATTACATAATTATCTTTACTTTCATAACTTTTACTCAAGAATATGCTCCCACCATGTCATAAATGGACAGATTGTGAGCTAAGCTCCCCCCCCCGAATTACCTATGCCTAGAAAACAACAGGGTCTAACAAGGTTAACAAGGTGAACTCCTCATCTCTCGAAGCTGACCTATCTATTCCCTGACTCCATCGTGTCTCATATTTCCCCATCACTCCCTGCTTAGTTCAGTGGTCATGTAACTTCATTTTTCCCTCCTCTTCCTCATTCATCATGTTGTCATCTTTCGTTTGACCCATCTTTAGCTAGCATCATCAAGACCTTTCTGGTCCTGACTGCACTCTGCAAATGCTTTTATTTGGGTCAGGCCAGTATACTACACAATAGATTTGACATAGTTCTCCCTCCTTCTCCAAGCCTAAACCCTTCAAGAAGGAAGTCTGAGAACTTCTAGGAGTTCTCTCATCCTAAAACGCCACAGCTGGAAAGCATCCAATGTCAAATGCTTACAACTTTATCTCATTAATATAAGCAGGTGACCAGATTGCCCAGTGTTTTCTATGATTTCAAACAATATAGGGGTCCAGTGACACTGGGGGAGCTCTTGTTCTTGACTTTTCTGCTTTCCTAAGTTCATCTACTCTAATTCCCCACAGGTCCATGGATGTGTGCTAGGCAGCCTATCAGAAATCCTGTGGAAAATATGACAGACACTTCCCAAGGAGAACATAGAACTTACCCCTGACTTTTGTACTTGGGCATAAATAGTCAAGCTTTTTTCTTCCTTTGGTGGCTGGCAGTTATTTGGTTTACCTGGAGAGAGAGAAATGCAGTGCTTACCATCCTCTAGTCCTCAGTGGGAGCCCTCAGCTCAGTTTTGTCTGGCTTTTCCTCTCCACGACACAGTCACCTCCCCCAACACTGCCATAGGAATGAGGTATGAGTTACCAGCCTCTACTTGCTCACCCACAGTGGTAGATGGGTTACTAGATGTGTCTAGACCTGTATCCCTGCCTAGCTAGTGGAATTTGAAATGCCTGTTTCATAGGATTACTGAAGATGACACTTTCAAAGCACCCACACCAGTTAGTTACTCTAGCAGATAGCAAAGGTCCAATACGCATTGAACATTTTCTTCTCAACACCTTGGCCCCTCTCTCTTCCTTCTCCCTCCTCTTCTTCCTTCTTCTCCTTCTCCTCTACCCCACTCCTTGCCAAAACATGGCCTCATTCTATAGCCCAAGCTGCCTTCAAACTCAAACTCCTCCTTGACTCAGCCTCCCAAGTGCCAGGATTGGAGCAGGTGCGGTGACTCCCAGCTCTGGGCGCCATTTCATCATTGTGACATTTGGTTGCTTTAATCTTTAGTTCTGTGTGCTATCTGATCTCCAAAGAGGATTCTAGGTTTCCTGGGGTCACGGCTTGTTATTTAGAGTATGTCTTTTATTCTCCAGCTGGCTTCACTCACAGCTCTATCTATTTCTGAAGGGCTTGCCATGTGTGTGTGTGTGGGGTGGGGGTGGTGGTGGTATGGGGGGATGAACCACATGGAAGCATCTAGAAAACTACTCAGCACTGCTATGTTTACTCTCATAATCTAGAAAACTCGCTCAGGGCCTGAGGTCTCTGTACATAAATGAGTTATAAAACATCTTTATTCTTAGCCCACACTTCAATTTTTCCTTTTAAGTGACAATGAAACCCCTCACCATAAAAATTCAAGTAGACTAGAAACACATAAGATTATAACTGTAACTTTTTCTCCCTCATTAACCAATCCCATTTCATTCCCAGAACTAACCAATTAAAAAGCTCCCTGTATCCATCTTTGGGCAATATAGGGTTTTCTGTGAAGACATCAATAGTCCCTCTGCGTAGGCTAATAGTCACAAGTGGCATGCAAGTACCTGAACTGTGCGAACAGTGAAACTGAGAAACCGTTACTTAATAGTAATTTGAATAAATACTGGATGGTGCAGTTTTAGATATTGGTTAGATTTTTATAGATCTTTCTCTTTTTTACACAAATGGTGTTCTTGGCTTTTTGTGCAGCATGTACTTTTTCTGACACTGAACCGCTCCTCTTGCATTCTTCATGACTAGCAAGCATGTGAAAAGGCAGGAACCTGAGCTGTGGAGGACTTGCAGGGGACTGCTGCAAGACCTAGGCCGGGCTTGGAAGCTCAGCCCAGAAGAAGTCATAGTTTTTAGAGAAGTTACTAATGTCGATTAATTTATCCTCTTCAAAAGCTGGGAGCTTACCACTGAAAGAACAGCTTCAAGAAGTACACTCTGACCTGGAAGAGATCCGCCTGCTCTTGTGCTGAGTGTGGTGGAGGAGCTGATCTAGGGTGTGGTTCTTGGTGAAGAAACAATGGGCGGTCACTGGGGAAGTTCAAGGAATTCTAGCTAAGTCAGTGGGTGATTTTCCTCTATGGGTATAGTATGCCTGAAGGTTCTAATCTCAATGTTGAGTGAGTGAATAGTCTCTCTCTCTCTCTCTCTCTCTCTCTCTCTCTCTCTCTCTCTCTCTCTGTGTGTGTGTGTGTGTGTGTGTGTGAGAGAGAAAGAGAGAGAGAGACATACAGAGAGAGATACAGAAAGAGGCAGACAGACAGAGATAGGGATAGAAAGAGAGACAGAAAGACAGAGAGAGACAGAGAAACAGACACAGAAAAGACACAGAAATACACACACACAGAGAGAGAGAGAGAGAGAGAGAGAGAGAGAGAGAGAGAGAGAGAGAGAGAGAAAGAGAGAGTCAGAGAGTCAGAGTTAGCAGACAGAGACAGAGAGGAAGAGTAAGAATGGGAGGGTAGGTAGGGGTCATAGGTTCTCAGAAGGGGGTTGGGGTAGGAGGAGGGTGCAAAGTATTTCTATGAGATATACTTCCATTTCAAATCTACCAGAGTTTGCAAAGTGAGAGCTATTTGCCCATCCCCCTTTAGGTACAGTCTGGGGTACAAATTGAGACTGCACTCAAGTCTTCAGTGACTTTCAACCTCGAAGGCTCTCTCCTCAAAGTTTAGAAATTGGAAGGACAGTTCCACATGATCATATAGACCACCAAATCAAGGTAATTTAGATTCTCTTTCTGTTCCTTCCATCCCACCCTTTCTTCCATTCTCCTCTTCTTCAGTACAGAAGCAGATTTCCAGGAGTCAGCTCAACTTGGCTGCAAGTCAGCCAAGTCTTGGGATGTTATGGAAAAGACCTGAGCCCTAGCTAAACCTTAGCCTTAAAGGTAGCATCAACATTTGCTATACTATAGCTGTAAAACCAGAAACTTTTTTTCTTTTTAATTTTTTTTTTCGAGACAGGATTTGTCTGTGTAACCCCACCTGTTCTGGAACTCGCTCTGTAGATCAGACTGGCCTCAAACTCATAAGAGATCTGCCTATCTCTGCTGTCTGAGTGATGGGATTAAAGGTGTGTCTAAGAAGTCATCTTATGTGATGGTAGCTTCAAGTACTTTAAAACGGTTGTTAGTACTGTTTCTAGAATCTCCCAGTAAAGTGCTCTGCTAGCCTTAAGACTTAAACATTTCCCTGCTCACATCAAGAGATGCATCTGTTTACAGATGTGTGTGTATACATGTGCATCATGCAGGAAAACCACTGTGTGGTGCTTTCTGTGTATTGGCTTGCCAATCACCACAGCAATACCACAAAGAGGATAATATCCTGGCTTTGCAAATGGTGAGAAGTTTGCTTGGTCACACAGCTCATTGGTGGCAAAGTGCATTTGAATGTTGTCTAAGGCCAAAACCTCACGTTTACATTGGTTTATTTTGGGATGGGGGTCTCACTATGTAGCTCAGGGCTGATCTAGAATCCATGGGCTGGGGTGAACCTCCTGCCTCTGACTTGCAAGCAGCTGTTACTAAAGACTTGTCTCACTGCTCTCTGCCCAATGCCCACAGTCTTAACTAGTAAATTTCCCCTGGAGATGGGAACCAAACTACAACTCTTCAGAGTCAGGAGGCATTTTGGAGCAGATACCACTAGACATTGCCAACAGAATCCCTTGAGCAATATTTTGTGGAGGTCATAGCAACTGATTGTAGAATTTGGCACAGGTTTGCAAGGCATAAAGGGTGCCTGGAAAAGGTGGATATGTGTTTTGAGGGTGGGTGGAAGTGGGTTTTGGGGGGGAAGGGGTAAGGGAAGCACTCACTGTTCCCTCAGAGCTCAGCCATGTGTTGGGCAGAACACCCTGTGGAATGTGTGTGGAAAACCAGCAGAGCTTCGCTAGCTGGGCTAGAGGGGGAACTCCATCTGCTTTCTTGGCCTTCATATCTCACTGTTTTCTGATAAGGCTAAGTAGATCCACTCCCAAACCCTTAGCTCTCAACAGAACTTTTATCTGACTAACACACCCCGCCCCAACCATCTCAGTGAACTCTTCCGTGGAGGAAATGAGATAGAGGTAGTCGGCATCTTATATAAGCAAAACCAACATCGGCGTGCTGAGGTAAGGACTTTTCTAAGACTGTATGTGGATGACATTGATCTGCTTGAGAATGACATGAGCCATCCTCTTGGCAGTGAGAAGGGAAGAGCATCATGCTCTGCCCTCCAGGAAGGCCAACCAGGACATCTGAGTCAGGATGCTCTGGTCCAGATGGGTGAGTGGTAGTCAGTAAGGCTAAGGGGGCACATGACCCTGAGATAGTGACTCACAGGACAATTTGGAAGAAATACCAAGCGCTTAAACTTGGAATCACAGCCTTGCTGCTTTTAGCCTACTCTGGGACACGTTTCATGAATGGATCCAAGAGTCCTCTGAATTCTGTTCTCTAGTAAATCTCAGTATGGTATGCTGCCTGTTTTGATTTCTTTAACCTTCTGTACAAGGCAAACTTCAGTGCTGAGTTTAAATTTATCTGCACCATGTCTCCTACATTAGACACGTGTGACTCTTTCCTCTACTGATTCCCTTAATCTGGGACAGGGGCTCAAGAGACTAGAATTGTGCTGAACTAGACAAGCTCTCAAGAGGATTTTATTATTTTTTTATAGGGCTCCCAGCCAGAAAGCCTAAGTAGTAAGATTGAGTCCATACCTAGAGTGAGAGCATGCAAGATCTTATTCTCTGTATTTAAGAGTCTATGCTTGCATAAAATCTATTCCACTTACTGCTGTTGAGCCCAGTAAGAAGTCCCTTCTTGTAAGACAGCCTACCTTGTCTTTTCACCATTATTATTGCCGTGGAAACCAGGATGATGATTATAATGACCCCCAATGGTGCAGTTGTATATGGTATCCACTGACTCCGTTCTGAAAAAAAAAGTCAAAGGTCAATAGCAAATGCAAGGTGGGTTTAAAAACACCCTGCCCAGAGGTAAAGGGAGTGAGCCTCTGTTTCTGTATTTATCTCCCCAGAGAGCCTTTTGGTCCTGTGGCTTTAGAGCATTAAGATTTCCTTGTCTACCTTCTTACTCTCACTTTACTTACCAGCCCTGACTTTCCATTTCTAATTTCTTCATAAAGATGTTTCTAAACAAAATGCTTTGTTTTCTCTTGTCTAAAATGAACATATTTTATTATTTATTTATATTTTATTTCTTTTTATTTGTTTCCCCTAAGCCAATCTCCTGCTCTTTAATTTTAAAATCTTTAATGTATTATGTGTCCATTTTTGGTAAAAGGGATATGATGGTCCCTTGCCCTTGTCCCCATGCCCCAAACTACTCCCATGAGACAACCGAAGGGGAAAAAAATAAACACAATAGTGCTATTATTGCCTCTCAATGCAAATAACTTTGTTGAACCCACCAGACCTGAAGTATAAGAAAAACATGTAGTGTTTCCTGTCTATTGTTTTCCCATTCAAAATTAGCAAAGCTAACTGAGGCTTGAAATCACATAACCAAATTTTGAGCTTTCTCTCTTTCAGCCACTGTACTTAACCATTTTGAACCAAGAACATCACTTTGTAAAATAGTGAATGAGATCTTGGTCTCAACAAGATTTATGGCTCACTAACATACTATGGGGAAGTTCCTAAATACTTATAGTCAGATGCTTTTGATAGCAAATCTTGTAGTGTAATCAGAACAATCCTAAGATACTTTTATTATTTCCATTTTATAAGCAAGGAAACATGAGGAAAGTCTAGGGCTAGAGCTGGCAATAAGAAAGGAAACATTACCCAATGCTAAAGACAGGCTTCCTGGGAGTCAGAGAGACTACTGGGCTTGCAACAGGCAGTAAGTTCCCACTCAAAGCACTAGGTTTTTAAGTAATGGCACTATCTCCAGTGTTCCTAGCAAGACAAATGCAGTATCAGGCATGAACACTAATATTAGGGGCACTTTATAAAATTGATTGTAAAAGAAATGGGGGTTTAAAAAGCATCCTACACAAAGTCTAAATATATATAAATATAAACTTCCTGGTTGTTGCATCTTTGAGGGATACATCAGAAGTTGAAAAGAACTAAGTGTATTACAAAGGAGCAGAGTAATTGTAGGCACAATTCAAATGTTTGGAGAACTGATGAAAATAAAGACAGAAATTTGGTAAAAGTTTTCAACCCAAAAGCTTCTAGAAGCATTCTTCTGGCCTTGAAAGAGTTCTTTTCCTCCTATGGTCTCTTTATAGCTAGTCCACAAGGCATCTCGCTGCAATGACAGATCCTCTTTCTCAAGTAAACTGTGTTTTTTTTTTTCTTCAGAAAGCAGAAATATTTAATCCGTTTGCAGACATTAGAACCTGCTTTGTCCTTAGAGCATGGTCAATACTTCTAAGTGTGCACTCATGAAAGCAGGTCATTGAGGGAGAAAATGACCAATAAGCCACATCTTGGAATAAAGTTATCCTTAAATCCAGTATTTCTTTCTTTCTTTCTTCTTCTTCTTCTTCTTCTTCTTCTTCTTCTTCTTCTTCTTCTTCTTCTTCTTCTTCTTCTTCTTCTTCTTCTTCTTCTTCTTCTTCTTCTTCTTCTTTTTACTGTTTTTTTTTTAAATTTTCTAAATTCTTTGTTTACATTCCAAATGATTTTCCCTTTCCCGGTTCCCCCTCCCCATAAGTTCTATAAGCCCTCTTCCCTCTGCCTGTTCTCCAGTCAACCCCCTTCCACTTCTCTGTCTTGGCAATCCTCTACATTGCTGCATCAAGCCTTCCTAGGACTAGGGCTCTCTCCTTCCCTCTTGGGACTGATTTGATATGTGAGTTGTGTCTTGGGTATTCAGACCTTCTGGGATAATATCCACTTATCAGTGACTGCATTCCATGTGTGTTCTTTTGTGAATGGGTTACATCACTTAGGATGATATTTTCCAGTTGCAACCATTTGCCTAAGAATTTCATGAACTCATTGTTTTTAATTGCTGAGTAGTCATTAGGGAAATGCAAATTAAAACAAACCTGAGATTTCACCTCACACCAGTCAGAATGGCTAAGATTAAAAACGCAGGAGACAGCAGGTGTTGGTGAGGATGTGGAGAAAGAGGAACACTCCTCCACTGCTGGTGGGAATGCAAGTTGGTACAACCACTCTGGAAATCAGTCTGGCGGTTCCTCAGAAAACTGGGCATGACACTTCCAGAGGACCCAGCTATACCACTCCTGGGCATATACCCAGAGGATTCCCCAGCATACAATAAGAACACATGCTCCACTATGTTCATAGTGTCCCTCAATGGAGGAATGTATACAGAAAATTTGGTATATTTGTACAATGGAATACTACTCAGCAATTAAATCCAGTATTTCTTAAGTCTATCTTGTGACTTATTCAAAATTATTCTTTATCACAATTTTGTTGATGGTGTATGGTTGGAACCCTGAGTAACTGGCTCTGCCCACCACAATGCTTCTCCCCATGGTACATGTGCTGACAGAAGTGCAGCCACCATCACTGCAGGAGCCACGCTCAGTAGCTACCTTGCCTGCCCATGGAAGCATAGCATATGGTGCCCCTTTCTCTTGATACACTGGGCCACCAAAGTTTGAATTCTCTGAACCTCAAAATTCTAAGTATTATAGCCAGTGCCAGGGGTCACTTGCTGCCGGTGCTAGGTATCTTCTTCTCAACAATAAAAATATTAATTATAGTAATAAAAATCCTGGTTTTATCATTATGGAAAAGACAAAACTACCATCTCATCTCTTCCTTTTTTACTTCCCTCAAGGGGCAGCCACAGGAGAGGCTGTCGACAGCTGCTATAGGGAGGTTCTGGAACTGTTCCAGTAATACCCACAGGGAAGAGACAGATGCCAAGGCAAGATGCCTGCAGGGAGCAGGAGGCCTCAGGCCTGGGATTGTCCCAGCCCTCAACTGGAGTCTTGTGTACCAGGGCTGTGCTGAGTGCATGTGGGGGAGGGGAGGGCTCTTTTGCAATCACTGATTCAGTTTTAGCAGTCCAGGCCTGCATCTTCCAGCCCACCCAGTCCGCCACCTGGATAAAAACTTAATGCTTTTTTATTTTCTTATGTGACTCCAGTCACCAGGAGGAGGCTGCAGGCCATGAGCTGCATACTCAGGAGGCTGCTCATCTGGTAAATCATGTTTAATCCTGCCAAATATCAACTTAACAGTCTTAGTCAAAAAGGAAGAAAAGTTAGGTCTGGTGTGTATGCCTCCAGTCTCGCCACTCAGAAGCCTCAAATGGGAAGGCTGAAAGTTCAAGAGCTATTGAGTGAGATCCCTGCCTTAAAAATGAATGAATGAATGAATGAATGAACAATCATGAGTAAGCAGAGGATTGGCTTCATGTACCATAAAATGAGGAAGGCAGCGTGTGAGCGCCTCCATCTGCATGACACTCTGAAGAGTGTATGGTAGGTGAGAACTCTCCATGTAGAGTCTGACCATGTAGAACACACGTAGGTCTGAGCAGGAGTCTAATTGGGTCAGATTCCTTGCTGTCAGCACCAGGGACACACAGAGAAAGCTTCCCAGTACAAGGTAAGAAGCAGAGACCACAGCCTGAGCTTCATTCACGAAGCTGAGGTCTTAGTTCAGCAAATCAGCATCATAGCACTTCCTATTTTGAGTTCCTCTTTCTTCCTCTAATAGATGTATCTTGAGGAAGTCTATACCAAACACTAATTTAGGAACAAACACCTCAGCCATTTATATCATTTCCAACAATAACATTTCTTCTGAATTTCATGTAAGATTTACAAAAAACAAGTCAACACCTATGAGAATAACAGACAATTGGCTTTCATGGAGACTTGCCAGCCAAATCCACCTTTCAGGACTCTCTGGGTCTCCTACCGGCAGCCCTGCTAGCCAACTACACACGTGACTGAGGCACATGACTGAGGCTACAGTGTGGTAACACCAGGCCTGCATCTTTCTTTCCAGGATCTCAGGAGGATGAAATCGATCTGTTCCCTCTCTCCTGTGACATAAATGGCCAGCTTCAGCCAGATATGAGAAGCGATCTGGCCATCATCTTGGAAGATGTGTTATCAAGTCTAATTTTCTCCTTTGCTATTTAGGATATGTATGGATATATTGGTGAATATTTTTAAATAGAACCATTGGCTAAAGGAACTATATATAGTGTTAAGTTTACACGACCCATTGGGCAACAATGGAAAACAATGGAAACAATGGAGACCCATTGTTTCATTGAGGAAACAAGTATGTATAACTTTCTAGAAGACATCAGTGGACCAGCTGGGAAGGGAAGAACTGTAGAGCTCAAGGTTTCTGAGCTCTGGACTCTGGAGATGGGAGTCCCAACAGGAAAGCAGCCATAGACTCTGGGATAGATGGCTGCGAGAGTGAAGGCCCTTCCGGTGGCCAACCCATCTCTTCACCATCTCCCTTCCACATTCTACTCCCCTTCCTGATGATGCTGCAACTGTCCACCACATCAGCTCAGGTCGCTCTTCCTTCCTCAGTGTCACCTTTCCTGAACATCCTAGTCTCATTCTGCCCTGTCCTCAAGACTTCAGCATCTCATGTGATTGATGCCATTGAGTTTAGAGCCCGTGTTTTCCCACCATTATCTTTGCAATGAAAACCATTTTAAATGATGGTATTAGAAGCCAGACAGATAGATGGATTCAGCACCGGGTATACTAATTAATAACCGTGTATCTCAGAGAGTCCTTCATACCCCCTGAGGCCTGTTTCATCATCAATAAAGTGAGCATAAAAATATCTAGTCCATGGGGTTGTTCTGATGAACCACAATTATAACATATATAAAGTGTTCAGAATCCATCATGTGATCAATGAATATAACCTGCTTTTGCTAGTCTCGGTTCTCCAGTAAACTGCTAGGAGGCTAGAGATCACCTCTGGCATTAACAGAAAGTGTTCCCATCTGTGAAGAGGTGCCTATACTTAACGTTCACCCACTTGGCGCTATTCACTGACCATGATGTAAGCCCCAAGGAGCTCAGACACAGGTGGACACTAGGCTGCTTCTCTAGCTTGTTTGGGTCAGGTTGCCCACAGTTGCCAAAGCTTCTGGAAATGCTTTCCTCTGAGGCTCGTTCCTAGTACACTGCTTGCCATTCTCTGTGATGTTCTTGTGCAAGAATTGATCCGTCCATCTATTTGTACACCAAACAAAGGCAAAATGGAAGAACTCTATACCAAGAATCTGTGTGTTTCAGTCATCTGCCGAAGACCTGAAGCATCTTAAGGAGCAGACTCTACTGTGAACTGGGAAAAGCTCCCATTCATCACCTGATAGGCTCAGACCTCTCTCTCTCTCTCTCTCTCTCTCTCTCTCTCTCTCTCTCTCTCTCTCTCTCTCTCTCTCCTTCTCTCTCACTCCATCCTTCTCCCTCCCTCTCTCTCTTTCCTTCCTTCCTTCCTTCCTTCCTTCCTTCCTTCCTTCCTTCCTTCCTTCCTTCCTTCCTTCCTTCCCTCCCTCCCTCTCTCTTTTTGTCATTGTTGCTGAGTGGGGCTCTTTCTTTGAGGCTAGGCTGGCCTAGAATGTGCTGTCTAGCCTTGTAAGCGTACTGTCTCAGCCTCCCCAGTGCAGGTATAAGAGGCATGGGCCTGTCCCTTAGCTGCTTCTCTGCCTTTGTATGAACAGTATTCTCCCACTTCTCAGAGCATCCAGGCCACATCTGTATTCCTATGTCTTAAGTACTGTGGGCCCTCCAGTTAAAATTTTAGTAGTAGTCTCTTTAAAGTGCACTTTGTCACCGAAGTATCACTTAGATAAAAAATCTTTAAAGGTGGTCTGTGTCTCTTCCTTTTTTTTTTAGCAACCCTTCATTCCATCAGATATAGGACATGAAGACACTCTATATACCTCTGATGAACTTAAATTACTGAATATGAATGGATCATAGAGAACTGACACGAATTCTTTTGTTAAAAATCATCAGAGTGCTAAATTTATAAAGGTCTCAGAAGGCATGCTGGGTTACTTTCTGAATGCCCTGAGAGAGGAGTCAAAGGAAGTACCAATGACCTATTTGACATAGCTTTGTAATAACAACACTAGAAAGTGTGCTTTTTGGAGGCACTCACAACACATGACCTGTGCTCCTATTTCCAAACCAGAAGACCCCGCGCTCTCTCTCTCCTGTTGCTCATTCATGTAGTGAGGCCTCTCAGGATGGTGGTTCTCAGAAATCTGATAAAAGTCCTTGGCTCTACAGTACCTCAACTAACTTTCTCTCTCTTTCCCCTTTTTCCTTTCTTCCCTTCTTCCTTCCTTTCTTTCTTTCTTTTTTTTTTTTTTGAACCAAAGGTATGCCTTTCTCCCTGTAGAAACCCCTCCGAGTCAACTAAGTGGGCTGAATAAAAGCACCTGTGCTATTTAGAGGAGCAAGCACTTAACACGAGTCTCTACCCTGTAGTCCTTCTCCAACATTAACTGTAGGTTGAACAAGAAAACCTGCACAGAGCCACACCTCCCTCCAAGGAAAATACTAGCAATCTCCTTTTTCTTTTTGTCTTTGAAAAATTGGTTGTCACAGCAACACAAAAGCTTCTCTCCCTTCAAGTCCTTAAATCATATTATTTAAGGAAGATAAAAAGAAAACAAAACAGAACCCAGGAAATGAATGTAGTTCATCCCGGGAGCCTCTGAGATGCTCACATAACGGTCTGAGAGTACCGGATCGCTTTCCTGCCTTTCATGTGGTTTTTCTCAGCAAGGTTTCTGTCATGGAGCACAGCTCCTTGAACAAGTTGACACTCCTCAAGAGATGCCTTCTTAGTGGTAGTTTCCAGTGAGAACTGGGGGTGGGGAGAGGATACCAATTTCAAGTCTGGGAACACCTAAGAAAGTTATTATATGGAACCCAAACCTTCTGGAAACACCCTCCACAGCAGCCTGTTCCACCTAGATAATGTGGCAAAGGATGCTAGCCAATCATTTCTCCCATCCTATTCTGGAAGTACAAGTCAGCTCTGGACACACAGTCCGCCCAGCTAATAACTGTACTTCCTAGCTCTCCTTGTAACACAGATGGCCACATAATGAAGACTTGAAGTATCCCACGTACACCTTTCACCACTGTTGTCAGGTTGGCTTGATGGGCTGATACTGGAGAGGATGTGACTTTGGGCATGGAACGTCTAGACGACTATGAAAATGAGACTTTACTAGACTGGGGTGGGGGACCCTGTGGAGCTCCAGTGTCAGCCTTTCCTTCTCTGAGTCAGAGTTTTGATAATTTCTTTTTAAAAGTTCTTCCTTTTAGTGTGGGCCTCTAGGGGTATTCCCTTCTAGCTGAATATTTAAGATTTTGAATCAATCATCCTCACATACAACATAGTACTTTCAAAACATACTGATTAAGGACAGCAGCAAGTCCCACACAGTCCCATACAGTGTCCACCCACATTAGTGTGCTTCACATGACCTACACAAAGGTAAGGCCCAGTAATTAAGTAAGGCCTTGGCACAAGAGACTGTACTATAACAAACATTGAAGATGTATAAAATCTCTAAGTGGCCACTGGAACACGCATGATTATATGACTAAGGGCCTAGAGAAATGTTACTATAACTTCTTCCCAAGATCAAATGTGCCCATGCACAGTTCAGTTGAGCTATGTCCTTACATCAAAAGGACATGCCAACACCACACTATATTTGTTCTCAAAGTACTATGAATAACTTTGAGGTTTTCTTACAATTAGAGTGGAAATGTCTTCAAAACTAACTCTTCTGATTTACTGATTGCAGTGTCTGATGATAACCGTCAGCCTGCCCTTCAGTTTCATCCCAGGGTAGAAGCTTCCCTTGGAGCACACTGCAGAAGAAGTCTTACACTAACTGGTGCTGCTTTGACCCAGGCCTCTGCACATATGGATAGATTATTGTCATAATGTTCTTCTATAACTAGTTTCTTTTCCTCCCACTGACTCCAGTCTATTCTCTACGGTACTGTGTTTTGTTTTTTTTTTTCTCATTGAAATGCAAAGAAAATGGACCCTATTTTTCGTCTACAACTGTTGGCTCCTATCATCTGCAGGATGATACAGAACAAAGCACTGGCCTTCTCTGCTTCTCCCTACTGCTTAGGATGCCTTTTGTCACTGAGTTTGGGTAACTTCTCATTCCTCAAAGCCTCCCTGATGATCTCTGAGAGCCAGTACTGTTCATTGCCTCTCTTTATTACCTTGCACATACTTTTGTCTTATAACCTCTCATACCATGTAATCTAAGAACATTGTCTATTTACAGAATTATCTTCTTAAGAACAGAAACCACATCTCTCTCTTTTTTCATCTTTGTGTGCCCAGTATCTTGCATCATGCCGGAACATGGTAAAAACGCAATAGCTGTTTCGTCAATGCCATAAAAAATAGCAGCTTCCATTTGCAAACACAAAGTGATAGACCAGTGGTTCTCAACTTGTAGGTCTTGACCCCTTCACAAGGGTTGCCTAAGACCTTTGGAAAACACAGATACTTACATTACAACTCATAACAGCAAATTTCAGTTAGGAAATATCAACGAAAATAATTTTATGAGGAACTGTATCAAAGGGTCTCAATATTAGGAAGGTTGAGAGCCTCTGTGATAGACAAATAGAAGTCGGTTTTCAGTAATTTAGGTAATTTCCTTTACTGCCCTGTGCAGAGGAAATGTCATGCTGCAAAATGCCCATGTGCCTGACTTGGATGTGGTGAGGATGCCCTCCATCTTTGGAGGTAGGGGAACCTTTCTTTACTTGAACTATGAGTTAACTGGCATTCTCTTAAAATCCATATTTGGAAGTCCTTAAGATGCAGCTTCAATTCAAGATGGGAGCTTTACAAAAATAAGCAAATCACAACTAGGGTGTTAGATTAGTACTGTGGCTTAATTACTACACCTACCAACCCATATGTTGAAGCTTTAAACCTCACCAAAATGGTATTTGGGAACAGGTTGCTTGAAGGTAATTAAATTCATATGAGGTTACTACCGTGGCCCTTATCTAACTTGACTGGCGTCTGCATCAAAGAGGGAAAGGAGACTCACAGGGATGCACAGAGGAGAAAAGTCATCCGCTAGACAAGGAAAGGTCTGAGGAGAAATCGAACCTGACAACACCTTGATCTTGAACTTCTAGACTCCAGAATGTTGAGACAATGATTTCCAATAGTTTAGCATCCAGCATATGACATTGACACCCTCAGCAAACTGAAACACCCTAGCATCCTTTATTAGCAGTTCTTTTTGACATACTCTGGAATTGAATAATAAAGGTCACCTCCAGAAGGAACATTATTACCCCTTTCCTCTTTGAGATGGCAAAACAGCGGCTCAAGAAAGGAAAATCTTGTCTGGTAGCTTTACTGGCTGGATGAGGTCTCCATAGACTTCTTCTCAGAGCACTGTGTTTCTCCCATTCGGGTCCCTCTGTACCTTACAGCAGCCTGCTTCTTACATACATACATACATACTACATACATACATACATACATACATACATACATACATACATACATGCATACACTAGTGTATGAGTCATCCCCAGGATGGCTTAAATGAGTAAAGCCCTCTCAAGTGTTAGCTTAGGATATCCTGAGCTAACTGCCCTTAGGTGTGAACTTTATGGCTTATTGAGATTTTATTCTTCACTAGTTATATCTTTGTTACGCTTTCTGGAAGCATGGAAGGAGTGCTCATCTCCAGTTTTAGATAGGTTAGTGTAAACGTTTGCTTCCTTACAATGGAAAAGAGCTGGCCTGGCACAATGGGTATTTTTCCCTCATCTCCAAGGAAAGCAATTAGTTTTTTTTTTTTTTTCATCATGATCTCCAAGGTATTTTAAATGGAGTCACTCTTCCATGACTACCTGTGAGGATTTCTGTACCAGACAGCTCGGTTCTCCCACTGGCACTGTGTATGATCTCACTCAAGCCTTTCATAGGTTTTTCTTGTCTTCTTTACTTCATTCATAGTGTGAAGATGTTCACCCTTTCTATAGTATTTGATTTCTGTGAGGGTTTTGATAATGTACTGGCCATGTAGGCAGTGTATAGTGAATAATCAAAGCCTGTCTGCTGTCTGTTATAGATGAAGAATAAAAGTCTCAGAGAAAGCTGAGCGTTTTTATGCCTGTACCTGGAAAGAGAGCCCTAGGATCATATTCTGGAAGCTTCCCACTATATAGCTGTGTGTGCTTGGTTTTGCCAGGATGCTCTGAATGGCTGTGGGCAGGGAGGACCTGGACAGGACAGCCTACCCATGGTCTGCGGGCTACATTTAGAAAGTAGAGAGGTGATTGGCTGTTTCCCTGACATGGCTGCATTAGGTTCATGACAGAATTCAAAGGAATATGCTGAGGTACAGCAGCCTATCTGAGTCTGCTGGGGGTGGGACGTCTGTCACAGGAAGTGCTATGCTGAAGACATAATGTAGCTATGGTCCCCTCTCCTCTGTCCCCACCCATCTGGTGTGTCACATAGAATCCACATCTGTTCGGGTTGGAGTCTCCCTGGGTTGGCTCCATTCCCCAGAAAGGACAAGGTCAGGGTATAAGAAATGCTTTTTTGGTCTCTCCCTGAACCTTCCTGTACAGAGACACACAACCTGGCGTGAGAGAGCAGTGGTCTATTCTATATCTTTGTGGTTAGATTGGCTTATGTAATCAGCATTCTCCTCTAACAGAGCAACGATGCTTTCTACCCCGGAAAGGAGAAAACCTACTCAGAATATTTAGGTTTAGGCATTGACTCCACTAGTTGAAGTTAAAGAAACTTGAGGAAATACTTAAATTTTGTAAACTTCAAGTCTGTAAAATGAAGCTGGTAGTAGCACCTGCCGGGCAAATTTATTGTGAACCAAAGAGACGATACAGTTAAAAGTACTTGCCAGTATCTCTCTGATTCCTCGGGTCCTCTAGCTGGCTCTTGGATTCACAGTCCATTCACAGCACAAGCCCCTTATAGCCTGTACATCATTATGGAGCAAATGTCTTATATCTTATATTTACAATGAATTGCTGAGGTGCAGAGATCAGATATTGTATCTACTCCCTTCTCTTGCAGCATAAGTACTTATTGATGCCCCAGAACATAAGTAGGGAAGTTATTGATGGCAAAGAAGTATCTCATCATAACAGAGCACAGATTTAGAACTTTGGACCTGCAACCTGCAATCCCTTTCCTACATATCCTTGAACACTGGATCCAAGGCAGAAGGCACAGAGAAAGTTTTGCCCTTGGAGACCTGAGTCTGGCTCAGATGCTGCCCCCTCTCCTTTCCTGTTTGTTTCTTAACTGTGAATCAAATGTAATACAGTGCCACCTGGGGCCAACATGGAAAGCATCCTTGTTGAATGTACATGAAGGCTTTGAGAATATGAAGCAAACATGAACTCTCCTAGGCAAGGCTTGACTCTCGAAGCTGTGCTATAGGACTAGTTAGCATTGGTTTTGCCATTAATGAGGTGCCATGGCTGCTACCCAAGTGCTCACCTGAGAAGGATTTTGGCCAGCATTCTTGCCGTAGGTCGAAGGTCTTAGAGAGACTGCTGACAGGGTTGCTTGCGGTGCAGTTGTAGATGCTATCTTGGTGCTGGTCGCTAAGCGTGATGTTCAGGAGGTGGGAGCGGTTGGCTGGGCTCAGCAGGTGTGTGCCTGCCTCATCACTCCAGCTGTAAGCCACATGATCCCCTTTCTTCACTGTGCAGGCTAACAGCAAGCTGCAGGTCCCATTCTCGTTCTCCTGGGTTTTGTTTAGCACTTTAATCTCTGGAGTGGAGACCTGCTCTGTCAGGAGGAGGAGCAAGGGAACCATCACTGAAACAAAGGTCCCGGAACTGTTTACTGACTTACTTATCAAAATAGAATCTAGCTAAATGTCATTTTCCCCTCACTGAGGAACCTTAAGTGTGAGCCGTCGCTGCTAGGGAACTGTGGCTCATATCATTCCTCACCCCTCTGCCCATCCGGGAGCCTCTTCAGACAGAACAGAGAAGCATTTGGTTTATAGTTAGTTCCTTTCTACTAGTACTGTTAGGATACTGCCTGCCTCTCCTGACGTTCACCATCTAGATTGCTCTGCCTTATTCTATCAGGAATAAGATAGGTTTTGACTGGCTTATGAGTACCACATCCTAGATAATGAGCTAAAGGCATGAGCTTCCAGTGGTAGGCTTTCATCAGGTGCATATGTGCATGTGTGCATGTATGCATGTGCGCGTCTGTGTGTGTATGTATACGTGTGCATGCCTGCATGCGTGTGCATGTGTGTGTGCATGTGCATATGCATATGTGTATGCATGTGTGCATGCATGTGTATGTGGGTAGCTATGCATGCCTGCCTGCATGTACATGTGTCTGTGTGCACATGCACGTGTGTATAGGGGGGCAAGGGCTTTGTGGGTCTAAAACAGTGGAAGGGTTTTTAATCGTAGCTACAGGTCCTATCAATCACACAAGTCCAATGCCATGAGACAGACAAGTAAAAAGGGAGCTCATGTTTATATGTTTAATATAACCACTAGGAGATCAACACATCACTGGCATTTCCGTTTCCATCTTTTTTAATTCTCTCAACTATTACAACTAAAAGTAATTATTCCCATTTTTAAAAGAGAAAACTGAATCTTCAGAGAAACAGCATGACATGAATGACTATGCAGTTTCTAAGTGGCCAGGCTGAGATTCAGAAGTCAGCCTCTCTCTCTTTCTCTCTCTCTCTCTCTCTCTCTCTCTCTCTCTCTCTCTCTCTCTCTCCTCAGAGAAAGTCCTGGTTGCAGAGACCATACTTCCCAACACACCCAGCTGATTATATAAGGTGTGATGAAATCAGTAAACTCATAAGAGAACAAAAGGACAGATTATGTAACATTTATGTTATTTAAAACACATGATGTGCGGTCTCCAGGCACACTCAGCAGAGGCCCACAGGAGCATTCTCTGTTTGCAGGAGAGAGCCAAATGTTTCTCTTTGTCTCCTAGAAAGCTGCAGCTTTCAATAAAATGTTGGCTGTGGACATCTTGTCCCATCCTTGGCGATGTAAGACATCCTTTTGAAAGAAATCCCCACACAGCTGCCAGGAAGCTTTGGAAAGCAGATGGCCCTCAGGGCCTAAGAGGTAGGAATTGTAGGTGTCTTCAAGGACAGGGTCAGAGGTTAAAGCAGTTCAGAAAAGTGCTGAGTTCAGCCAAATGTAGGTTCTACAGGGCTGCAGCTAAATAACTACCTAAGCAGATCCTGGTTCGAATTAGAAAAGAGGTTTCTTTCACCGTGTAGGTGGGAGCCTCCCCCAAGGCTCTGGGCTTGGTGATCTGCCTGTGGGTGGAGTATCAGCTCTCTTTACCCAGAGCCTCTGCTGTAACAAACATCCCACGCCTGTGTGAGCAAGCACTTGTGAGATTGCTTGCCGCTGGAGTCTGGGTCCCTGGCAAATTAAAGAGGAGTTGGGTTTGTTCAGTTGTACTCCAACTTTATAAAAGTCAAACTTTATAGGAAAAAATGTTTTTTTATTAAAAACATTGATATGCAAACTAAGGCAGCCCTTCTACCCTCACATAGCAGGGCTCCTGCCCTTTCAAAAGTGGAATCAAATCAGCTTCGACCAGTGGGAAGAAAAAACAACCATAAATGTCTGTTTGTCAAAGTGCTTCCCTTAAGCCTAAATACTTGTTGGACCTGATCTTTCAAGTTGCTTCCAGTTCCAGACATTCTGCTTCTGAGAAACTCTGGGACTGAGAACCTTCTAGGCCTTCCTGTGTGAAGTAGGAAAATTCCCATTTTTACCATAAAGCTTCAGCTGTATGCAGAATTGCTGAACAGACACATTCTCCTCCACGCTCACAAAGTACACTCCTTCATTCTCCCGCCTGTCCCCTAGGATCTTCAGGCTCAGGTTTTTTGACTGAAACTGGTAGCCATCCTCCAGATGATCTGGAGAGCCCCCTTTAGAGAGATCAAAGGACACTATTTTCCTGTTGGTTTTGCTTCCTGGAGACGTTGGCATCATGACAAGGATGCGGATACTTTTGTTCACGCTCTTGTTTATCTGATGTTCATTGATCAGAGACAGCCATGTGTCATGTCCCAGCTTCTGGAGAATCACTGTGCAATCCATCACATTTCCACCTGAGGGAAGGAGGAGAAGATAATTACTCATGATGGAAGATCTGGAGATATTCGTTGTGTTGAGGATAGAGAAAGAGAGGCTGAGACTCTCCTCACCTCTTGAACTATCTCATATTATCAGGGGGTGGTCTATCGGGATTTCCACTAGGATCCTAACTGTAACATTAGTATCTCAGAGCATCCAGAGGAAGTCCTCAAATCACATACACCGGGGTTCTCTCAACTCAGACTGAACAGTGAAGGCACGGGCGACAGAAATAAACGTGACAGTAGTGAGTGCCAGAGTCAGAGACTAGAAATTTCTCTGCCAAGGCTCAATATTCAGGGTGAAAAGCAGGTGACAACGAGGAAAGGCCCAGGGAAACACGGTTGCAGAAGCATCAAGTCCGCTGAGAAGATGCAGAGAAGGGTCTGAGGACTGTGAAAACTAAGAAGAGATGCTCTTTGGGCTCAAACTGGAATCTTGCTTCTCCAACACCCCCTGAGATAGTTAGGATAAGAGATTGTTTTGTTTCCCTTTTTTAAAAAAATGCTGAACCAACAAGAACAGAGGGGGGAAAACCCCAATGAAAACTCGAAGCTCTTTCAAACCACTCTGAGGGATTCTAGTGCTGAGTATTTAATACCTCGACTGGTCTCAAAGCCACAGCCTGCCCTTCTGCCTCCTCTCCCAGGGGTTACCTCCCTTTGTGATTCACTGAAAAAAAAATATCAAAGAAACAAAAAAAATGCAGATTTCAATCTATGGACATCCCAATTGGCCTATCTACCTGGAGGAATGGCCCATGCTCCTACCCAAGGCTAGCGTGCTCCCTAGAGGAGCACTAGCATGCTTTCAGGCTTTGCCTCTGTAACCCACCCCGGCACTATCGGTTGCCTCCTGGAATTCCTTCACCAACACACACACACACACACACACACTCACACATACTCACACACACACACTCACATACACACACACACACACACACTCACACACACACATATATACAGTTAATTGCCTGCACCTAAAAAAGCAAACAAGCAAAAGAAAGAAAGAAAGAAAGAAAGAAAGAAAGAAAGAAAGAAAGAAAGAAAGAAAGAAAGAAAGAAAGAAAGAAAGAGACTCTCCTCTGAGCCCAGGTCTATCCTCAGCCTCTTGGCTATTTTCATTTTTCTTTCTGGAAGGTTCTTGTACATCCGTTTATGTTTTCTGCTTTTACTTCCTGACCCAATTTTCCCGGTACCCACTCTGAACAACTATTCTTCCAAGTCTCATGGGAACATGCTTGTTAGTCTATTACATAGAGCCAAGGTCGTTAATTCTCCGTCATTGCCTTGCCTGTTTCTCAGGAACCCGTGGTGTAGTTCATCATCCCTCCGTTAAACTCAGTCTGCATTTGGTCCCCAAAATACTACACTTCCATGACTTGCCAGTTTTTCTTTTATCGTTCTTAGTTTCCTTGGGGGAAACTTATGCTCTTTGTGATCTCTGAGTATCAGACCATGCCTGGGCTCTGGCTTCCCTCTCCTCCTTATCTACCCCTAACCAATTTCTCATTCAGCTCCACAGTTTGACATAACTGCAGTATTTACAGTTATAGAGCATGGCTGATCCTTTCACTGTAGATGGGCACTTGGAAGTTTAAATGGCATGCAGAGTTAGCAGAGAACTCTGTTCAGGCATGATGGACGATTCATCTAGTTTCTCAGACTAAGAACATTGGAGAATCCTTGAGTCCTTTCTCCTACTCAACATTCCATCTTGACAGAAAATCCTGCTGGCTCTAATTCCCAAGTTGGTCTGACCCAGAAGTCCCTGCCATCCCTTCATTCCTGACACTATTTACCACAGGCCTGGCTGCTGGTGTTTTCTGACAGCTAATCTCCCAGCCTCTGTACCTTGGACAGAGTGATCCTTTAAAACCATGTCTGATTTAGATTTTCTCCCTATCACTTTTAACCTTTCAGGGCTTTCTAGTGCTTACAAAGCTCACAGCCCTTGAACCTGCTCAGTGCAAAATTAGCATTGCTCTAAATCCATTCCCTGCTCACTGTACCATGGCCACAGAACGTCCCCCCTCTGTAACCTCATCAAGAACTTTCCCGTCTCTGGGCCTTTGCATTTGCTGTTTGTCTCTGGAGAATTCTTCCCTTATAGACCTGAACTTCTCAGGGCCTTACTTGATTTTAGGTGCATGCTCAGAGAATTCTGACAGAATTCAGGCCTCCTCTGACAGACTGCCCAGGACGTACCTCCTGCCCATTGCCCTTGTCGTCACTGTCTGGTGTCAAATGCACATTTATTCGTCTGTATTGCTGTCTGTCCCTCTTGAGTACAGTCCTTCTCTGGAGAACAAACATCATACCACTGTTTGTGTCTGATGACCTGATACAGTGTTTGCCACAGGCAAGCTCTGAAATCAATATCTGTTCAATTGGCAAGCACTGAAAGCCATATTACCCTTGGCAAAGCTCCTGTTTACCTTAGCCCGACATGTATACAACTGAATTTAACCATAAGTTAAGGTTCATGGTAGGAACACATGACTCTGTGAGCATAGATTGTTCTGGTTGATAAGAGATTCAAAAGGGTAGAAAACCACCTGCTTCTGTAACCGGTCTGTCTAGAAAAGACCCCTTCTCAACTGTGGTAGAGACAAGCTGCTGGAAAATTGGGTAAAATGGCCAAAATATTCTTGACCTCCATGTGCCCTGAAATCCCTATACTGTCTACTATATGACCCAGCCCAGATTAATTGAATACTAGTGATTAGGAAAAAAAAGAAAATGCTTTCTACAGGGGCTAAAGTCAGACTGAGTGGGATTGGTGCAGGGTTGTTACAGGAAAGCGCGGTAGGTGTTAAGGAACTCAGTCTTTGGGGCATTGCTAAGAGTTTCCCTGAAAACACAGTGCTCAGCCAGTTGCTCGGTTAAGGAGGAGACTCTTAGTTTTACTGTGGTTTTCTGGTGCAATTTTCATAGGTGTACCCTGGGAAGCACACTGGGCCGTATTTTCCAGTCACAGTCAAGAATGCCCAACAGTTCCAGATGACACACCTCCTCTAATGGCTTTACACCCGAATTGTAACAATGTGCCCAAGATACAGTTTGATCTCTTGGGTCCTGAACTTGAGTTTCTTTATGTAAAAGAAACAGGGGGGACCGAGAGCCACACGTGGACCCCTGAATGTATATACAGTTCGGGGAACACTTTCATAAATGCCATTTCTGAAAGAGATCTGAACGTTTAAAAACAGAATCACTCTCAGACTGTTTACATTTTAAACTGATTTGGATATGGAGAAGAAGGGGGAAATGGGGACATTCACCCTTTCTAAGACAGTTAACCCTTCACTCTCCCACACATCTCCCACACAACCTTTTCCTGTCACAGGACGCTGCAGGCTTGTTGGTGGCGGTGTTTGTTTTTGTACTTTCAGAGCACAGAATTGGTACCAGGAAGAGAAAAGTAGGGTAAGAAGTCAAACAAACAAACCAAGAAACAAATAAATAAAAGAAGTCAAGAGGAGGAAGGATGAAAGGAAACGGATGGGCAAATGAAGACAGTCCAAACATAAGGACTGGAATCAAAGTTTCACCAAGAGGAGACCCTAACACCCAAACACACAAGAAGAAAGATGACATAATTGCTCCCATGACCGCTGAGTCTGGAGGGCACTTGAGGTCACCTCCACCCAAGCACAAATGGAAACATAAGTGGGGCTGCAAAAGTCTTCAAGTGGAGTCTCTGTTCCTGAAACATCCTCCTGCCTGATGAGGGTTTTCCAGCGAGCTTGTGATTCAGTCAGCCCTGTTTACTAGAAGAGACTGGGAAGGAACATTTCTGCTCCTCACACCAACTCACTTTCCTTCACGGGTATTTCTGCTTTGATGGTGGAGTGATTCACACGGGCAGGTGAAGAGTGGAGTAATACTTTCAGGATTTAGCTGAGCCTTTGACAAAGTGGGGTTCTACCTCAGGACCTTATTTTTGGCTCCATTCTGAGATTTTACATGTGCTTTATCATCTTGCTACATTCTTTTTTCTTTCCTCCTTCTTTCCTCCTTCTTTCCTCCTTCTTTCTTTCTTTCTTTCTTTCTTTCTTTCTTTCTTTCTTTCTTTCTTTCTTTCTTTCTTTCTTTCTTTCTTTCTTTTTTAGAAAAGAGACAGGTCTCATGGGCCTCACAATTCTAGAGGCAAATGCAGACTCAAGAAGTAAATAAAAAAAAAAGTGGTCTACGGATTGTTTTTAAACCTAGATGTCCTACTAAGATCCCTACTCCATAATTGAGAGTGCTGGGTCTTGGTTGTTCTCACTGTTTGCACTCCTCATTCCCCAGCCTAAAAGCCTGGACCAGCCTCTGCTTGGCCAGTTCTCTCCACCCTCCAGGTCTTCTGATGAGAGAAGACTTCTCTGACTTCAGGTTTAGGTTAGGCTTCCTGCCGCCTCCCTCCACCGTCCTTCCGTCCCTCCTTGGTGCCTCTCAGCACAATTTTATCTAGTTTAGCACTTGTTGCCTTCGCACAGGTAGAAGCTTTCAAGAAGAGGAATTGTATCTTTTATTCACTGTGGTGTTCTAACACAGTGGCTCTCAACCTTCTTAACCCTGAGACACTTGAATACAGTTCCTCAGGTTGTAGCGACGCCCAACCATAAAACTATTTTGTTGCTACTGCATAACTGTCATTTTGCTACTGTTATGAATTGTAATGTAAATATCTGGTATTCAGGATATTTGATATGTGACCCTCAGAGAGGATGTGACCCACAGGTTGAGAACTACTGTTCTAACTGGTACCTGGGACACAATGGGAACCCAAGAAATCCTTCTTGTCAAATGAAATGAAATGGGTTGAATGAATGAATGAACAAATGGTACCATGAGTCTAAGTTCTTCCATTTCCACAATCAAGATGAGAGACAGTATTTCTCCCCACTTTCCTGGTGAGGATTTAGAAGTTCCTCAACCACAAACCCTAGGTTTTTGGTTGCAGCAGACCCCTTGCCATTCCACTCAAACACTCACATCACTGAAGCCTGGGATTTGTATCTCCATCTAAAACACTCCTTCCCAAACGTGGTAGACTCCAGCCTATGTATTTGAAGGATACAGGAAACACTGACAACAGCGTCATCTACAGCAAGGATCATAGAAAGAAGACAAGTCCTCATTCTAATCTATTTTGTTCTGTTGAAGTTTTAGAAATGCACATGAAACTTTCTTCTAATAAAAAAGACCTCTATGATGAAAAAAGTTTCTTCTTCCCAACTTCCCATCAAACGCTTCATGGGCTTCCTACGTTCTCCTTCCTATCATCAATGCCTCTCATCATTTGAAAACTCCCATACTCAGTTAGTTTCAATTTATTTCAACATATACATCTTAATTATAGACATCATAGCCTAGATTTCCTCATGGGACCAAGAAACACATTAGATTATTTTCTTCCCAGTCCTCAGAGAATATCCAGTTTCATTCACTGAAATGTCTAGTGTCCAGTCATCAAGTGCAGAGAAACTGTTAATCTACTCTGCTTATCTTTTCTCAGTGACAAAGTTCTAGCAGTACCAACAATGGTGACACTAATCTCATAGGCCTGGTATGAGAACTGAAGGATAAAACACTTAACACAATGTCTTCTATAAAGCAAATATATAGTATTTTATACTATTATTTATTCAACAATATTTTTAAGAAAGCTCTCATATACCAGATATTATATCAGATGGTTGTCAGGGCTCATGAGTGCTACTTTTGCTCGCTACCCCTACACGTTGCCTGGCTGTATACACTCAGTAGGTCAGTGCTGAATGGAATCTTTGAAAGTCAGTCTATAAATACCCAAAATCCCTGATGCTTTGGACTCTATTCCAATGCTGCAGATAAAGAAAGGTGAGGTTTCATATCATGGTATTAAAATATTTTTTTTGTTTTTTTTGGGAGGGGGGATTTGGGTTTTTCCGAGACAGGGTTTCTCTGTATAGCCCTGGCTGACCTGGAACTCACCCTGTAGATCAGGCTGGCCTCGAACTAAGAAATCCGCCTGCCTCTGCCTCCCAGAGTGCTGGGATTACAGGCATGCGCCACCACCACCGGGCAAAAATTTTTTGATGAAGTATTTAGATCAATATATTGGCATAGGATGGACCAATGGCTACTTAGCTTGGTCCAAGCCTAGAACCCAAGCATTTGGCCCTCATCTCTTACTCAACATGGATGAAGTAGGTGGGAAAGACCTACATGGAGGGATAAAGCACTCCATTTGGTAAGAGTCGTTAGTCATAACACATAGGTCCCTGTAGTGGCCAACAAGTGATAATGAAGCTACGCAGATCCAGGGATAAGGGAACGTAAGCAAGCTCTACTCAACATAGCTATGACCCCAAAGTTGCTCTAAAAATAGAAGTTGGATTTAAAAGATTCTTGATAAATTAAAGGATCTGAACTAACTGATGTCTAGACATAATGCAAAAATGTCTTTGGTCTTTGGTGTGGATTTTTCAGGATATGACCTTGACATCTTATATCTAACTCAAGTGACACTACTCAAGTATATCTAACAGAAACACTAGGCACATGTTATGAAATGTCTGTGAACTGGAATTAATGGTCTAAGGAGATGAGGATCATAATATTCTGGCAGAAGTGATCAGGGAAAGAGCAATAACAAAGACCAAAAATAATATTGTTACACAAATTAATACACATAATAAATTGAAGAAACCTGAGGCTGGCTTTGTAGGAACCCCAGGCTTGGCTGTATCTGCTGTAAAGATTATAAATCTTCCTGAGAGTTTAATAAATGTTAACATTGAGACATAAGCCACTATGTGTGTCTTCCTTAAGAGCAAGAAATTAAAGATGACCCCCAGCAAAATATAAAGGATAGAGACATAAAAGTTTGCCTTGCAATTATTTACCCAAAGATAGTAACTCCTCATTATGCCTCTTGGATTAAAGTTAAGATGCCACATAGAAGTTGCATAACTTCTTGAACATCACATATGTGAAGCTCACTGTAAATAAATACACCAACTGTCCTTTGGGAGACTTTGCTTTTCTTCGGAAGGGATGTGCAGACTTCTTGCATTTTACAGTTCTGAGTAGGAACTGAAAATTGAGCTGCAACGGGGAGGTGCTGATTTTTTACAAGAGTCAAACTCCTTTGGGTAGCTTTGACACGACTGATAAGTCTCATTTGCAAAGTATTTCTATTTGGGTTTTATTGGGGTTTCGCAAAAGAGTACACACCTATAAATAGAAACACTGACAAAAATTGAGCTTATTTTAGAATGTGGAATGCAAGGAAAGACTAGTTACCAAATGGGGAGACATGTATGTACCCTGGGGCTGGGCTGTCACTCACTAGCCAGTGACCTCCTACCCTTAAGCAGAACATTTGCTAACTACACCTGAGCTGTCACGAACAAGGTCAGACAAGGAGAAAACCAAACGCTCATCCCGTAGTTACTACAGTCACCAAGTAAACCAGCAATGGTGGGGCTCAAATGGTATACAACAACAAGGGCTTAGCTCTACCTCCAAAGATGCTCAGTTTGACGATCTAAAAAGCTCTCGAAGAGGAGCTAGACCAGGGCCTCCTCATCTGAGACTTGAACAAGAGATTCCAGGTACAGCACCCTCACATCCCTGGCTCATTTCAGGGTTTTTTTTTTCATAGAAAAGTCCATAATAGATTTACAGTCATGAATCTCCCATGACCAAAATGTTCTGGCACTCAGGATTTCCCCCATCCGCTTCCTAAAGCCATCTCTCTGCCAGGCTGTCTCCCACAATCTAAGTAAATCCTACAATGGAGTTGACCATTCTATCCACATGGTCAGCCCAGGATACACTGCTTAGCACTGTTGCCCTCCAACACCTTTCCTTACGGCTCCCACCCACTACATAGAAAACAATAGCTTGCTTGGAAAAGAGAAGAACCCTCGGGATGGGAGAGAAGCCCTGCTCTTCTAACACGTTTCCATTTGTTGAGCCCGCTGCAGAGCCATGATGTTTCCTGATTCACACTTTACTTATTCTGTAAGCAACCCTGGGCTCCAAATGCCCAGTCTCTCCTCTTCTTGGTACTTTGGAATCACCTCTTAGGAGAAAGCGCGACCACATCGTAGCCACTGTCCACTGTCAGTCAAAGGTCTGAGGTTTTTCACTTCTACCTGTTGCTCCTAGCACACTTGTTTTTCACTGGACTGTGTTCTTTGTCTTCTGGTGTGTGTGTGAGAGAGTCATTCTCCACAGCAGGGATGTAGGTCAAGTTTCCGAGAGCTTTGGTCCCTGGCTTGGGTCTTTGCCAGAAGAGTATCTACACAAAACCAACTACTCAGGGCCTGAGTCCATCCCCCGGGAGGCTGAACACGGATACAGCAGGTACCTTTAGCTTCTGGTTTCCACAGAAACGAGTGTAGGTGGGACAAATCCCTGGAACCTGAGGCTCAAGGAACTCACAGGTTTCTTCCTCTTTGAAAGACACAGTAGAAACCCAGAGGCATTCTCCTTAAAGAAGAGGCGACTGAACAGGACTCCCAGCCCTTGTCTTCTCTATCCATGAGGCTCTGCTGATGCCAAACTGCTAAACACAGGACTCAACCCCTTTAAACAAATGAACACTTACCTGTTCCGTAGCTCAACTCAAAAGCCAGGGAGAAAAACAGAAGTATTCTCAAGGAAAGGGATCCGTCGGGATCCATCAGCCAGCAAAGAGAAGGACAGGTGCTTCCCTGGCTGGGAGCTCGGCAGGGCAGCTGCTTACTGTAACCCTGGAGAGGCAGAAGCTCTGATAGCAGTGCTGCCTCTGCTGACAAGTTCCTGAACCAGCTTCCTGTCTCAACTTGGGGTTTTTTTTTTCCTTCTGCTTGAGTCTCCAGGATTGCTCATCTCTGATCAGGTTTAAATCACTTTATCACTTCATTGTTCTTGAGAAGCCTAAGTCAGGTGTTCAGACCCCTGGGAGTCGGGAAAGGGGCTGTGTTGTCACATCAGTCAAACCCTGGCTAGGGGAAGAAGTGTGATTCCCCCCCCCCTCTTTTTTTCTAAGCTGTTTCCAGGAAATGGGTGTCACAAGTTCTCTGAGCAGATCTGTCTGGTAAACTCTTCTTGGGTCCTAAGAAAAAATGGACATTGGTTAGACCACCTACAAATTAGGGAATCTAGATCTCATCTTTTGGTTGTAACTTGCGTTGCATGAGATGACAGGACTTTTTACTTCTGATTCGTTTCATAATCTCATTGAAGACCTCTGCAAGTCATACCTGGAGCTATAGTCACAGACTGATAGAGGATACTAGAGTAGATATCTCTGACCAATGGCCCATTTTCTTGACAGGCACAGTTGGGTAGAATCAAGCTAGCTCTCTGTTGCCTTCAATTTCAAATATGTGTGTAAGGTTTGCTATGGAGAAGGGATGGAAGAAAGAACTTCCAAGAACAGAACACTAGAATCGGAGCTCACAAGAAGACTTTGAAAGATGAAGCTAGTGTATGTGGGGGGTGGGTATGTGTCTGTCTGTCTGTGTGTCTGTGTGTTTGTGTATGTGTAGTTGGGGATGGAGTTGCCTGATACAGTTGTGTGTGTGAAAGTCAAAGAACAACCCCTAGGAATTAGCTTTCTTCTTTCATCACGTGGGATACAGTTGTTAAACTCAAGTTGCCAGGCCTCTGCAGTAAGTATCCTTACCCACCAAGCTATCTTACTAGTCCCCAGGCCAATGCTTTTAGAACCCATTGTCATAATCACAGATAATCTACTCTTGGTCTCCCCAAGGCCTTAGAGCTGGCATTAGAGGAAAACTGGTCCTTACTTCTCTTTGTCTTCTCTTCTCCTTCCTCTTGTATCCAACTTCACAATGGTGAATTAGGTGTGGTGTGTTCCCACCCTACATCCCGTGTCCTCACTCTGGGAGCTAGGAACTAACTCCACATAAGGGGTTAATACCATGGAAATTGACAAATGGTATAAATTAGAGTTTCCTTCTTTCCTTCCTTCCCTCCCTCCTTCCTTCCTTCTTTCTTTCCCTCCTTCCCTCCCTCCCTCCCTCCTTCCTTCCCTCCTTCTTTCCTTCCCTCCCTCCCTCCTTCCTTCCTTCCTTCCTTCCTTCCTTCCTTCCTTCCTTCCTTCATTTCTTTTCTCTTTGTTTTTTTCTGTTTGTTGGTTTTGTTGTGTTTTGTTTTTTGAGACAGAGTGTCACTATGTTGTTCTTTCTGGCCTGGAACTTGCTATGTAGACTCAACTGGTCTCAGACTCACCTGGTTTTGCTTCCCAAGTGCTGAGCTAAAAGGTATGCACCACCACATACCTTTTAGCTCAGCACTTGGGAAGCAGTTTTCAAGAATAATGCATGTCCTTGAGTCACACAACTCCTGGAGTGCATGCTCCAAACTGTGTTCTTAGGTAAGGACCCTCCCTCTCTTCAAAGATTTACAATCATGTTTACTTTGTTCTTACAGAATGAAACCTCTACTTTTAAAAATAATAATCTTATTAGTTCTTCGAGAATTTTATTGTTTATCATATTCATGCCCCTATTCTTCCAAGGACATCCACCCAGCTTTGTGTCTTTTCTTTTTTAACCCATCAAAACAATTTTGTGCTACCCAAATATTCTTGGATGTGTCATCTTCCACTAGAGCCTGGTTGACTTACCAAGGACTATGCTCTTAGAGGAACTTGTCCCTCCCTCTCCCAGTTGCTGATAACTGTTAATACTTCCATGGCTAGGGGTGGAATTTTGTGCCCCACTCCCATCCGCAGGCTGAGATTTGGACTTGCTTAAGCTTGCTAAGGTTTTATGTATGATGTTACGACCCCTGTGAACTCATATGTGCCCTGCTGTGTCTCAAAGACACTGGTTTCTTGTAATCACACCGCCTCTGGCTCTTATGTTATCTCCACCCCCACTCTTGGGAAAAGGGGCACAGTATAGATGTTCCACGGGGATGCAGATCTATAGTGGAAAGAAGCAATCTGAGCAAAAGAAAAATACAAAATGTACAGTTGGGGGAGAAAAAAGAGCAACAAAAATTGCAATAGATTCAAGTCCAGTGCTGGAGAAGATAAAAAGTTTAAAGAAAAGTCTAATGCTAAATGGAATAGAGGGAGTGGACAAGACCTGAGCCAGCTAAGCTTCCAATTTGTGAAAAGCAATTAAAGGACCACAAAAAGAAATTAAAGAAAAGCTTTAATCCCAGTACTCCAGAGTCAGAGGCAAATGGATCTTTGAGTTCAAGGCCAGTCTCTTCTACAGTTGGAATTCCAGGACAGTCAAGCTTCTGCAGTGAAGAAAGCCATCAAAACCAGAAAGCTGATGCAGATATAATTGAATGATTTTATATATATGTTCTAGCCCCAGAAAGTGCAGACCTTGGCAGTTTTAGCCATATGGCTCTGGTAAAGGATAAACAACATACACACACATACACACACAAACACATACACACACACACACATACACATACACACACACACACAGATGTTTACTAGTCTTTGGGCTCACAATGGCCAATAGCTTACTATCGATAGAACACATCTTCTAGTACGAGCAGCAGGAGAATCCTAGATATGTGTGGTTTCTCGTTCCTAGCCTTCTTCATCTGTGGCACAGAACCACTTCCTCCCTTTGGGTACACAATGCCTCTCACTCTGAGAGTGAGGAGGACTATACAAAGGACAGCCTCTCTCAAATTCAAATGGGCTTTATAGTGAAGCCATATCCAATTCTTTATTTTTAATTAGTAATGTCTATGTTATGTATGTGAGTATGTTGTACATGTGTGTTGTACATCCTGTATATATGTTACATGTATGCCATGTATGTGCTCTAAATGCATGTGAGTGTGTTCCAAGTATGTTATGTGTATTATACATGCATATGTTACATGTGTGCTATGTATGTATTGTATATGTGTGTTGTACATGTGTGTTGTACATGTGTGTATATGTATGTTGTAAATGTGTGTTACACATGAATATGTGTGTATACATACATGTGTATATGTTGTACATGTGTATTATACATGTGTGTGTTGTACATTCGTGTGTATGCAGGTGCACTCACACATGAATAAATGTGTGTAGTCCAGAGATCAACGTTAGATGTCTTCCTCTACAGCTGTGCACTTTATATTTTTAGGCAGCATTTCTCACTGAACCAGGAGCCAATCATTTCCGCTGGACTGGCTGGTTGGCAAACCCTTGGATCTGCCTGTCTCTGTCCCTGGTCCATGCACAGGTGACAGGGGTTACAGATACACTGCACCTGGCTTTTGTGTTAGCATCAGGGACTCAAGCTCAGGCCCTGAAGCTTGAGGGACAAGCTCTTTACTGTCTGAGCCATCTTCTCAATCTCCAGCTCTTGAAAGTCAAGGCATGCTATCTTCTAAGATTTGCTAAGCTTTCCTTTTCTTGAGACTGAACAGTTACTGTAGCCGCCCGCAGCCACTTGTGAACTGGAGACCTGGAAGAGAATTCTGGGGATAAACGGGAAGGGGACGAAAGAGAAATGAGTCAGGACGACATTTTGCCGATCGAGACTGATTTTTACTATTATTTAGCCAATATATATAGTCTTTAGAAAACAACCCTGACCCCCCCCCCCCCTTCAAGGAGAAGGCCGAGAATTCCTTGGTTCCTCCTCTCGTCGCCTGCTTCAAGTCTCGCAGGTCTCTGCTGGTCTCCAGGTGAGACTGCCCTGAGGCAGCCTTGGTTGTCAAGGTGAAAGCAGCTGTATTGTTCTCAAGGAACAAGGGCCCAAGATAACACCAGGGGAAGGGTGGGGGCTACCAGCCAGGAATGTCGCAGCTTGAATGGGCTGGGTAATACCAGCGGAAGGGTGGGGGCTGCCAGCCAGGAATGTCGCAAATGGGCTGAGAAGTCCAGCTCAATGCTGTGGGGGAAGGGACAAGTTACAAGTGGCAACACTGCCTGCCTGCCAGTATCTAGGGCTGATGCCTCTGACCATGTTGGTTTCTCAACCCATGACCATCTTCAACATGACTTCTAAGTAAAAGTCCTCTATTACACAAACGATTCTGGCAAATAAAGAGGCCCTGAAAGACGGGCCAGATCACCTAGCCATGCAGGGCTCACATTTATCTGGATGAGAAAAAAAAAAACCCACAAAAACAAAATGAAAGTACAAAATTTCCCCAAATTCTGAACATCTCCTAGGAGACCTAATTGCAGAGTCTAAAACTGGCCTGGGGAAAACACTGGGAAAAAATACCCCCGGGTCTGCCCTGCCGGGTAAGATGGGGAAGCTACTGACGGGCAGAGGGGCCAGGTATCCGATACACGGTCTGAGGAGCTCAGTCAGCTAGAAACCCTGCTTGTTGGGCTGTGTGTATGGGGTGGAGGGTGGAGGCAGGAGAGGGCTGTGATAGAGAGAGAGCTGGTAAAGAAACTGGATGACAGGAGCCCTGGCTCAGATCCAGGCCCAAGCGTGACACAGCTCTTATGTCATCTGTGGGGACGAAGACTGCCCACTACAAGCTCCTCACCACAGAGTCTCTCAGGTCCTCAAACTCAAGTCAGAGCAGTGACTTATGGGGATGGAGAGACACCGTGGACTTCCTCTCTAGACATCTTTCATTTTCACTGATGCTTCAGTCAGCAGACCCCAGAGCCAACATGGTGTGGAAATCCTCCGCTCTGGGGGAATGTAGGGGGGACAGCCTGGACTGACCGGACTCTCTCTGTTCATCAAAGAGCACTTGGCCCAGAGCTACTACCTCACAGGCTCCCCTCAGGGAACTTTTAGAATCGTTCTTGTTAGGGTTACAGTGCTTCCTACTGCTCCTTACCACACGATTTCCTGGCCTCCTTGTTACTGGCAAGAGTCCTTAGAGAAGGGGAAATGCCTGAGTCATGGCACTCCTTCTAGGAAAGAATGGCAGTCAGGAATCAGGGGCAGGGCACCCTGACTCACCAGTTTCAGGTCATTTCTGATCAGACTGCCTCCTATAGCCAAGTGGTGGACAGGGCAATCATTGCAAAGTACTCTAGAAGCCTGGGTCACTACAGCAGCCTTGTTCTTCCCTCTACACAGACTTCAAGCTTCCGTTTCCTTTTCTTTGACAAACACATTGAGTTTTCTTCCAGCAAGTGCAGAGGAGGAGCAGAACCTACTCCTTTCTCTCTGAAAAGTTCAGGTCGATACTCACCCAGCTACTTCCTGGGAGACATAGCAGAGAAAATGGTGAATGTGTGAACTGTGAGGTCATTCTGTGGTCTCCTGAGATGCTTACAGGTCATGCATGTAGTCTGGAGTAGGGAGCCCTGCATGCTGATGAGGTGGCCTGACCTGAAGTAAGTTCAGGCAAGGAGCAGAACATTGGGATCCCCAATAGTTTGGCAAGTTTAGCTGTAGTCTACAAAGTTTCAGTGATGGATTCTAAGTGGGATCTTTGTAGAGAGCAAGACAAATTGTGGGAAGTAACTACAGATAAAGAGATATGGCAGAAAGCCAACACCCTCCTTCCTTCCATCCACTCGGATGCTCTAGCACTGAACAAGTGAGTGTGTGTGTGTGTGTGTACTTCAGCATTGAGTGTGTGTGTATGTACTCCAGCATTGAGTGTGTATGTATGTGTGTATACTCCAGCATCGAATGTATGTGTGTGTGCTCCAGCATTGAGTGTGTGTATGTGTATGTGTACTCCAGCATTGAGTGTGTGTGTGTGTGTGTGTAGCTTAAAACTGGCTTAAAATATAATGCTTTATCTATAAAAGGTTTAAAATATAATATTCTAAAATCATTTTATCAGAATGGATGACTTTATCAGAGAATTGTTGACTTTATCAGAGAATTGTAACCCGTCCCGCGGGTCAGTTATTCCAGGGTTCCGAAGGGGTGCTACCTGCGGGTCAAAAGGAGGGAGAGAAGGAGGGAGGCCAAGCACCAAGAATGATGAGCCAATCTGAGTTGTGTCAAAGCCTCGTTTAATGTTCTGGGGTACACAGGTTTTAAGGCTTTCAGGAGAGGCGTACCCCAAGGCAAGGACAAAGGAAGGAAGGGCAATTAGCAGTTTCAGCAGGAGGAGATAAGGGTCCTCCGGTGGAGACAACAGGTGTTTGCACAGGCCGGAGCCTGCCGCAGTTATCTCAGGACTTCCTTCCACCGCAATTACCGGAGTCGGCGGGTGATGATGCAGGCAGGATCATTCTGCAGTTATCTCGAGACAATGGCTAAACCAATGTCCACGGGAGAGGCTCTAGTTAATAGTTCTTATATTTTAGCAGCCACCACCTTAGGGCCATGAGTAAGCAATAGTCCGAATAGCTCAGGATGGCTTCCCACAGAGAATATTTCTAGTTAAAAGAAAAACATTCAGAAGTTAAAGTTTTAGAATTGTATGTGTACATGTGGGTGCGTGGGTGCACTGTGTGTGTGTGTGTGTGTGTGTGTGTGTGTGTGTGTGTGCCGTGCATGTATGTGGAGGTCAAGGATAACTTTCTAAAGTTGGTTCTCCTCATCTACAATGTGGGTTCCTGGAATTGAATTCAGGTAATCGGCCTAGCATTGGGTGCCCTTACACACACACTAAGCCATCTCAGCGGGGTAAGGCTGTAGGGTTTTAGGGTTTTTAAAGATTAGAGTTTCATCCTGTGATGTTTCATTTTATCTTAGTTTGATGGCCTGGGGAGCATGGATTAAACTTTTTTTCTTGAGTGTGTTAAGAGTGTCCATGAATGAGATTAGCACTGCGGAGTCAGTAAGATGCATGACGCCCTGACAGAATGACTGTCATCATCCTTTGAAAGGCTATAGAGGACAAAAGGTGGGAGGAAACAGGGATTTAGCCCTGTAGCTTCCTGACTGGCTGCTTGATGTGGAACACCTGATTTCCTTGCAAGCTCTCAGACTGGATTTCTACCATCAGATTCCCAGGTCAGAACTGAGCTACAGCACTGGCTTGGCTGGGTCACCATCTTGTAGACTGAGATTACAGGAGTTCTCAGCTTCCAAAGCCAATGTGTATGTATATTATATATGTATGTATATTATATATAGTAACTGCCCACAGTTACATCGAATGGGTTACTTGGAAGGGAAACTGGGGATGTATGAGAAGGCGGCAAAAAGAAATCGAGACCAAGACATTTCTGCTCAAGGTATCAAGGTTTAATGGAGAACTCCAAATATATAGGCAGAGGAAAACCCTTCCCCCAAAGGCTGGAAGCTTCTCAGCAGAATCAGTTCCGTTGCTCCACAGGTGGCTAGTGTTTCTCAGGAAACTGCAGGTCCTTGAAGAACAATGGGGCTTCACATTGGTCTGAGTGCGCTCCACCCTAGGTGGAGGGGTTATGGCTAACACAGGAGTTCCCACTCAAAGGCTGGGAGAGGAACTTTACCTTGGTCAACCTGGCACCCCAATAAGGCTTTCTACAATATATATATATATATATATATATATATATATATATATATATATATATATATATATATATATAGTATGTTGTTTGACTCTGGAGAGCCCTAATAGATACTACCTCTTTTAAAACTGAAAATATAATCTAGTTTAGAAGAAACTTTTTAAAGAAACCATTATTTTCCACAGTATCCTAACTTTGTCACAGCTTCCTAACTTTGTCACAGCTTGTTTTCACTTTTGTAAACATCCTCCAAATCTTTGCTTATAAGATGGTATGTGGACTGATCCAGCATCTGGCTCCATAGCCAGACAGGCTTGGGTTTGAAGCTCTATTCTTAACTTTAGAAATGATGCCACCCTTCCACAAACTGTTTAATAATCCTACACCATGATTTCTTCTAGAGCTGCAGAGTTAAACTGCAGGACCATATCACAGAGCTGTTAGGAAAACACAAGACCCTCGTGTTAGACGCCAGATGTGGTATTTGACATGCGGGAGCCATTTTACATTTGAAGCCTGTTAGAATTATTGTTTCTGGAAGAGAGCATGAGGTATTAGATGAAAATTCCAAATAGCAGCAACTAGTGAGGTACAGGAAGTACTTCTCTGAGTTCAAGATAGAGGATAATCTCAGAGATGTGATAAAGGGCTTCAGGTACCTTTCAGATAAATGTCATTCCTGGGCTTCTTCATAAGAAGGCACAACAAACTTGCAGCATACATCTGAAACAAAAGTGTACAGAAGACCAACCATCAGGAACTTTTAACAGTTTGTGGGAAAACTCTGCTAATTAAGGTCCACCATGGCCGGACAGCCTCTGGGCTCCTCATAATTTGGGAGACTCCCTTCATTAGTGGGGCTTCTCCTTCTCTGACCTTGTCTGGGGAATTCTAAGCCCCGACATACACCTCTATCCATGGAACGTCCCATAGCCTCAGTTAGGTTACAGGATCAATGTCCTGTCTCCTGATAAAACCTGCTCTGCTAGCACCTGAGATTCCTGAAATGCTTTGCTATGCTAATGAGGCATTTCAGGTGCCCTGAGTCCCCAGCCAATGACCTTCGCCCATCCTGGATGTTCCTACCCTCAGTCCCCCAAAACTTTATAACTTTATAAGCCTCAAATCACCCTAAGTAAAGTTGATCTACCTTCTGATCTGGTCCTGATGTGGAAATTCAATGTATATACTCACAGAGCTTCTGAACCCATCCACCCCCACCCCCACTTGATGTCTCTGCTTTCCAGGGCTCTTATAGACCAAATTGACTGATCATCCATGAGGGTCAGGAGACCCACACAGGTAAATTCAGCCAGATAGATTTTATGAATTAAGTGTTTAAAATCCCTGCTATAAAGATTTCAAACTTTTCTAAAAGATATTTCTTAAAGAAAAATATCAGTATAAAACAGGAAGAGAAGAATATAAATCGTAGCTGAAAATTGGAAGCAGAGTGAACATATGAACTTAACTTTTGGCCATACTTGGTTTTATTTCACAAAATCCACGTGGGGAGGGGCTTGGAGTCAACACCAAAACCACAAGGGTAAATACTGCAAGGACAATTTGACTATAAAACACCGGTGTAGCAGTATCCAATTAAATACTCAAATTCATCCCAGTGGCGGTAGAGTACTTGCTGCCCACCCCAATGTTCTGGGTTCCTGAATGAAAGACACACACACACACACACACACACACAGCCTTTTATTTTGATATGCCTAAAACAGCTCAATGGCTGGGCCTCTTCCTAACCTCCACATGGCTAATCCACCTCCCTCCAATATTTCTGAGTTATTACTTATTAAATTCTATATTCCATCTTTGGACCCAGTTAGGGGCTACTCCCTCCTGGCTCTTACATGGTGACTATGCTCTCAGTCCCACACCTTCTCAGGCATGACATCTCTACTCTCCTTCTCCCAGGAAGACAGGTCTCCTTTTCCTTCCTCCTTCCTCTCTGTCCCTACTCCAGCAATCATTAAAGTCCAGCCTTTGTCTGAACAGCCCAGCCATTAGCTACCGGCAACTTTATTTACCAATCAGAACCAACTTGAGGCAGAGTCCCTCAGTGCTGACATGCAGATTCTCAAGCAAACGATTTTGGGGACCCAAATTAACATAATATAAGCAGCATTGGGCCAAACCCACTACACACCTGTAAGATTCTCCTCTGTGGTGTGGATTTGTTCACTTCAATTTATCCTGTGGCAGTACTATGAATTTTTCAAGTCAGTAAATGACTCTGGGTATTGTATGTGAGTGGCAAACTGAGGAAACTGAAATGGCGGCTCCATGGTATAGTTAAAGGGAAGGTTTTTATAGTACATAAAAGAGAAAATATCCAGAGCAAAGTTGTTTGTTTGTTTGTTTGTTTGTTTGAGGCAGACTGGACATAACCAGGGCTATCTTTGGAAGAAAGGAGAATAAGGAAAGAGAATAGAGGAGAGAGAGAGAGAGAGAGAGAGAGAGAGAGAGAGAGAGAGAGAGAAAGAGAGAGAATAGCAGGGGCAGAAGGAAAAACCTTCCTGTAATAAAGAGAACAAAGGAGTATCTGGTATCTGGAAGGAGGGAAGCCAAAGCTTGTGTGAACTTTGAAACAAGTTACAAGTACTTGTGGGAAGGGACTGAGGGGGTCTGGCAGTCATCATGGGCTTTGGTGTGCAGCCACAGGTATGTGTCAGCGGAGCCATGTGTCCCTTCTGCCAGAGGTAGGAGAGATGACTCCAACTGGCCCATGGGAACTGGTTTCACAGGTTTCTGAGAAGCACTTGCTTTTCTCTAACCACCAGAAGTCCACTCCTACAGTCCAGGTTGAGCTGGGCCTAGACTAAAGTTTGGGGTGAGAAGGTGGGCCTCCCCTTTCTGAGCAGGGATGGGGTAACTTTTTGATGTGACATGTATCATCACAAGTAGATGTCTGGTAGTTATTCTATCCTTAAATAATATTTATAGTCAAGATGCCAGTGCTAGGGTAAAGGCCCTGCAAGAATTACCCCCTCGCTAAAGAGTGCCACAGGAAGAGAGGGTGCCTCAATGCACTATTCATTCCAGAAACAAATTTATGTTAGGTCCAAAGAAAACTTCAATTCCCCAAACTTGAAAAAGCAGTCCAACTTTCTCTGCCCTCACCTCTCTCTACCTCACAGGCTTCCTTTCTCCCCACCACCCATTCTCCATATAACCCTGCAGTTCTCACAGGGTTCTCTCTGCTCTGCTCCTGCTTCTCTTGGTGTATTTATCCTGTCTCCCCTGCTGGTCTCTCCTCTGCTGCAGATAGCCCTGGCCATGTCCAGTCTACTGCTTTCTACCTCTTCTCTGGACTTTTCCATATGCCTCTCCCCCTCCCCTCCCCTTCCCCCTTTCCCCTTCCTCTCCCCCTCCCCCCTCTCTTCTGTCCCCTCCCCCTCCCTCTTTCCCTCCCTCTCTCATCTACAATAAAAACCTTCCCCTTAACCATACATGGAATGTTCATGATGACAGCTTAGACAATTTGTAACCTGTATGCACACACATTTATGCTCATTTTCTTTAGCAAAACTCACATACAAAAAAAAAAAAAGCATTGCATACGATTGCTTAATCTTATGGAAAAATAAAACCAACTTCAAATAGTATTACGTGCAGAATTAGAGACATAGCTAGTTGGCAAGTACTTACCCAGCATTCACAAAGCCCTGAGTTTGATCCTCAACACCATATAATCTTGAGGTGGTGGAGTGCACTGACATCTGTAATCCCAGCTCTCTGGAGGTGGAGGCTGGAGAAACAGAAAGGCAAGATCTTTCTTGGATATATAAATAAAGGCTACTATGAGTTTATGAGACCCTGGCTCAAAAAGAAAAAAATAAGGATATTATGTGCATTATCTTTGTGGGGGGGAATGAAGATCATGAGATTGTATAAATATCAAGTTTTAGAAGACGTTCTTTATGCTAAAAACAGCAATGATCAAACTTAAATGCTCTCCTCAGCCTTGATATATTGAGAAAAATACTATGAGCAAATAACCAGAAACAGATCCCAACTCAAGAAATCTTTCTGGGAGTGAATTGATTAAGAAGCCTCAAGCCTTAAATGGTGATGAATGCCTATAATTCCAGAACTTGAGGTCAGAGGCAGGAGAATCATTGCAAGTTCTAGATCAGTCTGATCTACATAGAAAATTCCCAGACAGAGCTACATAATGAGATCTGTTTCAGAACATTACTTCCTTTCCAGGTTGGGAAAAATAACAACAACAACAACAACAACAACAACAACAGCAACAAAAAACCTTTTCTGTCTTATTGTTGTTAGGAAGGACGTCTCATTGTTCCCAAGTCTGATGACAGAACATAGATGAAGGCTACAAGAATGTTGAGTCCTTTACCTAGGTCCCTGTCATCTGCGGTATTAAACACCTGGAGGGCCAGCTATCCCTCTCAGTTTTTTTTCTCCAGTTAAGATTTTTGCCCAGACATTCCTTCTACATCCCAGATCATTTCTTTCTCCTGGAATGTACTGTCAAACACTAGGAAAGCCATATTCTGCCACAGGAGGCTGGATAAAAATCAAGCAATCATATTGTATGGTGGTTGGAATAGGATTGGTCCCCATAGACTCATGTGTTTGACTGGCCTTGTTGTTGGAAGTATGCCACTGTGGAGGAGGGCTTTGAGGTCGCACATGCATTCAAGCCATGCCCAGTGTGGCTCACAGCCTTCTGTTGACTGAAGTTCAAGATGTGGAACTCACAGATCCTTCTGTAGCACCATGTCTGCCTTCACACTGCCATGTTTTCCGCCATGACTAGAATGGACTAAACTGAAACCATAAGCCACCTTTAATGTTTAAATTAAATTAAATGTTTTCCTTTATAAGAGTTGCCGTGATCATGTTGTCTCTTCACAGTAATAGAAACACTAAGACACAAAATGGAGTCCTGAAAATATAAGGATATTGTAAAATGCTAGGTCTTTGCTCACACGTACTAGGACATAGGGTTAAAAGAACATGGGAACTCTGCAGTCATGCGACCCAGCTTTCCTCCTGGCCTTGCACTGGGTCTAACTCTTACTACCTCCAGTTCACAGTTGAGCAAACTGAGGCTTACAGAGTTAAATAACTTACCTGACATCATACAATAAATAAATAATGGAGTCAGCACTGTGATACAAACTCCTTCATCTCCTACCAAACTGACCTAGGCTACATGCTGTTTAGCAAAAGCATTATCAGGGACTTTGAGAAGGCCAGTTAAGGAGCCCAGAGTAAGAAAATAGCTGTGAATCCATGTATTTGTTCTAAGACAACCCTTTCTGGACTCTGGGCTTCAAGTACGAATCTATTTATCATTGGAGACCTTTTAACTTCTTTTAGTCTATCCTAGCTTTTTGGGAAGTACTTTAAGCTGTCTCTCACCTCTTCTTTCTTCTTTGCCTAGCCTAATTCTTTGAAAAACCTCTCAGGCAATGTTTTGCCACTGGCCAAAGACTGGAATTGATGCCTAGTTGATTGTGTTTTACAAAGTTATCCTGGGCCATACACATAGCCCTGCTCTCTTTGCCCTGGGTTACATGTCAAGGCCCCATAGACCCTGCTACATTTAATGCTTATTTTTTAGAATCCTTACTTGGGGTCTTTGATATAGCTTTAATTCTTCCTCAGATGATCAATGTATGTGAAAAATATACACTGTCACTCAAAGTACAGAAGGTCCAAATTTATGCTCATTATAATGAAAATTTTACACTACTAAAGTTTCAATTTTAGAGATCAAAGGAGCCAACAAACCATGCAGACAACTATAAATTAGAAGCACAGGGACTTGTGTGAGCCAGGGTAAGTCATAGTGCTGCTGAGATTGCTTTCTTATCTATAAAACAGTGCAATGGTGCACATGTTGTCTCACGAAGAAGATGCTCAGAACCCAACTCAAGACCAAAGCAATTGTTCCCAAATGCTGTGCATATTACTGACTGACAGTTGTTAGCCCAGTCATTCTCCAGAATGCCTTCAAGTAGTTCTTCACTGAGATCAGCCCTGGTCTAGAAACCGGTCAAATGGCAGATAAAGCAATGTAGACGTCTAGTCCTCTTGAGTTGGAGCAGACATACAAAGTCAGACTTCTGGTGGTGAACAGAAACCTTTGCTGCAACTAAATCCAAAACCCGACTTCTACTCAGCCTTCCTTCTTACCTCGCAGGCAGTGATTGCTTTTCCAGCAATTCCCCAATAGACTCCCTGCAAACTGTCATGTCCAAAAGAAACCCCAGACAAATGGTTAACTTTGATGCCTGTTAACACACATCACTCTGGCCTCAGGCTCTCTTGGTATAGAAAGTACCTGATACAAAGTCTAAGATGATGACATCCTGTCTCCTCTCAGTTCTTCTCACCCCACCCCATACCCCAAACCTCACCAGGCCAGATACTTCCCTTTCCCCAGCTTCTCATTCCTATGTAACCCAGATGTTTGAGCTGTGAGTGTTCTTAGCTCTTGGTCCCCTTTGTTCTCTTGGTCTGTTGCTCCCTTCCCCATTCCCTTCTCTTGGTTCTCCTCTCTCCCTCTCCTCTCCCTCTCTCTTCTCTTGGCCTGGTTCAGTGTGCTGGCCACGTTCAGTGTACTACTTTGTCTCCCTGCTCTGGACTCTTTCAGATGCCTCTGGCTGGTTTCTTTAATCAAATCTTCTCCTTAAGCATACCTTAGAACAGTCATGTTCTCATTTCATTCAAGGAAAAAAACAAAACTCCATTCCAGAGTCTGTTGTTTAAAAGCCTGTCTGAAGAGATCTCACATAATTTGAGGGTAGGGGTATTAAACCAACAGCATATATAATATATCATTTGGTTGCTAGTTTCTTTGTCTTTGTTTTTGGTGGATTCATGGCAAGGAGAGTCTTTTTTTCCCCACACCAGATCAAAACACTCAAGAGAGGAGCCAAAAAGGACTGTTGAAATAGCAGGGTCATAAGGAAAAGTGAATAGCTGGGGCTAGGGTTGGGAGGGTAGAGCTTCTGAGCTGGAGAAGTTTACAGCATGGGGAGGAGGTGAGAAGAACTAGGTATTTGAGATAGTGCAGGAGTCTGGAAACCAACACATGCTTTGGTATGCTAATAGGCACCACAGATAGCCACTCATCCAATGAAAAGGGAATGGGATCCTTTGTTAGAGGGGACCCAGCTTCTCGAGTTTCTGAGGAATGTTGACTTTTGTTCAACCACCAGAACTTGGGGGAGTGGAGTTTCCTTTGGACCTGACTTTGCTTTAGAAAAATTATTTTGGCACAGTGATAAGAGGATTTACATAAAACTAAAATCTGGGAGAAATAAGGGTTTCCCATTATCTATACCAGAAGAATTAATGTCTTAATTCAAAAAGTGCCCATTGGATGGAAGAGGCTGTCCACAAGAGAGTTATTTAGTATGTAGACTTGGCAGGTGTACACAAAGGAGCACAGTAAAGAAACTAGACACAATCACTCCGAGGTATGGTTAAGGCAAAAGCTCTTATTGTATGTAAGAGGGAGAAAATAATCAGAGGCAGACAGAAGAGACTAGAGCAGAGAAAGAAAGAAAGAAATAGAACATGGCTAGCAGACTGGACATTGCCAGGGCTATGTACAAGAGAGGGATGAAGAGTAGGAGAAAGAGAATAGAGAGAGCATAAAGAATAAAGGGAGCATACAGAACAGAGAGCATCAAGAAAGAAGCAGGAGCAGAGCATACAGAAAACATGGTGAGAATAGCAAGGAGGGAGGGAAAGGTCAGAACTCTACTGGGGGGCTTTGAAATGTATAACAAATACCTGTGAATAGGGGAACCTGGATATTCTGATAGATGCTAATGGTATATGTTAATTAAAGAACCATGTGCACCAGGCAGTGGTGGCACACACCTTTAATCCCAGCACTTGGGAGGCAGAGGCAGAGGCAGGTGGATTTCTGAGTTCGAGGCCAGCCTGGTGTACAGAGTGAGTTCCAGGACAGCCAGGACTACACAGAGAAACCCTGTCTTGAAAACAAACAAACAAAAAACCAACCAAACAAACAAACAAAAGAACCATGTGTTCCTTTTGCCAGAGGTAAGGGAAATGACTCTTTTTGGCTGATGGGAACAAGCTTTGAAAGATTCTCTGGAATGGTGGCTTTTATCCAACCATCAGAAATTCTCCCAGTACAGGTTGAGCTCATGTTTAAATATTTGAACTGCCTCTAGGAGTTTGTGGAATTGAAGATTCTTTTGGACCTGACAGTAGAAATTGATGTTTATTTGAATGTTGGACATAAGGGACAATAATCTAAATATTATGACCTTTAACTGTGAGGTTTAGTCTTCTTTGAACTTAAGTGCAGAAGTAGAGAAAACTTTGGGGAATAATTGGGAGCAAGGAGTATAAGGTTAGTTGTAAGTGTGAGCTATGTTTAGTTGAAATATTTACAGTTCATCTAGATGGACAATTCCAGGAAATATTTGAGTATATAGACTGACTTTAAGAGAATAATCTAAAAGTAAAACTCAAAAAAAAAAATCTTAGAATTCACCATTTTTAGCTCTCCCACCTCCCTCTAAAAAAGGCTAGACTTAGAGGCTAACACCTTTAGGGGACTTACCATGAAGTAAGTTTTTGCAAAGATATGACCAGAAACCTCTTGGGTTGAAGCCAGTGCACCCAACTCCTGATTAAGTTCCTTTTTTATTCTCTCTCCTTTTTTTTTCTGTTTATCTTTGTGCTTCCCCGATGTAACAATAAATGACATAGAATGTTGCTAAACGTGTTTGTTGAACATACTGATTCTATGTATTCTTTGGGGGGTAAGGTTGGTCCGTTCTATAAACATCATCTGACATTATATTTTAGAGGCATCTTGGAAGTCATCAGACTCAGGGAAATCCAATTTAGCCACCAAGATTTGCATTTTACCTCCCTCCACTTCCTCTAAGCAAAACCTGTTGCTCAGGTCACAACCATGGGAAGGTTTTGTGCTAAATCCTCTGATACAATTGCGAAGACCAATCAAAGCAAAAAAAAATTTTTTTTTGGCTTTTTGGCTTTGGTTTTTTTTTTTTTTTTGAGACAGGGTTTCTCTGTGTAGCCCTGGCTGTCCTGGAACTCACTCTGTAGACCAGGCTGGTCTTGAACTCAGAAATTCACCTGCCTCTGCCTCCCAAAGTGCTGGGATTACAGGCGTGTGCCACCACCGCCCGGCTTGCAAAAAATCTTAAAAGGAATGATTTGGGTATACAACTCATGTAATCAATTATCTTGTTTTACACTTGGAGGAACTTGAGCTCTTATCTTGAGTTAGACACTTTAAAGTCCTGAATGAGGAAGAAAGAAAGTAGCAGTCTGGAACAAAAGATAAAGCATTTGTTAAGCCTCTTACTGTATGCTTGACCTTGTGTTGCATGGTTTAGTGTAATTTTCTCTCTTAATATCCATAGAAATCTCACCTACATGTTTTTCACACAAGGAAAGTTTATTTTTCCTAGAGTTCTACAATTAGTAAATGGTCATTTTGGAACATAAACCCAAAATTTTCTGACTCCAGAGCTCATGCCTTAGCTTCTATGCCATAGAGTCTATGGTATGCAACCTCTAGAGGTTTCTTGTACCATTCCAAGCATTAGGTATAAACCTGGAGATCAAAGTACCAGTGCTGCTGCTTTCTCTAGAAGCTAGTGTACCTGCCCGTCTTGTCATTCTATCAAGGCCTGTAAAGTTCTAGGATTTAAGAGAATACGGGAGATTCTTTTGATGCAGGGGATAACCAGTGTTACATCAGTAAAAGCAGGAATTATCCTTGATCTACAGTGTCAAGGTTACACTGTAGATCTACACTGATCTACACTGATCTACAGTGTTACTCTGCTGGTAACTAGTCAAATGGCCTTGGGAAAGCCTCTTCTCTGTCATGGTTTTCCAAGATTGAAGAAAATATAAGAGAAATGTAAATTTTGTGGGCTTCCCTGTTGATTTCCCAAGGCTCTCTGCAATACTTCTTTGTCACATCATAGGGAGAAAGAGTCAATGTGTGAAGGAAAGTGAGTCTCTTCTAAGAAATGTATCTTGGCTTTGGAGAACAATTGCTTTGAGTCTTAACAAATGAGTAAGAGCTTATTGGATCAGTGATGAGGAGGAGGGGATTCCAGGAAGTGCAAAAGCTTGAACAAAGGCACAGGGTATTTCTGAAGAGTTGCAAATACAGAAAAGTTGCAGCATTTGGTGAAGAGGAGGGCCTAAGCTAGAAATGAGAAAGGAGAAATCCACAGAAACCAAGTCATGCAAGGTGCTGTTGGAAGCGTAGGCTCTTGAAGGAGCTCATCTCTCAAGGTTTCAAGCATGACTGTGATCAGCAAACTTCTGCTTTAGGAAGGTCCTTCTGCTCCATGTCCCTGCTCTTAGTCACAGATGGCAAGGCTGAGAGAGGAGCTCTTAAAGTCCTGCTCTTTGGAAGGGAAAGAGATGGTCAGAGCTACAACACCACCAGTTTATAGCCCTTGTCTGTTGCTACTTGTGGTGGTTAATCTTGACTGTCATCTTGATGGGAATCCGGAATCAACCAACCCTCTGGGTCAATATCTGGGGCATCTTCAGAAAATAAAAACAGAAAGAAAATGTGTAGAATAAAAAAGTCTGAGCTTATGTCCAGGTTTGAAAACACAGCAAATCCTGAGTTCAAAATCCCACCAATCCCTGATCTTGAAATCCCACCAATTCCTGGCCTCACCCCAAGATCAGGACTTGAAACCCCACAAATCCTGGAAATCCCTATCTAAGAAAATTCTTCCCCTCAAGAAATCTTATATAAATCCTGCCTCCAGCTCAGTTCCCTGCTGTTTCTCAAAGGAGCAGAGGTAGCCACACCCTTGTGTCTTTCCCAATAAGTCTCTTGTATGAGGTTTGTTGTGACTTGGTGGTGTTCCTTGGCTCCCACCTGCCAGGACACTTTCCCCTTCTGAGTGGTAACACTTACAAAAAGACCCTTCCCTTGAGTGGGTGGAACCTTCCAGTGTGTGGTTCAAATGTTTAAAAGTTCAATAATAATAATAATAATAAAATCCTGGTGCATGCCAACTTGCCTGGCACTGCTTCTTGCCGGTGTCTATTCTCCTAGTTGCTTTCACTGCCCTCCACTAATACCTGAGTCCAGCTTCATCAGCCTTCCAATACAGGCAGAAGACATGGGCAATCCAGGATGTCAGTAAGAGGTTGGGACTGCTGAGGTGCCCAGCCTCACTGGTTCTCAGCTGCTGGTTCTCAGCCTCCCCAGACTGCAGACTGCCATTGCTCCACCTTTAAGACATTCTATGATATGTGTACATTCCAGACAATCCTGCTGCCATACTATTCTTTCCTTTCCCTCTCTTCTTTCCTCTACTAATTCCAGCCCCGAAGATCCTTTCCCTACAGAGGAAGAATCCTCCCATGTTATCCAGGTGGCACCTGACTGGAAATCTTTTGCCTGCACCTCTTGAACAGCTGAGATCACAGACTCAGAACAGTTTTACAATCCTGGGGAGGGGGGCAAGGAGTCACAGCTGCTGGGAGCTTGTGCTTTAGGAACTTAGAATGGGCGACTGGCACAAAATGAGAGTTTTCCTTAGCTGTCACAATATATACTATTTCAGTAAAGAATGACAGGAATGGTGAAGCTGACTTAGGAGTTTACCTCTGATGCCTCCTGTTTTGGACTAAGAAGAAACATCTCTACTGCTGAGTTAAGGCTCAGTCTTGGTATTGGCCTCATAACTAATAAGGAAAAAGATTGCAATTTTGAAGCAGGACTGGTTATGGGTTTGGTACAAAGGGTGGGGCTTGATGATTGGAATACCTCCACTTGGAAATAAGAACGTTTCAGTTACCACCGGAGAGAGCACCAACTAGCTTTTCAGTTTCTGGTTTTCACTGTATGTATGGGTACTTCTCTGTGAAGACTGCACAGGGAACTTGCATCTGGGATCTTAAGAAGAGCTTCTATTGTAAGGACCTTCTCCACTGCCAACATAAATTTCTTTGGAAAATACATCACTGCTGTAAACTCAGGGATCCTGATAGTGTCCTGAAAGCCAGTGTCACTGTGAGGAGCTTTGTGGAATTTTTCTGGCACCAGAATCTGGCCAGGGAAATGTCCAGATCCCATTAGCATGTTTATCTGCATATCCTGCCTTCCTTTATGCTTTCTTTTATTCAAGAAAAACTGTCTTATCATTTCCTCTTTTATACTCTTGACAGAAGGTTCTCAGTTCTCTTTGTCTTAATTCCTTTCTGATTCAAGGTGTGAAGATGAAAAGTATCTGAAAGAGGGTATTTGAGGTTAAAACCCTTAATAGATACTCAGACTAAAGAATTCCTGTGCATGTCATATCACCGGTGGCCTCGTTGACATACCAGGTCACAGTGGACCTTATAGGCTAAAACAGGAAAGCTTCAGAAAGGCCAAGAGGGATTTTATTCATACAAACTGACCTTTGTTTTCTCATGGAAGGGATATCTCTGATTAGAAAATTTAGATCAATAAACTTTATCCAAGTAAGACTCCAAATTGTGAATTCCTGACATTTTAGTTGGTTGTTTTAAAAAATACTTATGGTTGAATAGATGGATGGATGGATGGATGGATGGATGGATGGATGGATGGGATGGATGGATGATGGATGGATGGATGGATGGGTGAATGGATGGATGGATGGATGATGGATGGATGATAGATGATAGATGGATGATGGATGGATAGATGGGTGAATGGATGGATGGATGGGTGGATGGATGGATGGATGATGGATGGATGATGGATGGATGGATGAATGATGGATGAATGGATCTGTGTGTGCACTAGCCCTGGTGTACAGGGTAGTCAGAAAGCAATTTCTGGGAGTCAGTGTTCACCTTTTGACATGTTACTGTGTCCTGGGGATCAAATGCAGGTCATTAGATTTGATGTCAAGCACCTTTTTACCCTCTGGGCCTAAGTTAACATTTTAAAACTTGTAAAAGACCCAGCACTTGGGAGTCAGAGGCAGGCAGATTTCTGAGTTCAAGGCCAGCCTGGTCTACAGAGTGAGCTCAAGGACAGCCAGGGCTACACAGAGAAACCCTGTCTTGAAAAATCAAAACAAAAACAAAAACAAAAACAAAAAACAAAAACAAAAACAAAGAAAACCAAAGGAAAAAACTTGTAAAAGAAATATTCAAAAGAAATACTCATAAGAGTAGCTCTCTCGGGTGTGGAGAAAGAGGAACACTCCTCCACTGCTGGTGGGGTTGCAAATTGGTACAACCACTCTGGAAAGCAGTCTGGCGGTTCCTCCGAAAACTGGGCACCTCACTTCCAGAAGATCCTGCTATACCACTCCTGGGCATATACCCAGAAGACTCCCCACCATGTAATAAGGATACATGTTCTACTATGTTCATAGCAGCCCTATTTATAATTGCCAGATGCTGGAAAGAACCCAGGTATCCCTCAACAGAAGAGTGGATGCAAAAAATGTGGTATATCTACACAATGGAGTACTATTCAGCCATTAGAAACAATGAATTCATGAAATTCTTAGGCAAATGGATGGAGCTAGAGAATATCATACTAAGTGAGGTAACCCAGACTCAAAAGGTGAATCATGGTATGCACTCACTAATAAGTGGATATTAACCTAGAAAACTGGAATACCCAAAACATAATCCACACATCAAATGAGGTACAAGAAGAACGGAGGAGTGGCCCCTGGTTCTGGAAAGACTCAGTGAAACAATAAAACCAGAACGGGGAAGTGGGAAGGGGTGGGTGGGAGGACAGGGGAAGAGAAGGGGGCTTGCGGGACTTTCGGGGAGTGGGGGGGCTAGAAAAGGGAAATCATTTGAAATGTAAATAAATTATATCGAATAAAAAAAAAAGAGTAGCTCTCTCTCTACCAATTACCTTGAAATAGGGAGAGACACAAATTTAAAGGCTGTAGGGCTACTGTCAGCTTTCTGCCTTTTCACAGAGCTGTTTCTTAAGTCATTCTCAATGTTTGGGTCTTTGAAATGTAAATTTTCTAAGTGTCATACCTTCAGAAGTGCGATTTTGGAACAAAGATTACTAAGCAACAATATGGAGGAAGTGATCAGATCACTAGTCTAACCTTAAAAAACTGACAAATACCTTCAAAGAACACCTAATACCAATACTCTTCAAACTATTCCACAAAATAGAAATAGATGGAACACTATCCAATTTGTTTTATGAAGCCACAAGTACTATGATACCTAAACCACACAAAGACACAACAAAGAAAGAGAACTTTAGACCAATTTCCTCTATGACTATCAATGTAAAAATACTCAATAAAGTTCTTGCCAACTGAATCCAAGAACGCATCAAAACGATCATCCACCATGATCAAGTAGGCTTCATCCCAGGGATGCAAGGATGGCTCAATATGTGGAAAACCATCAATGTAATCCACTATATAAACAAACTCAAAGAAAAAAAAAACATGATCAATTCATTAGATGCTGAGAAAGCATTTGACAAAAGCCAACAGCCCTTCATGATAAAAGTCTTGGAAAGATCAGGAATTCTGGTACATACCTAAACATAGTAAAAAGCAATATACAGTAAACCAGTAGCCAACATCAAACTAAATGGAGAGAAACTTGAAGCAACCCCACTAAAATCAGGGACTAGGCAAGGCTGTCCACTTTCTCCCAACCTGTTTAATATAGTACTCAAAGTCCTAGCCAAAGCAATTAGACAACAAAAGGAGGTCAAAGATATACAAATTGGAAAGGAAGAAATCAAAATATCACTATTTGCAGATGATATGGTCGTATACTTAAGCAACCCCAAAACTTCCACCAGAGAACTCCTAAAGCTGATAAACAACTTAAGCAAAGTGGCTGGATATAAAATTAACTCAAACAAATCAGTAGCCTTCCTCTACTCAAAGGATAAACAAGCTGAGAAAAAAATTATGGAAATGACACCCTTCACAATAGTCACAAATAATATTACATACCTTGGTGTGACTCTAACCAAGCAAGTGAAAGATCTGTATGACAAGAACTTCAAACCTCTGAAGAAAGAAATCGAAGAAGATCTCAGAAGATGAAAAGATCTCCCATGCTCATGGATTGGCAGGCTTAATACAGTAAAAATGGCCATCTTGCCAAAACAATCTACAGATTCAATGAGATTCCCATCAAAATTCCAAATCAATTCTTCATGGAGTTAGAGCAATTTCCAAATTTAGCTGGAATAACAAAAAACCCAGGATAGCAAAAACTATTCTCAACAATAAAAGAACTTCTGGCAGAATCACCATCCCTGACCTCAAGCTATACTACAGAGCAATACTGTTAAAAAAAAACTGGTATTGGCACAGTGACAGACAGGTAGAACAATGGAATAGAATTGAAGACCCTGAAATGAACTTTCACACCTATGGTCACTTGATCTTTGACAAAGGAGCTAAAACCATCCAGTGGAAAAAGAGACAACATTTTCAACAAATGGTGCTGGGTCAACTGGCAATCAACACGTAGAAGGATGCAAATCGATCCATTCTTATCTCCCTGTACAAAGCTCAAGTCCAAGTGAATCAAGGACATCTACATAAACCCAGATACACTGAATCTAATAGAAGAGAAAGTGGGGAAGAACCTGGAGCACATGGGCACGGGGAAAATTTCCCAAATAGAACACCAATAGCTTATGCTCTAAGATCAAGAATTGACAAATGTGACCTCATAAAATTGCAAAGCTTTTGTAAAGCAAAGGACACTGTCAATAGAACAAAGTGGCAACCAACAGATTGGGAAAAGATCTTTACCAATCCTACATCTAATAGAGGGCTAATATCCAATAAATACAAAGAACTCAAGAAGTTAGACTCCAGAGAAATAAATCTATTAAAAAATGGGATACAGAGTTAAACAAAGAATTCTCAACTGAGGAATACCAGATGTCTGAGAAACATAAAGAAATGTTCAACATCCTTAATTATCAGGGGTTGATGCAAATCAAAACAACCCTGAGATTCCACCTCACACCAGTCAGAATGGTCAAGATCAAAAACTCAGGGGACAATAAATGCTAGAGAGGGTGTGGAGAAAGAGGAACACTTCTCCATTGCTGTTGGGATTGAAAGCTGGTAAAACCACTCTGGAAACCAATTTGGCAGTTCCTCAGAAAATTGGACGTAGCAAAACTTGAGGACCCAGCTATACTACTCCTGGGCATATACCCAGAAGATGCTCCAACATGTAATAAGGACACATGCTCCACTATGTTCATAGAAGCCTTATTTATAAAAGCCAGAAGCTGGAAAGAACCCAGATGTCCCTCAACAGAGGAATGGATACAGAAAATGTGGTACATTTACACTATGGAGTACTACACAGCTATTAAAAATAATGAATTCATGAAATTCTTAGGCAAATGGATGGAGCTAGAAAAATAACATTCTGAATGAGGTAACCCAATCACAAAAGAACACACATGGTATGCACTTAATGATAGGTAAATATTAGCCCAAAAGCTCAGAATACCCAAGATACAACTCACAGACCACTTGAAGCTCAAGAAGGAAGACCAAAGTGTGGATACTTTGATCCTTCTTAGAAGGTGGGTCAAAATACTCATGGTTCACAGTCAACCAATAGACTGAGTATAGGGTCCCCAATGGAGCCACTAGAGAAAGGACTCAAGGAGCTGAAGAGGTTTTCAACCCTGCAGGAGGAACAATAATATGTACCAACCAGTACCCCCAGAGCTCCCGGGGACTAAACCACCAACCAAAGAATACACATGGAGGGACCCATGGCTTCAGCTAAAGATGTAGCAGAAGATTTCAGACATCAATGAGAGAAGAAGCCATTGGTCCTGTGAAAGCTCGATTTCCCAGCATGGGGGAATGCACGTTAGGAAATTGAGGAGGAGGGGGCTAACAGGGGGAGGGGGGATAGGAGGTTTTCAGAGGGGTAACAAGGAAAAGAGATACCATTTGAAATGTAGATAAAGCAAATATCTAATTTTTCTAAAAGTGGAAGAAAAAAAAAAAAAAGAAAAAAACCCTGACAAATGATGAACCTAAATGAAAGCTATAAAACCTTGGGATTTTATCTATTCTTGGGTGGGATCTGACTGTGTACACATGTATGTTATAAATTATGTCTACATGGGTTCATATTTGTATATTGTTTGCATGCTACAAGGTTGGTTTATAGATAAATATTCATGCATATTAAAACTGTAAAATCATTCAAAATGCCTTTAAGCTCATCCGACTCAGGTAAAGCTGTGACAGATAAGCTAATTTAATTAGTGAATCTGCCAAAGCAGAAATGTCTCCAAGACTACTAACATATCTTTTACCCGTGTTTATATCTGTGAAATATTTAAGATATAAGGCCTATCGCCTTCTATGTTTTTTTTAAGACTGTCTTTATCCCTTTATTTGTATATGTCTTATAGATGAATTTCTTTTTTTTATTAATTATTTTTTATTCGATATATTCGTTTTTTTTTGATATATTTTTATTTACATTTCAAATGATTTCCCCTTTTCTAGCCCCCCACTCCCCAAAAGTCCCATAAGCCCCCTTCTCTCCCCCTGTCCTCCCACCCACTCCTTCCCAAACCATTTCATTTTATCAAGAATATTGGTAATTTTATTTAAGCTCAGGAATTTTATAATGTTCTTTCAAGTTTTAATTTATAGAAGAAAAAAGGTAGAGAGGAGCTTTAAGTAGAAGGATGATATTTAAAAGTTACACATGAGAAAACAATTTTTTTTAGAAAGAATTCTAAATAGGAACGGACATACTTTCGGGGTGAGAAAAGAATTCACATGCTAAAATAAGGTGGTTTTCTTCTTACTTTAAATTTTTTTTTGAAAATTTTTATACATGGGTACTATGTTTGCACCATTTCCAACCCCTCCTTCACGCCTCCCAACTCCTCCCTGGTGAATGGGAAAAAAAGAAAAAGAAAGGAAAGGAAAGAAAAAAACAAACAAACTATGACCTCTCCTAGCTGTGAGAAGAAGGTTTATGGAAGAGCACAGCCAGATGCAGGGACATCTGGGAGAGTCTAGAGTGGACACGAGCAGACAGAATTGGGCCATGTGAGGAAAGGAATGAAGAGTAAGAGGAAGGGAGGGAGAGAAAGAGGAACCAGCATGTCCAAAGGTACAAAGAGAATCAGTAACTAAAGAGGTTAGACTGTATTTGGAAAGTTCAGGGTAGGGGACAGGGCATGCCAGTCAGGAGGCTCTGTAACTGGTAGGGACTGAGGGATGCTGGGAGAACCTGACTCAAGGTCTGCTTTGGTATGGTAAGTAGGCATCTCAGCCATTTGTCCCAGGTTTAAAGCCTAACACCTAGTTTCCTCCAATCTTTCTTGGAAATTCATAACCTCTTTTTCTTTAATCATTGTTGTTACATATGTGTGTATAACATGCACATCTGTATATACAATATATATAATACATATACATACACATGCACATACATATACATATATATCTTTCTGAGTCCATTCAGTATTGATCATAGGTACATCACAGTGAGTTCAAAGTCAGCTTGGGATAAATAGTGAGACCTTGTCTCAAGAATAAAATTTAAAAGAAAAATATGTTATATGTTTTAGCTTTTTCTTTTACATTATCACTGAGTGTGATGGTCTGAAGAGGAGTGGCCTTTATAGACAAATGTGTTTGAACACTTAAAGAATAGGGAGTGGCACTATTAGGAGGTGTGGTCTTGTTGGAGGAAGCGTGTCACTGTGGAGGTGGGTTTTGAAGTTTCATATATGCTTGAGCCACACCTAGTGAGACAGTCTCCTTCTGCTGCCTGCAGATCAAGATGTACCAGTCTCAGATCCTTCTCCAGTATCATGTCTGCCTACATGCTGCCATGTTTCCCATAATGACCACAATGAACCAAAACCTTTGAATTACAAGCCAGTCTCAATTAAGTATTTTCCTTTACAAGAGTTGCCGTGGTCATGGTGTCTCTTCACAGCAATAGAAAACCTAAGGCCAATTCTTTGAGGTTATTACATTTTATAATATATACATAGACGCCTGCAATTAGAAGTGCCTGCACTTAAGGGCTTAATATCCTAAGGATCTGAACTTTGTTGAATTAGAGATGTATAGGGTTAAGGCATTAAAAGCAAATAGTATTGTCTTTTATTCAACACACATTATATATATATATAAACTTAAGTACATAAAATAACTTTTAAAAATCCTTTGACATTTCTGTCATTGTATTTGGTACAATTAAGGTTAAAAAATGGTTTTGTCACTCCAGTTTCTAAAACCATTTGCATTAATTAAATAAGTACTTTCTGGCTGTATAGGAAAGCTGGTTGAGCATGAGCCACAGAGTTAGCCAGAAAGCAGAAAGTACAGGGATTACCAATGTATATCACCGTGACCAGTTTTTAAATGGTGTGGACAGAATCCACAGCTTTGTGCACACTAGGCAAGTACTGGTTTGCAACAGTTTCCTCTGGAATTGAAACATTCCATCCTTCAGGGAGGCTCCTTAAACAGGGAGGTAAGCAACTCAGAGTAGTTCCAGGAAGTTCCTGAAACTGACCAAATTCACTATGTCCTCCTTGCTAGAGTAAAGCAATAAAAGCTGAGGTTCTCTCTTAGAGGAGTAGAGCTAATTGGGGAGGGGGGAGACTCAAACAAGCCAAGCTACAAAATAAGCCTCTTGAGATCATATCATCCCCCTGGAAGAAACAACCTTAGAGGTTCCTGGAAGAGATTTAGACCAACTGAATGCTTTGGAAAGGACATTCTCCAACCTGTTGAACTGTCTGCAGATTGTTTACTGTGCTTCAGATTCCCAGTGTTTGTAAACTGTCACCCATGATGGAATGGACTTTATCTTTAAGTCGTTTCTGGTCCTATAAGTAACCTCTCACCCATATTCCTATAACACCAAGCTGTACTTTGGTGGTATCTGTACTTTGGTCTGTTGAGGGATCCCCATCTATGGTGAGTAGATACGTCTATTTGCATCTCTCCAGGGAAAGCCTTGTATGGCCTGATTCTCTTAGACAGCTCCCAAATAATGACTCAGAAACTTAATATTATTTATGAAAACATAGGTATGATAGTTGGACACCCCCTAGCTAGCTCTGGCCTGTCTAATTCTATTTCACATCCTGCCACTTGGCCGTTACCTCTCACTCAGTCCAGGGACCTGTTCCTTCTACTTCTGTGTCATGCTGGAAAATCCTCCACACCTAATTCTTCCCACAGTTCCTATTTCTTCTCAGAAGTCTTGCCTTTCCTCTCCTGCCTCAGCTATTGGCCATCATATCTTTATTAAACCAATCAAAAGATGAGGGAGGTATATGCTTATAAAATACTGAGGCAGGTGATGAATGACAACATGAAAATCCAGCCAGCACCCAGCTCTCTGCTGTTACAGTTTTGAATAATACAAAGACAACCTTTACACAGCACACAAAAAGATCACCCCAATGATCTTGCCACACAACAGCTCTACTAACAGAGCCACTTTCTCCTTCATGCTAGGGACACTGTGTGACTAGCTGTCTCTCCTTCTTACCATTTCAGCTAGAGGTGTTTCTGCCACCCTCCCTTCCTCACCATGAACCTGAGAGCCAAAATGCACCTCTCCCCCTTAAATTGGTGTGATGGTTCCTATATGATTGGCCCAGAGAGTGACCCTATTAGGAGGTGTGGCCTTGTTGGAGTAGGTGTGTCACTGTGAGTGTGGGCTTAAGACCCTCACTGTAGTTGCCTGGAAGTCAATCTTCTACTAGCAGCCTTCATATGAAGATATAGAACTCTCAGCTTTTCCTGCACCCTGTCTGTCTGGATGCTGCCATGTTTCTGCATTGATGACAATGGACTGAACCTCTGAGCCTGTAAAACAGCCCCAATTAATGTTAGCTTTTATAAAACTTGCATTGGTCATGGTGTCTGTTCACAGCAGTAAAACCCTATCTAAGACAGTTGGTTTTGTCAGGTATTTTGGCCCAGTGATGGGTTGAGCACCTAGGAGGGAAGTCACCCTGTAAGAGATCAGTAATCTGCTCAGGACCCCCAGACCAACTTCTCAGCACAAAGGAGATTCATTTGTCCCAGAGGGACAGAGGACAGGGAATAAAAGACAAAGACAGGAGATAGAGGATGACTGACAGAGAAGGGAAAGAGAACAAGGGAGAGAGGAAAAGGGTATTTGTCCTGAAAGACAAAGAACTGCCTCTGATAGAGAGGAGACAAATAAATGTAGCCCTTAGGCAAATGGTTTATAAAGGAAAATAAGGGGAAACCCCATGTTAGGATGAGGTGTGTAATTTTAATTGGGTATGTTCATTATAAGAGCCAAAGGGGGCTTTTGATTGCTGGACTTCAGTACTTTGATAGCTGGACCTTGGTAGTCAGTCTCAGGAGGAGGAAGTAGCCAAATAAAGGACTAGACCTTGATAGATAGCTTTAGGAATGTAATCTGATGGTTTTTAGCAAGGCAGAGGTTCTGCATCCTTCTTCATTTTCTTGAAGATTCCTCCTCACACATGCCATGGCCTGCCTATTACCTTTCATTTCTCAGTCTCTGGTTTCAAGGAGAGGCTCTCTCTGACTTTACAGTCAGATTCTAGCCTTGTCTCCCTGCCATTGGTCCTCAATAGCTTTCCTATTAAATTCATGATGTTCCTCATGGCTAGCCTCCTCAGCAAGAATGAAATCTTGCATGAAGACAAGAGCTATCTTTCTGTGTGTTAAATGCAGAAGACAACTCAACTCATGGCAGATGCTCAGAAAATACAACTGGCCACATTTTTGAACAACAGAATTATTGGATTTGGTTGGGTGGGAGTTAGCATCTGGGAGCTTTGTGTTCTCTTATGCACATGAGGACCCTGTCACATCTGTGGTCATTACTTAAGGATGTTTGGGGCAAATCCCTTGGTTTCACTTCTATCACTTTCAGTAATTTACCAGTACAGTGTAAACCCCCCCCCACCCCCACCCCGTGCCTCTTCCTGTCACTTCTGTTTAAGCTTACCTCATGGTCTAAAATTTGTAATAGGAAAGAGGGTGTGATCTGGTTGCCTTTCTTCCCCTCCCCCCACCACTTTCCCTTATCTACTTGAAGTTTCTCAAATGATATAGGGTAAAAGGTGAGGACCAGACCATGTTTTTGTTACCTGGCTGTGAATGGTTGACCAGATCTCTCTGCAGAGTGCTGGTCTATTGCGGCTGCTCCCTGTGGTAGTCTCTACCATTTGCTCATTCATAAGTGAGTATGATGTCCATGACTAAAGAGCAGGAACCCAGCTTTATCCTGCTGTCATCAACACTGTCTAAGAAGTATCCTTAATCTTTTGGGGACCTCAGTTTAAGCCAAACTGGGATTTGTGGCTTCAACGCATAAAGGGATTTCAGAACTAGTTAACATCAAGCAGAAGTGGAGATTTTTCTTAAAGATATTTTAATTAATAGAGAAGAACTCACGGAGTGATTAAAAGCATACCCAAGAGTATGTATGTGGACTTCTTAAACAAGAGTTGCTGAAAGTAAGACATCCCCAAATGTGGCTATAGGCACCTTTCCGGGTGAAGAATAGTTCATTGTCTTAGCCTTGGCTGAAGGTGAAGAGATTCTGGTCATCAAGAGCATGGTGGCTGTGGCTATTGTTGGCTTTACCCTTCTTCCTGAGTCCCTCTGCCTTGCTAAAACCATTAGATTGTATCCCTAGGCACCAAGCAGTGTGGAGTGGGCCATGAGACTCTCCTGCTAACTACATGGGAGTCAGTCTTCTAGTGGCCCTCAGATGAAAATGTAGAACTTTTAGCTCCTCCTGCATCATGCCTGCCTGGACACATTTGGCCACTTTCTCCTCCTAAGGCTGACTACCAAGGCCCAGCTATCAAACTATGGAAGCCCAGCAATCAAAAGCTCCTGTTGGCTCGCCTAATTAACATGCACTATTAAAATTAAACACCTCATCCTAGCAAAGGGTTTTCCCTTTTTCTTTTATAACCCACCATTTGCCAATGGGCCACTTCTGTCTCCTCTCTATCCTGAGGCAGTTCTTTGACCCCGAGACAAATACCCCTCTTCCCCTCTCCCTTGTTCCCTTCCCTTGTTCCCTTGTCTCCCCCTCATCCTCTGTCTCCTGTCTCTTTTATTCCTGCCCCTCTGTCTGTCCCTCTAGGGCAAATAAATCTCCTTTGTGCTGAGAACTTGGTCTGGAAGTCCTGAGCTGATACCATTCCTTACATTGATTTAACTCCTTTGATATCAGCCTACAGGACACATGCACGTTTAGCCTACATATTCAGACCTTCAGGCACCTGCCTTCTCCAACCAGCGGTGGTTAATTGGTGAGTTTTCCCTTAAAATTTCCTACATTCCAATAAGCACATTCTGTTCACTTCCCTGTGGCTGGCAAGTTTTTCTTTCACTTTTGGTAGCTGTGCTGCCTGAATCCTGTGTCCATTCCTAACCATCTGTGATGGTTTGAATATCTTTGATCCAGGGAGTGGCACTATTAGGAGGTGTGGCCTTGTTGGAGTAGGTGTGGTCTTATTGGAGTGGGTGTGGCCTTGTTGGAGGAAGTGTGTCAGTGTGTCAGTGTGGAGTCGGCAATGAGACTCTCCTGCTAACCACAGGGAGTCAGCCTTCTAGTGGCCATTAGATGAAAATGTAGAACTTTTAGCTCCTCCTGCATCATGCCTGCCTGAACATTTTTAAGCTCCTGCTTTGATTATAAAGGACTGAACCTCTGAACCTGTAAGCTAGCCCCAGATAATGTTGTTTTTGCCTTGGTTTGGTCTATTCACAACAATAAAATCATAACTAAGACATCATCTGAAAACCCAAGTGACAGGTCCCAGATTCTTCCTCAGTCCCACTGGGCGCTCTCTCTGTGTGTCTCTGTTTCTCTCTGTCTCTGTCTCTGTCTCTGTCTCTGTCTCTCTGTCTCTCTCTCTCTCTCTGTGTGTGTGTGTATGTGTGTGTGTGTGTGATGGAACCTGGGTGATGACCCCCTCCAAGAGATCTCTGTTCTCTGTCTCTGAAGACTCTGTCTCTTGACTTTGGCTCATGAGCCTTTGTTGGTGAAAACCTTATATTAATAGTGCACTTTAGTAATAATACCTTGGTGTCTGAATGGTTCTCTGCTTTCACTTCTGTCTGCTTCAAGCCCTCAGTGTAACTCTGAACTTTTTCTGCATGCCAGTGTAACCCTTTCTGCAGGTTTGTGTCCTATTTAACCATTTGCACTCTTCAGGAAAACTGTCCAATGGCTCCCCTACACTCTTGCTAAGAGGACTAGAGGTGGTTAATAGCCTAGGTGGCCTCTGTTCTATCTGCATTGTCAGGGGCTCCCTTATGTTCTTGCTAACAGGACTGGAGAGTGTGACCTCTGTGCTATCTGCAGAACTGATAACACAGCAAATGCTCCCCCAGACCCTTAAGGCAACACATGTAGTCTATCTAGAGAACACATTTCCATGGAAGTACTGACATGTACTTTGTAAAGAGTTTTAATGTAATCATGCCTTACTGTGCACATGGGATTGTGTTTCACAGGGAAACTTTTTTCCAAGTTGTACTGTGCTTAAATACGCCTAAAATAAACCATCCAGTGTCAGGCTCTAGGAGTTTGGACCAGCACCATCTAGGGAGCTGTGTTGAACTGGTCTTTGCTCTTGCCTCACACGATTGTTACTCTGCCAGCCCTGGTATTTGCATAGACCCACCCCTACGGATCCCGTGTCTGCATTTTAAGCAAGATCAACAAGTGATCTGTCGGTGAATGACAGTTTGAGAAGCTTGGGTCCAGCACCAAGGCTTTGAATTTATATAAGCTTGTCACAAGGGAACCAGCAGAGGGCAGTGCTACAGAGCTTATCTGAGCCTGGTGAGGGACTTCAGCTCTGTGAGGCTTCTTGGTAAATATTTGGGACAAGTACTATTGTATAGCTTTTTTTGCACATAAGCCAGCTACTTCAGATCATTGATGGTTAAACCTGTTGAGTTTTGTTTTATAGTATTGAGACTGGGGCCCAGGGTTTTGCATCTGCTATGTAAGTGCTCCACCACTGAGCTATCCCTCCAACCTCATCTACTAAGTATTTTGTTTGATTTTCCCATTACCTTGGCATTTATTTAAACTAAGAAAATGGTCATAATGTTTTCATGCCATGCATTCTTGGTTCTTTTAATAACAATTGTGACAAGCAACAGAAAGAATTAAGGAAATCTACACTTGGGGCCTGGAGAGATGGCTCAACAGAGTTGAGCTGTTGCTCTTGTGAAACACCCAAGTTTTATTTCCCAGAATTCACATGGTGGTTCACAACCATATTGTAATTTATGACTCCAGTTCTAGAAGTTGTGACAGCCTCTTCTGGCCTCTGAGGGCACCAGATAGGAACATGTTGCACATACATATATACATGCAGGCAAAATATCATACACATAAAAAGATTAGAAAAACATTTAAGTGTTGTACTTGTGGTCCATACAAAACATCAACATCTTGGGTTGTACATATTTAAAGAAATAACTCACTTTTCAAAATACTATCATAGCTATACATACAGGTATGCCTATATGTGACTCCAGAGATGTAATTTAGAGAAAAATAAAACCACACTGGAACAACTCAATTTCTTTAAAAAAATCACTGAGCAAGAAAAACAACATTGAAATTCCATATTGATTCTATATGGCTTCTATGAAGTATAAATCTAAGTATAAATCTTGACTTAAATCCAAGAGCAAAGTTAAGACTCTCCTTTATTTTTGGTAAATAACTACATGGTAAACTCAGATGACTCTCCTCCAGGATTTTACCTGGGACTGGCCTTTTAGGTATTTTATTTAAAAGGGGGGCAGATTCTGCACTTTCATACGGTGTTATTAGTGCTGGTATATTATTGGCATTTTAGGAAGATTCATATTATTCACAGCAATGCAGCATGGCCTGGAGTCCCTGCTAAGCCAGCTGAGCTTGCTCCAGTTTATTTTGTCCATTAGTTTGTATGACCATATCACTTATGTTGGTCTCCAGCACTGTTCTCCTATCGCTATTTCTGCAAGGTTACTGTGAACCTTGTCTACATAGAACACTCAATCCAGTTCGTAGACATTTTCAAGTACTTATTTAATGTGTCTACTAATACTTGAATTAGATCTAAAATAACATCTTCTCTTTCTGAGGAATCTACACAGAAAACAAATGCAGATTTGCATAAAGTCTATAAATCAGTTTGTTGTCAGATCTTCTAATGAATAATCAACTCTTCTTGTAGGAAATTATGAATATTTCCATTTCCCTTGGACACCAAATAGAAAGCCTCCCTGATGGTTTGCTGCTCTGTCCCCACAGTTAGGACTGGTAGAACTGGAGAGCATTGGCTTCCTGTGGTTGTTAAGATGGGAGTGACTTTGATTATGGATGGGCCAGGCTGACTTGGTGACTACTGCATCTACAGTAGGTACAGGATGCAGGTAAGAACAGGCCCCTTCAAGCCTCACTTCTAGACCTTACTGGTGATGTGTTCCAAGTCATTCCCTCCTGGTAGGTTTTAATCATACAGATGCAAGGGAACTCATGAGACCGAGAGAGTTGGTCTTTGCCCTGAAATTTCTAAAGAAGGGAGTTGTCTTAACACAGGAAGTAGATGTCTACTGTAGTTTCATCTTACTCTGACCCAAAGCTACTTAGGAAAGGAAAGGGTTTATTTCATCTTACAGATCTCAGTCCATCATTGAGAACAGGGTGGAAACTCGTCAGGAAACTGGAGACAGAAACCATGGGGGAACACCACTTGCTGGCTAGCTCACTGGCTCGCACCAGCTCATGCTCAGCTAGCTCCTTATACAACAAAGAATGCCTGTGTTAGGAATTGTGTTGTCACTGGGCTGGGCCTACGAACATCAATTGTCAAGAAAGACCGTCTTTCACAGACAAGACCTCAGGTCAGCCTGATAAAGACAATTTCTCAACTGAGACTCCTTTTCAGGTGAGATTCTTGGTTGTGTCAGTTTGGCAGTTGCTAATGAGGGCAATGTCCCTGTGTCCCTGAGATATATCCTGCATTGTTGATATGCATGAGAGCCTATATTGAACATGTCTCATATGACCTCATGTTCAGAGGAATGCTGCACTTGAGGTTAATGCTCTGTTGTCACCATCTGTAAATTCCCAATCATTTCAACTTGTGTGTTTGTGTGTCTGTGTTGACACAAATTCATTAGGGTAGTAAAGCGTGCATTTGAGAGGAAGACATACATGAAAGATGTCTCATTCGGATTTTATAGTATCCATCCCCTGAATACAGCAATCTAGTGGGCTCACAGTATAAGGGATTTACACTCAAGTGAGGTTAAATCAACTCCATTCCAGAAATCACCTGCCTTTATTGATAATTGAGTATAAAGTGTAGTGGGTTTTTTGGGGTGGGGGTTTGAGGGGCATTTTGTTTTGGTTTTGGTTAGCCTTTACAATTTTATTATAAAACACAAATGCATATATAAACTAGAAAATATGAGCTGGGTAATTTAAATGATTCCATGTATAAACTAAATGTTGTTCTGTTTACATTTAAAACCAGCATTATGATATACACAGCAAAATTTTATGATAGTGATTTAAAATGTAATGTTTTATTGATAACAATATTAAGTAGGGAATGTAAGAATATCTCAAGTATAAACCACAGAATAAAAGGAACATTTTATAATTCAGACTTTAAATGGTACCCTTTTCCCTTACATTTTAAACAAGGGGCTCACATTCTTATTTTGTATTGAGGATCAGAAATCCTGTATGGAATGATGAGACCAGGAGAGGGCAGGTGTCTCCCCCCCCCCCCCCCCCCCCCCCCCCCCCCCCCCCCCCCCCCCCCCCCCCCCGCAACTAAGCTGGCTGGCTCCCAAACTCTTCTGATGGCTACCTCCGGCCTTTGTTCCTGTGAACAATAGGCTCCGCACCTCGACTATCTACACCGCCCCCAAGCCGGTGTTTACCTGACTCGCCAGTCTGAAGGCAGGCGACCCGCTGAGACCTGGAGCCAGAGAATTCACAGGAACGCCTTTGAAGCAACCGACTTCTGGGGGGGGGGTCGATCCCCCAAAATACTATATAACTTGCCTTAAAAATTATTAAAACCAGTCTTGACCGGAATTCCCGCCTTGACTCACATCTCTCTCCGCCTCCCTGTCCCTGTAACCTCAAAATTCTCTTAGCAGGTAACCCGGTTCACATGTAGCTGCTGGCAGACTACAGGTAGGCAAGGGCTGATGCTTGTGAACACACCTGAGGTACAAATTTGCCTCAGATTGCAGAGTTATCTGAATGGGTAGAGATGTAGTTCTCGAAGAGGTATGCCTACGTTAGCATTTGAGGAGCATGCTCATTTGTGATACAAAAAGGCATTTCTTCGCTTAGTACCATTTTTCCAGAGTGTGACTTTTCATTCCATTCCTCTTCTCCTACCTGAAGGTGAGAAAGGGCTGCTACATCTAGACAGGAGGCCGAGATAGACCAACTGAAGGCCATCTGCTGCCGTGAGGGGCTGGGATAATCCAGTTGAAGAAGGCAGTCTGCTGAGATCTGAGGTTGGAAAGGTACCATAGGCTGGGCTGAGGGGGAGAGAGCAGCTATCTGGAGCAGTAGGCCAACTTCTGGTACCAAACAAAGTCCAAACTTTCTTGCTTGCATTTGCAATGTAGAAGAGGTAGGTGCTCTCCAACCCAGCTGTTCCTTGCATTGTGTCACTCTACTTCCCAGACTGCCACATCACTGTCATACTTTCTGTTGGTTAGAAGCAATCACATGAATATAGCTGATGCAAAGAGAAAAGGCTTTTCTGATGACCAAAGGAAAAATAGCATAGTTTGGTGAACAAGTAGCCTAGACTTTGACAATCAGGTGTGTGGAGGAGGGAAGCTAAAGATCCCCGAGTCAGCACAGAGCACACAGACAAACTGTCAGTCCAAAAGGGGAGGCATGGGGGTGGGACTGCCTCTGCACTGGGCAAAGCCATCAGCAGGTGGTTTTGCAGGAGTGGCTTTTTGAAGAGAAAAGGGGGAACTCGGTGCTGGGATGAGTTGGTAAGTCCTGATTGGACAGGTTAGCCAGGGTAGCCAAATAATTAATTTTGATTGCTGGACTTCAGTGTTTTGATAGTTGGATCTTGGTGATCAGTCTCAGGAATATGTCTGTAGGCAAATAAGGAATAAATAGTCCTTGGGGGCAAGCTTTAGATCTACAGAAAACTTCCTATCAGACGACACACAGTCATTATAGTCTCCTAAAATCCATAAAGGAAACAGAAACCAAGGAATGAGTCATCTTTTGCCCCCTTACAAAAAGCAAACCAAACCAAAGAACAGAAATCAGCACCTAAATCTATAATCATCTCAATCCCAGGTATCCAGATATCTGCATAAAAATGCAATAAATAACATCCAGGACAATGTGTCTCCACTGGATTCCAACAACCTTATCACAGCAGACCCTGAACATTTCAACACAGCTGCGGCACAAGGAAAAGATGCCAGAGATCCTGAAAGAAGAAATTAATATACTCCTTAGAGAAACCAAAGAAGACACAGACAGTGGAAGGAAATGAATGAAACTATTCAAGACCCAAAAATGGAAATAGAATCAATCAAGAAAACCCAAACTGAGGTAATTCTGGAAATGAATAATTTAGCAATTTGAACAGGAACTACAGAGGCAGGCTTAACCAATAGATTACAAGAAATGGAAGAGAGAATCTCAGATATTGAAGATATGACAGAAATGGATACATCAGTCAAAGAAAATGTTAAATCTAAAATACTCCTGACACAAAGTTGTAGACATAAATTTTTTGCAACCCACTTTTAATACGGGCTCAACCCTTAATAGGGGCTCTAGCCCACAGCTCAGTAGAGGTAGTGGAAGAGAAAAGTTATTAGGATGTGGGCACTGTGGACGTCTTCAGCAATAGTTCTTTGGGAGTGAGCTCAATCTTCTTTGGCAGCAGTTTAATCCCGTAGCAAACACCAAATACGACTTAGCAGCTGCAGACCAGCCCTCTAGGCAGGCAGACCCCAGGTATGAACTGGCAGCTACAGTCCAGTCCTTTCAGCACAAACCAGCAGTTGTAGTTTAATCCTGAAGGAACCATTAGGCTCACCAACCAGCCTGAGGTGAGGCCGCAGAGCGGTAAGCTGCTGCAGGAAACTCACGAGCAGTTCTTGGCTTTTCTCAATGTCAGCATAAAGAATAGTGAAGAATAGCGATTGAAAAGCCAACCAAACCAATGCTCAGTGCTTGTCTCCCACTGTCTATGGGGTCATATTTATACTCCTTTATCAAGTGTCCTCTCACCTACCTGTCTGCTTTAGCAAGACATCCTTTCACCTGTGTCCTCCAGCAAAACATCATTTCATATACTAACTTTCCAAAGAAACTAGAAGTTTCCAATTCACAAAATATTCAAGAAACCTGGGACACTATGATCAAATCTAAGAATAATGGGAATAGAGGTAGTAAAGATACCCATCACAAAGGCACAGAAGATATTTTCAACAAAATCATAGGAATTTTTTTTCCTAAAGAAGAACATCAAATTACAAGAAGTATAGAGAACACAGAAAAGATTAGACCAGAAAAGAAAATCCCCTTCCATATATAATTATCAAAACACTACACATACAGAACAAAGAATATTAAAAGTGGCAAAGAAAAAGACCAAGTAACATGTAAAAACAGAACAACTAGAATTACACCTAATTTTCACTAGAGACTGTAAAATCCAGAAGTGGCTACACAGATGTGCTGTAGACTCTGAGACCACAGATGCTATCCCTGACTACTATACCCAGCAAAACTTTCAATTACCACAGAGAAAATGAGATATTCCATGATAAAGCCAGATTTAAACAATACTTATCCACAAACAAAGCTTTTCAGAAGGTGCTAGAAGGAAAATTCCAACATGAGGAGGCTAACTGCAACCATGAAATACTGGAAATAAATAATATCAGACAATCAAAAAAGGGAAACACACACACATACCACCACCACCACCACAACAACAACAACATAATAGGAATCAACAAACATTATTTATTGATATGTTTCAATATCAATGTCTCAATTTTCCAATAGAAGATACAGACTAACAGAATGGGGGCAAAACCAGAATTTATCCTTTGCTGTATTCAGGAACTACATCCCAACATCAGGGATGGACATCACCTCAAGATAAAAGGATGGAAAAATATGGCACGCAAATGGACCTAAGAAGCAAGCAGGTGCAACCATTTTGATATCTAATGAAACAGACTTCAAAATTAATCATAAAAGACAGGGAAGGACACTACATACTCATCAAAGGAAAATACTACCAAGAGGACATTTCAGTTCTTAACATCACTGCCCCAACACAAAGACACACACATTTGTAAAAGAATCACTACTACAGCATAAATCACATATTGACCCTTACACACTAATATATGGAGACTTCAATACCCCATGTTTATCAATAAATAGGTCATTCGGAAAGATTAGACCAGAAAAGAAAATCCCCTTCCATACATAATTATCAAAACACTACAGAGAAATGCTAGAGTTAAAAGATGTTATAAACCAACTGGACCTAACAAATATTTACAGAGCGTTTCAACGAAACACAAAAATAGACTTTCTCTCTGCACCTCATGTAACTTTATCCAAAATTTACCATATACTCAGTCAGACACAAAGTAAGTCTCAAAAGATACAAGAAAATTAAAATACTCCCTGAATCCTAACTGACCAGCAGGGACTAAACTCATAGAAACTGAACAACACTCTATCGAATGAAAAACAGACCAAGACAAAAATTAATCAATAAAACCTTTTTAGAAATGACTGAAGATGAATACACAGCATACTCAAACTCACGAGACAGAAAGAAAGCAGTGCTAAGAGGCATGTTCATAGCATCAAGTGCCTACATGAAAAACCTGGAGAGATCTCATACTAGCAACTCAACAGCATACCCCAAATCTCTAGAGCTAAAAGAAGAAAGTGCACCCAAGAAGAGTAGATGGCAAGAAATACTCAAATTAGGAGCTGAGATTAATAAAATAGAAACAAAGAGAACAATACAAAGAATCAATGAAATAAAGTGTTCTTTTTTTGTGTGAAAATCAACTGAAGAAGGTGGTTTTGATGTCAAAGTCCTGTTCCCCAATTGGTTCTTTATTTGTCAGTAAAGAAGGCTGGGACCAATTGTTAGCTGGAAGGTACAGGTGGGACTTTTGGATTTCAGGAGGAAAAAGCAGATGCAGGGAAGGAAAGAGAGGCTTTCTGTCATGCTGTGGAGGAAGAAAACTGAAGCAACCATGTGAAGTCTTGAGTGGGGGGAGAGGAGCTTGGGGCTGTGGCCTCCATTACAGGCAGGTTGCCAAGAATAGGTGGGACCAGCCATTGGGGTGTAGGCAAGTAGAGAGGCACAGATAATGAATTAGTAAGGGCATGCTTTTCTAGGTGGGAGATAATAATACCCAGCAATTGTGCCTAGAAGGCAAGTTGCAAAGTAACAAACTGTGTGAGTATGTCTTTTATCTGCCATTCAAGGGTCTCCAGAGGGGACTGCTAGAGTGATCACCTCCTGGAGCTAAAGGCAAGCAGAACAAAAGGGAAGCCAGGCAGAGGTTAGTAGCTTAGCCAGCTCAGTGGCAAAGGTCGTAGCTTAAAACTACACACCGCAATCAACAAGATGGACAAGCACTTATCTAAATTAACTGAAAGACAGAGAGAGAATATCCAAATTAACAAAATCAGAAATGAAAAGGAAGACATAATAGACACTGCGGAAATCCAGAGAATCATAAGGGCGTATATTAAAGTCTATACTCCACAAAACTGGAAACCCTAAAATAAATGGGTAATTTTTATTTTTAATATTGTAGGTCAAAAGTGTTGTGACTTGGTTGGTGTTTAGATTTTCTTTTTGGTAGCCTACCAAGTACCTTCCTGCACCCAAAACAACGGAACACAGGTGTAAAGATTCCACTTAGATGCCAGCTCAAGTTCTTCATGTTCAATGAGCTGTGTGGGTGTTGTCCTCCACAATGGGCCTCACTGTCAGACTGTGAAGAGAAACCCATTGTCTTAACAATAGCCTGAGTTGTTCAAAGAACTTCCATTGGAACCTCTTTGCCAATCACTCAGTTGAAATCAACCCAGGCCCACCTGTTTGATGAGAAGAGTTAGCCATTTGAGATTTTTTTCTGCATTTCCCACCAGAAAATACCCCACTAACATCAACCCCACATACTTGAGGAAGTTCCCATTGTATCAGGCTTCTATAGTATCCCTCAAATACCCATTAATTCCAGACAGCTCTCCTCAACTTTTCTCCTTAACTCTATATCCTGTCTGCTTCCCCACAAGACACCCCCTCCATTTCTGTCTCAACTGCCCCCAGTCTGCCCACAAAATCCATTCCATTTCCCAAAGAGAATTCATATCACCTCCACTAGACCCCTTTTCAATCCTCAATCACTCTACAGACTGCAACTTGGCTGACACCTATACAATGGCCTATATCCACCAAAAAAATAAACACTCACCATATTTATCTTTCTGAATCTGAGTTACCTCCCTAAGCATCCCTCTCCAGTTCCACCCATTTGCCTGTAAACTTCATGACATCATTCTCTTGAACACCTGGCTAACACTCCACTGTACAAATGCGCAAATGTGCCACATTTTCCCTATTTATTCTTCTGCTGAGGAACACCTAGGCTGCCTTCAGTCTTTGGCCATAACAGATCAGCAATGAGCACAGTTGAACGAGCATCCCTGTGGTAGGAGAGAGTCTCCTTTGGGTAATGCCCAGGTGGTACAGCTTGATCTTGAGGTACATCAATTCCCAACATTCTGAGAAACTGCCACATTGATTTCCATAATGACTGTTCAAGATTGAACTCCCACCAGCAATGGATGAGTGCTCCCCCATTCCACATCCTTACCAGATTTCACTGCCATTTATATTATTGATATTAGCCATTGAGACAAGTGTAAGATGGAATCTCAAGGAATTTTTGATTTGTATTTCCCTGACAGCTAAGAATGTTGAACATTTCTCCACATGCTTCTTGGCCATTTGAGTTTCCTCTATTGAGAATTCACTGTTTAGATCTGTACCCCATATTTTAATTAATTTACATGTGTTTTAAATATCTAATCTTAGAAATCATTAAAAGGTACCACATTAAAAGGTACCACTTACCAAAGTTAAATCAAGATCATCTAATCAATTTAAGCAGCAATAGCTCCCCAGTGAAATAGAAGCAGTCATTTAGCCTCCAACCAAAAAGGAGTCCAAGGCCAGATGATTTAGCATACAGTTCTACCAGACATTCAAAGAAGAATTAATGCCAATATCCTCAAATTATTCCATAAAATACAAACAGAAGGAGCATTGCCCAATTAATTTTACAAGGCCACAGTTATCTTGATACTCAAAGCACATAAAGACTTAACAAAGAGGGAATTACAGACAGATGTGCCTTATGAACATACATACATACATAAATACTCAATAACATGCTTTCAAACTGATTCCAAGAACACATAAAAAAAGATCATCAACCATGATTTTTTTTTATTCCAGAGATGTAGGGATGGTTCAATCTATAAAAACCAATAAGTATAAGCTCCCATATAAACAAACTGAAAGAAAACAACCACATGATCATCTCATTAGATGCAGAACTGACAAAATTCAGTACCCTTTATGATAAAGGTCCTGGAGAGACTAGGGCTACAAGAGACATACCTAAACATAACAAAGATGTCGCATGTAGTTTTATGCTACCACCTTAGCTCCGGGATGGCCCCCACCCACCCATCTTCCCTTTTGCTTTACCCATCTTTAGCTCCGGAAAGTGACTGAGCTACCAGCAGCCCTCCCAGGTGAGACACACACACACACACACACACACACATACACACACAGGTTATTCCTTTATAATTTGCCTTCTTGGCACAATTGCTGGGCATTACTATCTCCCGCCTGGAAAAGTGTGGCCTTACCAGTTTATTATCTTTGTCTCTCCACCTGCCATAAACTCCAATGGCTAGTTCTGCCTAGCCCCTGTCAAACATCCTTTGCCACCTACCTGTATTTGTGGCCACAGGCCCAAGGTCCCACCTACCCCAGAGACCTCACATGATTTCTGTGTTCTTCTCCCTCCAAAGCATGGCAGAAACTCCTCTCCTTCCTTGAGTCTGCCTTTTTCTCCTGGGACCCAGAAGTTCCACCTGTACCTTCCACCCAGCAATTGGCCTCCAGCTTTCTTTACTGACAAATCAAGAACCAACTGGTGAATAAGACCTTATCATCAGAACTACCCTCTTCATAAAGGCACTTTGCAATAAGCCTAGAGCCAACATCAACTTAAATGTAAAGAAAATCACAACAATTCCACTAAAATCAAAAATAAGGCAAGGTTGTTCACTCTCTTCATATCTATTCAGTATAGTACTTGAAGTCTTGGCTAGAGCATAAGACAACTGAAATTCAAGGGAATACAAATTGGAAGTGAAGAAATCAAAGTATCTTTATTTGCAGATGATAAAGTAGCATACATAAATGACCATAAAAATTCCACCAAGGGACCTCCACCCCAGTCCCTTCTTCTATACCTAACCTCTCTGAGTCTTCAGACTGTATGTTGGTTATCATTTTTTAATGACTAAAATCCACATATAAGCAAATATTACTGTAAGCATCACAGCTTACAGTGGGGTGAGGGGACACATAGACCTCCCTGGAAGAAGTAAATAGTATAAATTTTGTGGGTGGACTGGGAGCTGGGGAGATAGGAATGGAAACAGGAGAATCAGGTTGAGGGGAAGAAGGGGAGATGGAGCTGGGAGAAAGAATGCAGGGAGAGTCAGCTAGAGTTGAGGGTATTTGAGGAGTGGTATAGAAACCTAGTGCAATGGAAACCTCCTAAAATATATGAAGGCAATCCTAATGAAGTCTCCAAATAATGAGGGAGACAGAGTCCCAACTGGTCATCTCTTATCACTAAACAAAGCTTCTGGTACCTGGACTGGGTTACATCCAATAGAGTTGTTGGCCAAAGAGGCCCCATGAAAATCCTCAAACAACCCAGGCAGTTGCCAAGTAAATAGGTTGTTCCCAACAAACTGACAGAAAGGCCCCACTGCTAAGAAAAGACCTATATAATACATTGAACATGGAGATATTGAGAGGGTCTAAAACCTTCATCCCTATCTTCTAGAGCATTGGTTCTCAACCTTCCTAAAGTGGCAGTCCTTTAATATGGTTCCTTATGTTGTGCGTGGTGACCCCCATCTATAAAATTATTTTTTGTTGCTACGTTATAGATGTAATTTTGCTACTGTTATAAATAGTAATATAAATATGTTTCCTGATGGTCTTAAGTGATCCCTGTCAAATGGTTGGTCAACTCCCAACTAGATCACAATCGACAGTTGAAGAACCACAGGATACTCTACAGGCTACCAAAGGAGAAACACAAAAAGCAGTTCAACCAGAAAACCTTTGATCTACAATCTGTCCTGCCTGCAAAACATGAAAAGGAAATGGTGATAGAAAGCTTGTGGGAGTAACCAACCAATGCCTGATTTGACTTAAGACCCACTCAATTCAGTGGATCCCATACCCAACACTCACAGGGTGACCAAGGGACCAGATGCTAGACAGCCTGGAGACCTGTGGTTAAACCAAATACTTCTGATCTCAAAAAAATAAAAGGTAGTTATATGACTCCAAATGGTATTTTGCTACATTTATAGATCAATGCCTTATTCAGCCATCAGAAATGCTTCCTCTTGTAGCAGATGAGGCTACAGAGACCCCACACCCCACAGCCACAGATTACAGAGAGAAAGAGAGAGAGAGAGAGAGAGAGAGAGAGAGAGAGAGAGAGAGAGAGAGAGAGAGAGAGAGGAGCAGGGGTTGGGGAGGGAGGGACCTTGGAACACAGATCTTAAGTGGGATGTCACCGTCAAATCCCTCCCCTTGGGGCTCATGGTACCATGTGAAAGTGGGGTGAAAAGAGTGTAAGAGCCAAAGGGGATAGATGACAGAGGAGAACAAGTCTCTCTTAATAAACGGAGCAAAAGTCATATGAACTTATGGAGACTGAAGCGACAAGCACAGGGTCTTTGTAGGTCTGTACCAGGTCCTCTGCATATATGTTATAGCTTTAGTTTAGCACATTAATGGGACCCCTGAATATGTGAATGAGTGTCTCTAGTTCTTGTATCTTCTCTTAGGACTCTTTTTCTTCTGTTGTTTTGCCTTGTCCAACTTTAGTGTGATGGTTTTTGTTTCAACTTATTATATTTTATTTTCTTTTGTTTTGTTGTTATCTCTTAGAAGCCGGTTTATTTTTTCTAATGAAAGAAAGAAAAAAGGAGGACCTGGATGGGAGGAGAAGTGTGACAAACTGAGAGGAGTAGAGGAAGGGGAAACTGTAAATAAGACATATTGTATGTCTTAGTCAGGGTTTTATTGCTGTGAACAGATACCGTGACCAAGGCAAGTCTTATAAAGGACAACATTTAACTGGGGCTGGCTTACAGGTTTAGATTCAGTCCATTATCATCAAGGTGGGAGCATGGCAGCATCTAGGCAGGCATGGTGCAAGAGGAGTTGAGAGTTGAAGACAAATCTTCATCTGAAGGCTTGCTAGCAGAATACTATCTTCCAGACAGCTAGGATGAATGTCTTAAGCCCATGCCCACAGTGACATACATACCTACTCCAACAAGGCTATAGCTCCTAATACTGCCACTCTGTGGGCCAAGCATATACAAATCATCATAGTTTGTGAAAATTTATTGTAAAAAGAGATATAAAAACAATATTAGCATAATGTAGTCACATATTTTAGTAAAAAGAATGCATTTATCTTTGACATATGTTGGGAAATAACTAGGATATATAAAATTAAATGTTATCCACAGTTTTTTTGAAATGTTAATTTAAAATCTTTGTAAACAGCTGGGCATATAGATCACTGGTAGAGCACGGTACAAGGTCCTGTGTTTGTTCCATAGAGCATGCATGCAAACCCTCACAGATGTTCAGTAACATACTTTCCTTTGTCCTGTAGAGCTAGAGCTGCTTCGCTGGTTAAGAGCATTGCTGGGGAATGAAGGCAAGACCCTATGATCTGAAGTTTCCTTCTTGAGTGAGAAGAATTAGCAGGATGCAGACAATGTTGGATGCTATGACCACTAGCCAAGTTGCAATCCAATGTACTCCAGAAGATTTGGCTGAAAGAAGAAAATCCCAAACACTTAGACTTTTATTGCTGTGTTGAGAAGGACCCAGCATAGGGATGTACTCTTAAAACAGGAGAAAAGGGTTCCTCCCTGAACCTAATCCCAATTTCCTGGGGAAATCCTCCTCCTTGCAAAAGCTCAACATCTTCAGATGTTATGAGCTTGGAAACTCTTTAAATGTCATTGGCTTAGCTGACTCTAGTTGTGGATACTTACCCCAATGTATCCATAGGACCAGGAAAGAACCAATCTCATACAATGGAGAACAATGAGATATGGACATGTCAGGTGTAGACAGATGACCTTAAAAATGTCTGACTTTAGAGACAGAGTAACCACTTCTTGTTTCTCAACCACACTAATCATTTGTACTAGGAGAAAATGGGGGAAAGGTGACTGGAAAGAAAGGAAAACAGTTATCAATGAAGGGAAGAGGAGAGGAGAAATCCAAGATCATAGGAAGTGAGAAAAATGAGAAGGAAAACTGGCTGCTTTCTAAGAAATTTCAGGTGACAAAAGAATGCCATGATTGGTTTAGCTTTCCTCAAACAGCAGGGAGGAGCGGTTTTATTTTCTCTGTAGCCACTCCCACTTTTAAAGGGACAGTATTACCCCTTTCCCTTTTTCCAGGTCTCGGAATATTGTATTGACAGGAAATTGGCAGGTCTAATTGTGGTCTCAGAATCCAATGTCTATCACATTGAATCTATAGTGAGAGACCATGTTAGGGGAGGATGAAAGTTGTGACCAGTCGGCTGAGATGAGAACAAGAAAATAGAGGCCCACAGCCCATTGCAGAAGCAGAGACAAAGACGAGTCTTACCCAGGAGAGTAAGCCCTGGGACACACAAAGAGCAATGTCTCCAGGACCCATGTTCTCTGGAGGTAACATATGACGGACATTGCCATAGTCAGAATCTGGGCCCCGGTAGCTCTAAGAACCTGGCTCAGCCACTCATCTTTAATAAGCCAATTAAAGAGACCAAGTAATAGTGAGAGCTTTGGGAGATCTGTTAAAGAAAAGTACACTAGGAAGAGGGAAATGTGGTCCAGGAACATCCCCACTATAATACACGTTCGGTTTCTAATATGTAGTTTAGGTATACACAGAAGGCAAGAGGTACATATAAGTAAGCAGCCTTAATCAAATTGTGGTCCCGTGTGGTTTTAATATGTCCTGCAAGGTGTTCTGGCAAGTTGTGATAACTGTGACATCTCGTCCCAGCAGACAAGTCCTTCCTCTAGGTGGTGCCAGCTTTTATAGTCTTTTACTCTGCCAATATCAGACTCCTGGAGAAATTCCAATTACTTGGGGGTCTGTCTTAGAGTCCTATCACTGTGAAGAGACATCATGTTCACAGCAACTCTTTTAAAGGAAAGCATTTATTTGGGGCTTGCTTACAGTTTCAGAACTTTAGTCTATTATCTGCATAGCAGGAAGCATGCCAGCATGCAGGCAGAAATGGTGCTGCAGGAGGAGCATATATCTGGACTGGCAGGCAATAGGAAGAGAGAGATACCAGACCTGGCCTGAGCATTTGAAACCTTATCACCCCCAACACACTGCGCAGTGACACGCTTCCTCCAACAAGGCTGTTCCTCCTAATCCCTGTACGGAAGCCACACTCCCCAATTAAGCATTCAAATACATGAGTCTCTGGGGACCATCCCTATTCAAACCATCGCAGTGTCCATTGTTTCAATGGTCTGATATCCAAAATGAAGGTTACAGTAGCTCAAGCCTTACATTTCCATTCTCTTGTTTTTATACCTCAGTCTTTTTTGTTGTCATTGTTGTTTCATATAATATATTCTGATCATGGTTTTCCCCTCCTGTATCTTCTCCCAGATCTTTCCCAGGTTCTGAGTTCAATTCCCAGCAACCACATAATGGCTCACAATAACAGTGCACTCATATACATAAAATAAATAAATAAATCTTTAAAAAACAAAGAATGAGAAACATATACACATAAAAATACATAAAATCAGAAAACATAATATATTAACAAAAGACCAGAAAAGGCTTTTTTTAATGCCCAAAGAAATCAATATGGGACACACACACACAAATACACACAAACAAAACAACAACAAAACCTTCCAGAATACCACTGAGCTCATTTTGTGTTGGCCACCTACTGCTAAGCATGGGCCTGCTCCTTAGCATGGTTTGTTTACCTAGTAGGGCTTCACTGGAGAAAACTAAATTTTCCATTGCAAGCAGTTGATACTTGGAAATAGCTTCTGGGTTAGGATGATGAAAACAGACTGAACTTCTGAACCTGTAAGTCAGCCTTAATTAAATATTGTCCTTTATAAGAGTTGCCTTGGTCATGGTATCTCTTCACAGCAGTTAAACCCAAACTAAGATACATGGCCTCTATGAGTTCATAGATGCATCAATCATGTTGTGTCTGGAAGGCATTGTTTCCTTGGTGTCTTCCATGCCCATTGGCTCTTACAATTTTTCTGCCTCCTCTTCTGTATAGCTCCCTGAGACCTCAGTCTTGAGGTAAAATATGCTTCCATCTGAAACAAATATCTCAAATATAATATAAATAGGAGCCACGGTCAGAAGACAGTGCCAGGTAAGTGTGCAAAAGAATAATTTCTCCATAAGCTCTTGACTTTAGTTACATTTGGAAGGATTATTACAAGTAACTCCCATTTTAGTTGTTAGCTTTGAGACAGGATCTCACTATGAAGACTGTACTGGCTCCAAAGTATTTTATCCTCTTGCCTCAGTCTCCTAAGTGCTGGGATTAGATGAGTCAACATGTTCCACTTTCAACAGCAAATATTGAAATTAGCTGTTCAAAATGGAAAGTACATTTGTCTCTTTAGGATATCTTAAGGGATGTCTCCTCACCTGCCAGCAGAGTTACCAGACATAACATGGGTCACAGAAAAAACATTGCTACTATAGGTACGAGCTATTTGGAAAAATGTGTACCTCAGGGCTAAGGGATAGCACTTTTAAATAAGGAGGATGGGGTAGCTAGAGTTCTGGAAGTTGTAAACAAATTCTTTAAGGGGTCCCCAAAGTCCAGTTGTTTCCAGAGTTAGAGGAACCAAAACCAATTTAGATGCTATTAATTTACCATTACTATTTACCATTTGTGATGAATTTGCTAGGATCCGTGTTATATAGATTACATGTATCATTCATTTATTCTTTATAGCATTATAAGAACAATTATTTTTCTTACATTTAAGAAAGCATAGCTTGGAGAAACTAAGTATCTTAGCCACTGATATGACAGTTAAACTCAGTCTATGAGAGTTAAACTCAGTTGCCAATTTGGCGGGCTATGGAATCACCGAAGAGACTCACATGTGAGAGTGCGTGTTAAGGACGATTCCAGAGCTATTTAAATGAGGAGGGAAGGTCTATACTAAGTGTGGGCAACACCATTCCACAAGTTGAGGCCTCCAACTTAATGACAGGTGAAAAGAAGGAAGTCCTGAGCCTGAGATTTCCATTGCCACACCTTGCCAGTCATGATGGACTATATTCTTACCTGTCCTATCTTATACTGTTTTGGTATGATATAGCTGGTGTTAGCTATTTTGTGGGTTCTTCTTTTTACCACCCTTTATCTACCTCCTGACAATTTTACCCAATTACACTAGATAGAAGAAAGAAAAAGATAGAGGAGAGAGAGAGAGAGAGAGAGAGAGAGAGAGAGAGAGAGAGAGAGAGAGAGAGAGAGAATGAGAGAGAGGGGGGGAACCTAATAATCTAATGTTTTCCCTTTTGTTTCTTCTTTGAGCACAACTACTAACAAACTGAAACAACCTTCCTAAACTACCACCAACCACCAACCTTGACTCTCCAGAACATAGCACTTAAATGAAAAGTCCTTCTAAAAAGTTTGCAGAATTCCAAACATTACAAAGTTGCAGAACCTATCTGTACCTGGCAAAACCACACCTCTTCTAGAGCATGAGGCAAATCATAGTCAGCTGCTGTGGACAGTCCAAAGAAACCCTATGTATCCAAACCTGGGATTAAAACAAAAGCACATTCTTATCACTATAGTATGGTACAATAGAAATAACTGATACAATGTATCAGGAGTGGTCCCAGATGTGACTGACTCTAAAAGCTTCAATGGTACCTGCTGGGGTCTGAATTAAAGACTACACTATGTAAACAGATGCTCCTAGGCAACACAGGGAAATCTGAAGCATGAAGCCTAGAGTTTCCCTTCCTACCTTTACCAAGGAGCATGATACTGGCACAGTCTCTACCTGTGGATGAGACTCTCGCTCCTATTCACCAGCCTCTCTCTCACTCACCCACATTCCTGTACTTTCTTGCCTGGACTCCTCTCCCATTTTTCTACTTTCCTTAATGATCCTGATATCTCAGACTGTCCTATAATTTATTCAGGACTCAACTCTTAGGAAAGATAAGGTGAGCTGACTGGTAGGTGGCTGTTGAGTCAGACAGAAGCCAAGTCTCTCAAATGTCAGTGACACCTTTGAGATGCTCCACTACGTTCTCTGTCAGAAGGTGGAGAAGGAACCCCACACCTTTCTTCCTTCAAAAGAAACCAGTCATCGTGGGCCCACCTCAGCCCCCTGGGTTCTTACCCAGTGAACAAGGTGGATGGAAGTACACTGTGTCGTTCTCGCTGCTCACAGGATTGCTGACTTGGCAGGTGTAAAATGTCGACTTGTTCTGGGGAGTGATGGTGAGTTCGAGCACATTTCCTGGATTCCTTGGGGGGAAAGGTCCGGAGTTCCCATACCAAGTATAGTCAGCACGCTGGTCTTCCTGGACCTTTACCTCACACAATAGCCTCAGGTGACAGGAGTCAGTCAATTCTTCAGTCTTCTCGATTTCTATGGAAGGCTTGGGCACGGGATCTGATAAAAAGTTTATTATGAGACAGTGTGGGCATATGCATTTGTGCATTATTTATGATGCAAAAGTTTAGCCAACAAACTGCAAAGGGAACCAGGGAGGGACCATTCTTGCCATTTAAGATGGCTGTGGACAAGAGACTCCTACAGATGGAGCCAGGGAGCAGTTTTGTCTTCAAGAGGCTGTTTTCTGGTGCTGATACTCAGGAAGACCCAGGAGGGGGAGCTTGAGACCATTATATGCCATTAGGAACAAAGTGAGCTGATGCTCACTTTGAGCCAAGTGCTGCTGGGGAGACCAGCTGGCATCTGTGTTTCCCGACCATCTGAGATACTCCAGGCCTGTCCTCCAACAATAACTCACTTCAAGCACCAGAGAGCTACGCTGTCCCTCAAGAATTCTGGAGTTCAGATTGACAGAGAATCTTGAAGGGCTTTACCTATACACAGAGAAAGCTGAAGCTCTCCACGCTGTCATTACAGAATGCTTAAATTTATAAAGCTCCATTCTTTGTCTCCATTGTGAATCAGAAGCTCATAAAGAAACCTGGATTTGTTTAGTTTACCCAGAGGATGTGATGTCTTTTTCTATGACTTTCTAAGTTCTTAATATATTTACTGTTTGCATCATTCTGGTTCACCATGAATTCTTTTCTATGAGGTAGTAAAGATACAGCTTTACTTGAACAGAAATCTCTAAGAAGGAAAGTGAACTCTTCAGGTCACTGGTCGCTTTTTAGTTATGCCCCACCCCAAACATACACTGTGCCTGTGGCCATCTTACAAACTGTAGAAAGCCAAAGACCAGAACACATATATTTAACTGCAAAACAGGCTGATTGGTCTTTTCCTGAGGAAAATGGAACCTGAACCCTGAACTATTTCTGAAACCATTTTTATTTAATTCTAGACCAAGGAGAATGTAGTATTAAGTCCACCGGGGGGGGGGGGCACTGTAATGTTACTACTTATTCGTGGCCTCATAGATGTCTTTGTTCCCATCTCTATCTGTGTAGCAGGAAGACATACTGCCACCAGTATAGCCACCAGTGGCCTATGGACTTTCTTGTCCCTTTGGGGATATCCATTTGGATAAAGCTGGATCCTTGATGATTCTACAGATCTACAGAAAAGAATTCTATGGTGAACCAGAATGAAGCAAAATTAGTGAGTTTATTAAGTATTTAGACAGATCACATAGAGACAAACATTACACAATTTAAGCAAACTGTAAATAAACGATTTTTTAAATGCGTTTCTGATTGGGAGCAAAGCCCAAGAGTTGAGAATTACGTCTTGTTAATGGCAGGATCCATAGTTCCTGAGGCTCAGAACGCTGAACTGCCCCCCACCCCCATTCCTTAGTCTTCCTCGTCTCAGCTCTTCTACACTCCCTTGATGGTACTACAGAGTTTCGTAGAACATCATCTCCCTTTTTTTGGTAAAGTAACAAAGGGTTGGTTTCTTTCACTTCCCTCCAGAAACCCTTACCAAATATGGACAAAGAGATATTACTATACGTCATGGTGCCACAGCCACTGAGTAACTGACCAGAGGGATTTTAAGGTGTTAAAAGGACATGCAATAACAATACATATTTGTGAGGTACTTAGTGATAGTTCAGTATGCATCAAGAAAGTTACGATCTACCTCCTCAAATATTGATCACTCCTATGGGTTGGGAATCTTTGAAGTGTTCTTTCCCAGCTATTTTGCAATACTGTTCTGTGGAGCCCCAGAGATAACTCCTTCTATTTAACTGTATGCTGGCATTCTCTATCCAACTGCTCTCTAGTGACTATGAAATCAACCTTCCACAAATGAGTGAGAGAGAGCACAGAGGTTCGTGTCATTCTTTACATACTTATTTCATTGAATCAGAGCTTTTAACCTAGGCCTCTCTGAGTCTAATAATAAGGCCCTACTAATCTTATTTCCATATGAACTGGTTAGGCTGGAGCTGTAATCAGAAATATTTGCCACATTCAATCTGATAGAACTGTCCTTGAGAACTGTCTCAACTTATCTTTTTAATACCTTTTTTTTTCCTACAAGTCTGATGAAGTCCAAGTTTAGACAGAATTAAAGTACATTCAAACTAATTTAGGTTTCTTACAGGGTGAAATAAGGGAAATAGAGAAGAAATCGTCTTTATCGTTTCCAGTCTGGTGTTGTTTCCTCTTGTTTGTAGCTCCTCAGGAGGGTCTCATGTTAAAGGTTTGGTCATTAGTAGGCAGCACTTGTGGAAAGTGATTGACTTAAAAAGCTTTGACCTCATCAATCGATTGATTCATTGATGGATTTATAATTGAATGGACTATTGGGAAATGGGAGAAACTGGAAGGAGGGTTCTAAATGGCAAAGTGTTACTAGGAACATGTCTTTGAAAGGCACGTCTTGTCCTTGACCCTTCATCCTAATACCTCCTTCCCAGCCTGAGGTAAGCAGCTCTGGTCCATTGCTCCCTTCTGCCATGATGCTATGACTCCCACAGTCCCTTAGCAATGAAGCCAGTTGCCCTACAACCTCTGAAACTATTAACCTCACCTTGTCTGAAATCTTTCTCTTGGGAATTTTGTCATAGTAATGAAAACCTAACCCAATTTCTTTTTAAATCTTAGATTCACTTCAGAAGAGATTTTAAATGGGCAGCAGTTATCAGCTTTGAGGCTCACTCACCACTAGATGTGTCTCCTGGAGAAGTAAATTAAGTGTGCCCTAGTGTTCTCTTCCCCCTCTCTCAGTCAGTTCCCCCTGACTCCCATAGATGATCAGGGTCCCTGAATGGGCATCTATCCCTTGACTCCCAAACTCACCGAATACTCCCAGGATTATCTTCCATTGGTCCTCGGTGTCACGCAGCACTCTCATGTAGTAGGTACCTCTGTCCTTTTTCTGGACATTGTCGATATAAAGTGCACCATTTGTTTTGTTAAGATGGACCCTGCCTTTAAATTCAGACTCGAAGATGGTCTCTTCCCCACCGTAGGTGTACTCTAAAATCTTCTGATTGGTAGTATGAAGCCAGGTGAGACGTTTGTACAGCGCAAGTGGGTCCTTACTGATTGTCAGGATTACGTTGCTGCTGGTTGCAGCATTTACATCTGGTACAGAATGATCTGCCAAGGAAAGTCAGAGTGAGATCCATCTCGGAGAAAGCAGGGCTGACCAATGGCCCAGCTTTAGCGTGAGCTGGTAGAAGAGGAAGAAGTTAGAGCCTAAGAAATGGGGTAAGACAGGACAAGGTGGAACAGAACTTATTGATTGCAATCCCAAATTTCTGCTGCTATACAGAAAGACAAAGGACACTGAACAGTTCCTGATACTATCTCACTCATAGCCTCTCAGACTCTCTCCTTACTCCCTGTCCTCCCTCCCTCCTTCCCTTTCCCCCCTCTCTCTCTTTCTCTCTCTCTCTCTGTCTCTCTCTGTGTGTCTCTCTGTCTCTGTCTCTGTCTCTCTCTCTCTCTCTCTCACACACACACACACAGAAACACACACACACACACACACACACACACACACACACACACACACACACAGAATTTGAAATAAATTGGTCCTAAGTCTCCCTCTATGGGCCTGTTTCCTATTTGTTCAGTTGTATTCAATGAGTACATTAGTCACTGACATCATTATTACATAATTATGATCTAACATATTCAATACACGAGTGTGAACTAAGCATCAAAACAAATAAACCTGGACTTGGAGGGGGGGCTTAGTTGGTTGAGTGCTTGCCTATAATTCTAGCCTTCAGGAGATACAGGCAATATCTCAAGTGTCACAAGTTCAAGGGCATCTTTGTCAACACTGTAAGCTTGAAGCCAGCCTGGGCTACATGAGACTCTGTCTCAAAAAAACATTAACAGTATAATATCTTGGTACTATAGTAAAGACAAGGACAGAGTAGTGTGGGACTAAGCCTCTATTTGGAGTATAGAATAGAGGATTGAGGAAAGCTGGAGAAATCTCTTTGGAGCCATAGAGTGAGTCAGAAGATGTTTAAGACCTAATACGTGTTGAGAATCATGTGTCAGGTACTATATGAGAAGGTGGGAATATGCCAGTGTATTAATCATAGAGGCCCTTGGGCTAACACATAAGAAGTAAATATTCCTGCCAGGCAAGTGGGTAGGCTGACTGAAGACCTTCATGGCTCCTTCTGCTCCTATAGTTCAAACCCCCCAGGCTCATCTCCAGATATGCAGCAGATCACTTGTTGCAGCCCCAATCCTCCCCATCCCCAATGGATCACACAGATATTCCCATCCAGACTTCCTTACCACGTCCCATTGCTTTGTCCAGGTCCTCAACTCCAGCAGGTACTCCCTGAGAACTCACAGGCCACTCTGACCGGGGAAGCAAGTGGACTGACTGAGATCTTTAATCTCCCTCCATTCCTCCTCCAAGTCCGACCTCCCAGCCTCATCCCCAGCTCTGTAGCAGACTATGTGCTGTGGCCTTTTCTCATACTCTGTACCCATTTCCAGGGGACTAAGTAAATCCTTGTGGAACACCTTGTTTTCTTCACTCTGTGGACAACCCCCCCCCAAGTCCTGCCAACCCATCCCCTATCTTAAGTGTCTGCTCTCAATACCCATAAAAACATTTTACTTGGAATCTTCAGTGGCCACACCTATCAGGGCACTAAAAGAATGTCCTACCAGGCAACACACAACCACCACACTCTCCTAAAATACAGAGATAAAAATGAAACCAAGGAACAAGATATGCACCCAATAAACACAAGGCCAGATATCAGCACCTAGAGCTACAATCTTCCCAATCTCAGATGCTTAGATGCCATTGTAAAAACACAACCAATAATAGTGAAGACAATATAGCTCCACTAGAGCTCAGCAACCCTATGACAGCAGATCCTGAATATTGCAATCTATCTGAAGCACAAGAAAAAGATCAAAACGACATTTAGAAATATGATAGAGTTCCTTAAAGAGGAAATGAATATGTCTCTTAAAGAAGTTTAGGTAAGGGGCTGGACAGATGGCTCAGTGGTTAAGAGTACTGACTGCTCTTTCAGAGGTCCTGAGTTCAACCACATGCAACCACATGGTGGCTCACAACCATCTGTAATGAGATCTAATGCCCTCTTCTGGTGTGTCTGAAGACAGCTACAGTGTACTCACATAAAATAAATAAGTCTAAAAAAAAGTGTAGGTAAACACCAACAAACAATGGAAGGAAATGAATCACACCTTCAAGACCTGAAAGTGGAAAAAGAATCAAGCCAATCTGTAGGAAATCAGGGAACGAAAAATGTAGGAACTTGAACAGGAAGCACAGCAGCAAGCTTCACCATGCACAATATAAGAGATGGAAGAGAGGAGCTCAGACATCAGAGACACAATAGATATATCATCCAAAAATGCTAAAACTAAAACACTCCTGGCAGAAAGCATCCAGGAAACCTGGAATACTTGGAAAAGAGCATATCTACAAATAATAGAAATAGAGGTAGGAGAAGAAATGTAGGTCAAAGACACAGAATATATTTTCAATGAAATCATAGAAGAAAGTTTACATAACCTAAAAAAGGAGATGCCTCTCAAAGTATAAGAAGCTTACAGAACTCCAACTAGACTGGACCAGAAAAGAAAGACCTCCCTAACACATAATACTCAAAACACTAAATGTTCAGGAGAAACAAATGTTACATTTGTTAAAATTGTTAAATTTGTTAAAGCAATGTTAAAAGCCCCAAGGAGTTAAAGAACAAGTAATTTATAAGAGCAGACATATTAAAATCATGCAGACTACTCAGTAGAGACTCTAAAAGCTAGAAGTATCTGGACAGATGTGCTGCAAGACTCCAAGAGACCACAAATGTCACCCCTAACTAGTGTACCCAGAAACACTTTCAATTACCATACATGGAGAAAATATGATATTCCATGATAAAATAAAAGTTAATCAATATCTGTCTAAAACTCTAGCCTTCAGGAAGATGCTAGAAAGAAAATGCCAACCTAAATAGGATAACTACATCCAAGAAAAGACAGGGAATAATCCCAAACATGCAAAGTCAAGAGAAGAAAAAAAAAACACAGTACCACCACCACAAACAACAAAATAATAGGCATCAACAAATACTATTCACTGATATCTCTCAATATCAATGGTCCCAGTTCCTCAATAAAAGACACAAACTAACAGAATGGGGGCAAAACAGGATCCATCCTTCTGCTGCATCCAAAAAAAAAAAAATACCTCAACATCAGGGATAGACACCACCTCAGAGTAAAAGGATAAGAAGATATATTACAAGCAAATGGCCCTAAGAAGCAAGCTCGTGTAGCTTGCACAAACACAAGTACACCCACATTTGTAAAAGAAACACTACTACAGCTTAACTCTCACACACAGATAGTGGGAGGCTTCAATACCCCACTCTCACAATGGACAGGTCATCCAGACAAAAACTTAACAAACAAATGCTGGAGTTAAGAGACATTGTAAACTAAATGGACCTAACAGATGTTTGCAGAACATTTCAACCAAACACCAAAAGAATGCACCTTCTTCTGTGCACCTCGTGAGACTTTCTCCAAATTGACCACATATTCAAACACAAAGCAAGTCTCAAAAGATACAAGAAAATTGAAATAACTCCCCTATCCTATCTGACCACCATGGATTAAGGCTGGATATCCACAGCAGCAGAAAGCTTACAAACTCATGGACACTGAACAACTCTCTCCTGGATGAAAAATGAACCAAGACAGGATTAAGAAATAAATTAAAGCCTTTCTAGAATTGAGTGAAAATGAGTACACAGCATATCCAAACTTCTGAAACACAGTTAAAGCAGTGCTAAGAGGCAAGTTTATAGCACTAAATGTCTATAAGAAAAACATGGAGCAATCTCATACTAGTAACAGAACAGAACACCTGAAAGCTTTAGAACAAAAAAAGAAGTAATAACACCCAAGAGGAGTAGAAGACAAGAAAGAAACTCAGGGCTGTAACCAATGAACTATAAACAAAAAGAACAATACAAAGAATCAATGCAACAAAGAGTTGACACTTTAAGAAAATTGACATATTTTTATTCAAATTAACTAAAAAGTAGAGGGTGAATGTCCAAATTAACAAAATCAGTAAAACAAAAGGGAGATGAATTGCAAGAATATACTTCAATAACCTATACTCCACCAAATTGGAAAATCTAAAAGAAATGAATATTTTTTATGCATTACCTTTAACAAAGTTAAATCAATATAAGGTAAGCAATTTAAACAAACCTAGTGAAATAGAAGCAGTCTTGGGAATTAAAAAATCTCCCAACCAAAAAACAGTGATGGCCATATGGCTATAGCTCAGAATTTTACCAAATTTTCAAAGAGTTAATGCCAATACTCCTCAAATTATTCCAAAATATAGAAACAGAAGAGGAACATTGTCCAATTCATTTTTGTGAGACCACAAATACCCTGATACTCAAACCATAAAGACTCTGTAAAGAAAGAGAATTACAAGCCAGTTTCCCTTATGAACATATATGTAAAAAAAATCAATAAAATACTTATAAACTGCATCCAAGACACATCAAAAGATATCATCCACCATGATAAAGTAGGCTTCAGCCCAGAGATGTAGGGATGGTTCAATATATATAATACAAACACATATACACATATACACATACACATATACATATATGTGTGTATGTATGTAGATATAGATATATATTATATTATAATATATATAATCTTACCATATAAATAAACTGAAAGAAAAAAACCCACATGTCATCTCATTAGATGCAGAAAGCCCTTTGACAATATCCAAAGTCCTTCCTGATAAAAGTCCTGGAGAGATTAGAGTTACAAGTAACATACCTAAAGATAAGCAAAGGCAGTTTATAGCAAGCCTGTAGCCAACATCAAATTAAATGTAGATAAATTCAAAGCATTTCCACTAAAATTAGAAACAAGACAAGGTTGCCTACTCTTTCCATACCTATTCAACATAGTTCCTAAAGTCTTAGCTACAGCAATAAGACAACTGAAGGAGATCAAGAGGATACAAATTAGAATGGAAGAAGTCAAAGTATCTTTATTTGAAGATGATATGACAGTATATATAAGTGATCCTAAAAATTCCACTGGGAACTCCAATATCTGATAAACACTTTCAAGCAAAGAAGCTGGATACGAAATTAAGTCGGTAGCCTTCCTATGTATAAATGACAAACAGACAGAGAAACATATAAGGGAAACAACACCCCTTACAAAAGCTTCAAATGATATATCTTGTGTTAACTCTAATCAAGCAAGCGAAATACTTGGATGATAAAAACTTCAGGTCACTGAAGAAATCGAAGGAGATATCCAAAGAGGGACCCAAAACATAAAAGAATCTATGACTCCAGAGCTTTCAAAATTCATTCAAGTCTCCATTTCAGAATTCCTTCATCTTTCCAGTCCATCTATCCACTCCACCATTTGTCAAGAACTTACCTGTTATGTCACAAAGCAGGACCCCCCCAAATGGCAGTGCTACCCATGATATGCTCGGTGGCCCCAGGCCCAACCGAGATGAACAGAACTCTTACCAGGTAAACTGAAACCAGGTAAACTCAGCCAGCCCTCAGACACCTTGTGATTTGGGTCCCTATTTGTCAAGAAAGCCACTCTTGACTTTCTTTGAGCCTAATGCAGGCAAAGTGTACCTAGCTCCCAATTAGCTCAAACAACCTATGTCCACCAGAGACTCCTACCCTGTCATACAAAATCTGCTTGCCTTCCTGCCAAGCCATTGCTCTCTACTCTCTGAGACAGTTTTGCTCCACAATACGCTTTTTATTCCCATGGAGTAGTCTAGTTTGGTGGTTTACACTGGCTGCTTTGTCCTCTGACAGACAAGACACTTGTTTCCAAGTTGCTTCTGATCAGTCCAGTCCCGTATTTGACCATCCTTCATACAGAATCCTTTCAGTCTAAACAAAAGATACTGTACAACCACCAGCCCTCATGCCTCAGGGCTTTGAGGGCAGCAGTGCAAGCATGTGCCCTGGCCTTTTAAAATACACAGCCCAAGAGAACATTCCCACTGGGATTTTTCTTTTATGTTTTCAGATACAGTGTTATGTATCCTAGGAGGACCTCAAACTCACTATGTAGTCGAAGATGACCTTAAAGGACAGATTCTCGTGCCTTAGCTTCCTAAATGCTGGAATAATATCCATGTGCCATCATGTCCAGAATTTAAGTCTTTGGATATACATGCCACATTTATTCTCATTCTTATTTCCATGTTAATTTAACATATGGCCCAGGTCAGTGATTTCTATTGCTGTTCTGGTATTAGGAGCCAAATATTACCTATTTTATTTTTTTATTTTATTTTATTTTATTTTATTTTATTTTATTTTATTTTATTTTATTTTATTTTGTAGAAGAGAGATCTGTTCAATGATTCTAGAATCTAAAGTTCTAAGTAACGCTGGCCTCTGCCCACCAGACTCCAGTAGCATTTCCTCATTGGAGATAACCAAGGTATCTCAGGCATTGGAACAAAAGTTCCCCACCCAATCCATGAAGAACTGACTTGGGTTGTCCCAGACAGCTTCTCTGACAAGCCTCAGATGTGCACTTGAAGATGGAAATGTTCAAGATTTGATGACGGGGGAGAATATACCTCAGACCCTTCCCACGTGGGAAAGCACAGAGAAACGGTTGTGAACAGGATGTTATACCTTCCTCCTCAACCATCTGCATGCAACAATTCTAAAAAACTGACCTAATCACTGGATATGTCTGCTTACAGAATAAGGAAGTGGCTTGTTGGTGGTTAACTTCTTGATGCAACCGTTCTTATTGGTTATGGATATTTCTGTTATTTTGGAGAAGGTAGATGAGACAGGACTAAAGGAAATGACTTGGTTTTAATGGTTTTGGTTTTACAACAGAGCGTCTAGACACTCAAGACAAAGTAACAGTACTTACCTGTAGCTTACAATAGGAATAGAAGTGATCCTACCTCTGTATAACCATGTCACTTGTATGTTAGAAAAACAGTAATATCTGTTGTGATAGCATGTAATTGTATTCCAGCACTTGAAAGTTTGATTCAATAGAATTATGAGTTCAAGGCCAGCCTGTGCTACATAGTGAGCCCCTTAAATCACACACACACACACACACACACACACACACACACATACACACAGAGAGAGAGAGAGAGAGAGAGAAGAGAGAGAGACACCCAGACACCCAGAGAGAGACAAACACACACACACACACGCACACACACACACACACACACAGAGAGAGAGAGAGAGAGAGAGAGAGAAGGGGGTTCATAATCTAATAGGAAGGAATTACTCAGGAAAGTGAAAAACATTCTGAAGAAGAAATTCTGATTACTAAAATCACAAATCTTATATTTTTAGTAAAATTCTTTAAAAAAAATCTGGAGCTGAGTCTTGAAGGCATTGGTATGGTGTCACCTGGAGCTCTCTGATGAGACCACATATTTATCAAGTCTATGTAAACCCAATTAGGAACTAATTTGGTGATAGATTTTAAGGCCCTTGTCTTGATAACAATACATGGGATGATCTTTTCTGAGTCAGGGAACATAATGAGGTTGGTAGGCCATTTGACATGGATTCTGAAGGATGTAGAAAAGGAGAAACAGAAATGAGCTATCCTTCCAAGGTATTAGAGTGTAAACAGGAGGATCACAAAGCCTGTGGAAGGACAGAGACAGTGACAAGAAGGTTTCATTTTTGTTTGCTTGACTTAGGGACTGAAATGACTTAAATTATTGTATAAATCAAGATTCTCTAGAAGAACAGAACTGATAGGATGCTTTATTAGATAGATTTGTTAGAGTGGCTCACAGGCTGTGGCCCAGCTGCCCAACAATGGCTGTCTCTGAATAGAGAGTCCAAGCATCCAGAATGAGTGTGAATGTCTCATCTGGTCTCCAGTGGACATCGAGATCCTAAAAAAGTAAGCTCTAATCCGTGGAAGGAATATATTTACCAGCAAGAGTAAGGGCTAGCAAGGAAAGAGCAAAATCTTCCTCCTTCCTTGTCTTTTCTAGAGGCTGCCATGAGAAGGTGGGGCCAGATTTATGGTGGTCCTTCTTAACTTTAATGATCTAATTATTTAATAGAAGCACCCAGCATTCAAAGACAGCAGAGGCAAGAGCCATTTAAATGCAGTGAGCACAGTCTGGGTACAGGGCGGGAGGGGACAGCAAGATGATGTGTGATCCTTGTGCTCAGAATTCCGGCCCCTCTCATTTGCCATAGCAGTTCTTGACCCAATGGCTGTATTCAAAATCAGCTAGGTACAGAGTATGGTTCAAAAAGAGCAGTTAGGATCAGGGAGTGCTACCATTTGATCCAGGATGAGAGACTATGGATGTGGATAGACTTGCACATGTCTGACTGTTCGAGACAAGGAAAAGAAAGGAACTGGGGATAACTCCTAGAATTCTGGCTTGAGAAACTGAACAGATGGATGTGCTATTAATTGGGGCAGACAACAATGAAAGGAACAGAAAAGTTGGGGAGGAGAGAAATTATGGACTGTGGGCTTTTGTTTTTGTTTGTTTAATACAGGATCTTCCTATTATCTAGCTGTTGTGGAATTTGTCATATGGACCAACCTGGCCTTGAACTCGCAGAGATCCACCTGAGTGGGGGGATTAATGGCCTGTACCACCATGCTTGGCTATGGGAAAGTCTTTTTATCCCTCTCATCAGGATCATCTACTGGCGTTTCTGCTCCCTTTCCCATGAGGCCAGCTATGGTGGTCCAAGTCAGTGATCCCAGCAGTTGGGAAACTGAGGCAGGAAGATCGGGAGTTCAAGGTTGTTCTGGGCTACACCGTAAATGTGAGGTCAGCCTGGGTGACAAAAGACCCTGTCTCAAAAGAACTGTAACAACAATGTCCCATCCTCTGGAAGCTGGATGAGCCTTCATGACTGCCTCAGTGAACAGAATACTGAGGTTCAACTTGCAAAGTTAGGTGAGAAGTAACTGGCAGTATAGGCTGGTTCACCTTAGCTGACTCTCAGATGCATTGCAGTCCAGACACTGGTCATGCGAATCAAACTGCCTGCAGATGACTCTGGACTCCACCATGATCTCTCTGCAAGTAGCAGAGGAGCCGTGAATGAAAAGTATCTGACGAAAACCACCTCTGACTCATGAGTGAGATTAGCTGTAGCTATTATTTTCAGCACTAGTTCTGTGGGCACTCATTAAACAGAAATAAAAAGTCAGAATGAAAGTCACAAACCAGCGAGTCACAGTTTGAATGTGTGTCTGGAAAGTCTAGAGAAGATGCTTGAGAGAGAGAGAAAAAAAGAAGAAGAACAGAAATTCAGATCTGGGGCGGAGGCAGGAGGTTGGGGCCCCGAGAGTTCATGTATGCATATCCCCCACTCCCTCGTGCCTCGTGCTTCATGTGTCCCCAGTGCTTCCTGACATTTAAAATTTCATTGACTCTGACCAGAAGTTCCTCAGAGTAAAACATCATGGCCATTTTTGAGTGGAGGAAACTGAGTCACAAAAAAGCCCTACAGGCCAGGCATGCTGGCATATCTCTTTAATACCAGCACTCAGTAGGCAGAGACAGTTCAATCTCTGTGAGTTCGAGGCTACCCTGGCCTACAAAGAGAATCCAGGACAGCCAGGGCTACCCAGAAAAAGCCTGTTTCAAACAAAACAAAACAAAACAAAACAAAACAAAACAAAACAAAACAAAACAAAACAAACGCTCTATAGGATGAAGTACAGATTAAAAAAAAAACAAAACACAGTTCTTCTCATACCCAGTATAATGTCATTTTCAATGCCCCCTTCTAAAAGTAAGAAGAAGGAGGGAACAGGAGGTGTTCATTAGATATGATGGACCAGGAGCACTGTGCCAGAGAAAAATGGACTCTGAGGACAGGCTGGTAGAGAAGAAATAACCTGGGAAGACACAACAGCAAGTTTGTGGAAGCACGGCCAGGGAAGCAGACAGTCTAACGTTTAGATAATTCCCCTTCCCCCTTGCCTTCCCTTCCCCCCCCACCCCCGTAATTGCCCTAAAGCTGATGAAGTAAAGTCCATAGGACTTTGACTGTTAGGGGGATGCCAGGGTTGTATTAGTATTAATAAAGTTTATTAAAAACCATTTCTATAGAGAAGTCCAGGGAGCAGAGGGCACTCTGAACCACCGCCTCGAAGTGGCCCGCAAACAGAGGAACCTGGAGAATGGTGAATAGGGGTTCTCAAACTTTACCCCCGAAGGCAAGGATTACAAAGAGAAGAGGCTAGTCAAATGTTCATGAAATTATGCATGTGTAGACCGAAAGGAAGAGAGTTATTTGCTGAGTGCGTGCTGTGCCCCTGAGCACTGCTGAGAAACAGGATACTGTCTCTATCAGATAGGAACAAACAAGTCGTGAGCTTCTGTGATAAGAGCCCCAGGGTTTCCAGGAGGAACAGGGGTGAAAACAGAAGCCTGTGGCGAGGCGGGATGAGTTGAGGGTGCACAGAGTTAGGAAGGACACTTCTTTCTAGGCAAACAACAAAATTCACATCTGCCAGCTTGGTCTTAAACGGTTAACGATACTTCCTACCACCCGGATGTCAAGGGCTCTAATATTGCCCCAGGAGCTGAATCAGTCTGCAGTGGTCAGTGGAGTTAACAACGGGCCCTGCGGACAGTGTATCCCTGGCCTTAAAGCCAGTCTGCACCAGGATCACCAGGCAGAGAAGCCTGGCAGGAGTGATCAGTCAACTCTCCTCCACACAGGACTAGCTGGTCCCGCTAACACTTGCAACACCCTCACAGTCTTACAATGCTCTTCACTCTTCAAAGTCCTTCATTTGTGTGACTCCTTCTCATCTCCAAGGCCAAAAGTAAAGCCCCTTTTGTGAAAACTGTTTACCCAGAGGACTAGCCTTAATTCCGTCTCAGCTGGCCTGAGATGAAGATGACTGACCAGGCAGCTGTAATAGGAAAACGAAAATGGACTCAGGCCCAGAGCAGTGGACCTTATCGCAACATAAATCATTTATTTTATACTCCATTTTAGGAAGACACCCTGCATCCTTCTCAGGCCCTTATTCAGAGACTCCCGACAGAGCAAGCCATAGCAACTTTCCCACAATTTGGACTGTCTGCGATGCAGTCCACTACCTTTTATTTTCAATCAGGGCAGGACTCCTTACATAACGCAAGTTTCCAACACTGAGAGGAACACATTGCTTCGGAACATAAAACATGGCAAGTTTTTTTGTTTTTTTTTTTTAAAGGAGCTTCTTTTACCAGAGAGCTTCCTCTTACTAAAAATTTGTTCACAGAACTCCAGCCACGAGGTGTGGTAGGAGGGTCTACTTCTTCATCTCCCCAGGTCCTGTTTCTCTTTTCCCCCTGGGAAAAGAGATGGGGCCTGGTTTTTCAGAGCTAAGGAATACTTCCCCGCCTTCCCACAGCCCCGCTGCAAGCATGGTAGCACCCAGCCCGAGAGAATACCCATTTCCAGGGTTGAGCTATGCCCCACCTCCCCTTTCCCAACTGGCCATGCCTTCAGTGCACAGCCAGACAATTGGTGGAAACTACCTTGATATCCAGTTACAAAAGACAGCAGCGATTCCAGGACCAGACACCATCCCCATTTTCTAAAGCACATAATACTTCGAGAAGCTTCCCCGGAACACTGGAGACAACTATTTAAGAGAAGACAGGGCACCATCCCTTCAACCAGGAACAAAAACTCAAAGCAGGAAGTTGTATGAGGTTTCCGGTTTCTCTCTTTGCAAAAGGGGGCGCGCTTGCCCACAACTACCATCACGCTACATGGAATGAAATTCCAAATTCTCCTAGCCACTAGAAATCAGTAAGAAAAAATAACTTGGCTTAAAAGAATGGATTTTCAGCGGTGCATTCTGGGTATTAAGGGCGAGCCCGCTGTCGCCTGTGGAGAGTGAGGAGAGGCCACTCTGGCAGAGACCTCCAGAGTTGCTGGCCGCCCAGAAAGGAGGGAGGGGAGTCTACTCTCTCCAGCCAAGGCCCGCCCACCTGGCCCTAGGCCCAGTTCCTTGCAGCCTGCCTCTGAAAATGGGACTGTGTATTCACTGTTGCAGACAGTAAAGATGTTAATGTAAACTTTGAAAAATCCAAACTTACTTTCAGCTGTCTTGGAGGAAGCAATAATTTTAAGCATTTGAATGAAACTGATCTTTTTCACTGTATTGATCCAAATGATTCCAAGCATAAAAGAACGAACAGAGTGTAGTAGCTGGTTTTGTGTGTCAACTTGACACAAGCTGGAGTTATCACAGAGAAAGGAACCTCCCTTGAGGAAATGCCTCCATGAGATCCAGCTGTAAGGCATTTTATCAATTAGTGATCAAGGGTGGGAGGGCCCATTGTGGGTGGTGCCATCGCTGGGCTGGTGGTCCTGGGTTCTATAAGAAAGCGAGCTGAGCGAACCAGGGAAAGCAAGCCAGTAAGCAGCACCCTCCATTGCCTCTGTGTCAGCTCCTGCCTCCAGGTTCCCACCATGCTCGAATTCCAGCCCTGACTTCCTTTGGTGGTGAGTAGCAGTGTAGAAGTGTAATCTGAATAAACCCTTTCCTCCCCAACTTGCTTCTTGGTCATGATATTTGTGCAGGAATAGAAACCCTGACTAAGACACACATCATTTTTATGTTGTTTGCGAAAAGGAGAATCTGGCAGTTGTGGCCTAGGTTGACAAAGGAAAGAGTGTGGCTTGATTGGCTTAGTGTGAACTTCAATAATTGGAAAGACTGGGAGGTGGGCTCACATGAAGATGTGTCTAATTTTGGCCATTTCTCTGAGATGACAGATATCAGGAGTGGTGATGAGGATGTAGATTTAGCAGAAGCAGATGGAGCAGATGATCATTCATAAGACAGTGATAGTGAAAAAAAAATGTCAGATTTGGAGTAAGAAGTGTTGTCATCATCTGGATTTTGAGAAAGAAAAATAACTTCTGCAAGATTTCATAACTGAGGAAAATCCCTGAGTTGACGGCTCTAAGGACAGATATGATGTGCTCGCCCCCTTTAATCCACTTTTCAAACTTGTTTTTTTTTTTAAAGGCTTCACCAAGGGTTGATTATGTACCTTGTATGGGGCAATTTACATCAGCTAAGGCAATATCCTTCTGCATGAACACTTGCCAGGACTCCATGAAGCAGCTGAGGTCCTCGGGACTGATACAGCAGCTCTGATGGATAATCGAATGTCACCTAAGTCTTCTTTCATCGTATCACAGTTACATACACTTTAGGAAAGCTCTCGGCTTAGGGGAAAATAAAGATTTTAGATCCTAGACCATGGGGCTTGAAAGAATTGGAAACAAATTGGCTAATATCTTTTTTTTTCTTTTGGTTTTTTAAGACAGGGTTTCTCTGTGTAGTCCCGGCTGTCCTGAAACTCACTTTGTAGACCAGGCTGGCCTCGAACTCAGAAATCCGCCTGCCTTTGCCTCCCAAGTGCTGGGATTAAAGGCGTGCACCACCACTGCCCAGGTAGCTGGCTAATATCTTAAATTGATGCCCTGCATTCTTCCAGGATGCCATTCAGGATTATTCCATTAAAGTTTATTTTTCATAAACAATGTACGTACTTTGCATCATTGTCTGTGATGACTTGTCAGTGTTCCAGTGTATTTAGTGGACACCCTAACTTAGATGGTTTTCAAAGCCTATACCTTTGGTATGGTTTGGCCCTTAAGCTTTTACATCTCTTAGCATGGAGGACGAAGAAAGCTGTATATTGTTGCTTGAGGGTGTATACCTTTTAGACCAGATTTGTATTTGCATTGTCAGTATTGTAAACAAGTGGAAAATGTTAATACACTATTGGATTGTTTTATTTCCTGTTTTGATTTCAGCTTTGTGCCCTGGATGGAAAACCTCAGTTTATGTTCATAACAGTAAGGATTTTTTAAATGTCTACATTCTTTCTAATAAACCATTGAAAGATTAAAAAAGAAAGAAAGAGAAAGGAAGAAAGAAAGAAAGAAAAAGAAAGAAAGAAAAAGAAAGAAAAAGAAAGAAAGAAAGAAAGAAAGAAAGAAAGAAAGAAAGAAAGAAAGAAAGAAAGAAAGAAAGAAAGAAAGAAAGAAAGGCAGGAAGGATTATTCACCCTTGTGGTCTCAGGCCTTTTGAGACCATTTCTCATTCTACTTAATTGAGTCTAAATGAACTATTTTTTTCACCTAGGACACTAAGGGGAACTCGTGAGGTGAGTCGGAGTCCCTGAGACAGCATATCTAATCATTCTAGGATTGAAGGCATTTCTAATGATCAGAATGGAGGTAACCAACAAGATGGTTTCTCTCCATCCCATGAACTCTTGTAACCATCACCCCACAGGGTGCACAGGAGGAGACTCCAAGTCAACTCACTACCTGACGATGGGCATGATGTCCCGTGGTCCTGATCACACCAGAGGCCTGTGAGGTGATTACAGCAGGTATCAATACTTGCACCTTATTGAAACTCAGAGTCAGGTTTTGCCTAAGTCATATGCCAGTTATGGTGAACTCCCCATGTATTCTCCACATGCAGAAAGAGGTCAAGATTATGAGTCTAACCAGAATCCTATAGAAATCAGGTCTGATGTCTTTCTGGTTGGGTCTCCTGTTTTCTCTGCCCATCCTCCAGCATGGCAGAACTAGAAGAATCAGCAGGAACAAATGAGCAAGGCTGTTAGGTGAATTTAGGCAGAGCTGGTTTTAGATTACACATTTAAAAGGAACTGAGAAGACGGGGGTGGGGGTGGAGAAATGGGAGGACCATCAGAGTCCGGAAACGAGCTTGGTCCAGCCCAAGTTTCTCAGCGTCATCTCCCCACCCATCTCAGCAGAGTCTTCTAAAAGCAGAAGAAAGAGGACAGGGTTGCAAAAATCAGTGAGAACCAGCTGCAGCACGTCTGAACATACAACCCAGTTCTCAGGCTATAGATGTGTCTTGGTAGTTAAGAATGCTTGCTCTTACAGATCAGCCATATTTGAGTCCCATTATCCACATGGTGGCTCAGAAGCATGTGTAACTGTAGTTCCAGGGGATCTGACACCCTCATCTTACCTCTGCCAAGAGTAGGCATGCACGTGGCTTTCATACGTACATGTAGAAAAACACATAAAAAGTATCAAATGGGGAGGCAGGTTGGGAGGACACAGTGTGCTCCGGTCAGTCCAGCCCCACAGAGCTTAGGTTCCAGTCCTGAGGCCTCTGGCTGGAGCCTTCAGATCTCTGCTTCTGGATCCAGAACAGCCTGGGCTACAATATCACGTCTCCAGGACCTGCAAGAGGCCAGAGGGGCACCCAGGAGGCTGGATGGGAGGAGTCAGTGTGCTCTGGTGAGTCCAGCAGGCCCCGGGCAAGAGCCTTCAGGTGTCTGCTTCGGGAAATGAACAGCCTGGGCCTCATTACTCATCTCCAGGAAGTGCAAGAGGCCTGCTGTGCACCCAGAGGCAAGCTGGGAAGAGGCAGCTTGCATTGGTGAGTCAAGCATTGACAACAAGACCAAATAACACGAGTAAGAACTAGATGTCAAAAGCAGGAACATCACTAACAGAAATCAAGGCAATATGGCAGCATCTGACCCAATTCTCCTTTAAGAGCATGTCCTGGATACCCCATCACACGAGAAAAACAAGATTTGGATTTAAAATCACTGGTCATGATGCTGGTACAGGAACACATGAAGGACATACTTAAAGAAATTCAGGAGAAAATGGATCAAAAGTTAGAAGCCCTTACAAGGGAAACACGAAAATCATTGAAAGAAATTCAGGAGAATACAAAAGCCAATAAGGAGGAAACACAAAAATCACTTAAAGAAACACAGGAGAACTTTGGTCACCAGGCTGAAGTCATGAAAGAGGAAACACAAAAATCTCTTAAAGAATTACAGGAAAACACAAACAAGCAAGTGAAGGAGCTAAGCAAAACCATCCAGGATCTAAAATCAGAAGTAGAAACAACTAAGAAAACTCAAAGGGAGACAACTTTGGAGATAGAAAACCTTGGGAAGAAATCAGGGGACATAGATGCAAATATCAACAACAGAATACAAGAGATAGAAGAAAGAATCTCAGATGCTGAAGATACCATAGAAACCATGGACTCAACGGTTAAAGAAAATGCAAAATGCAAAAAGCTTGTAACCCAAAACATCCAGGAAATCCAGTACACAATGAGAAGACCAAACCTAAGGATTATAGGCATAGATGAGAGTGAAGATTTACAACTTAAAAGGCCAGCAAATATCTTCAATAAAATTATGGAAGAAAACTTCCCTAACGTAAAGAGAGAGATGCCCATGAATATACAAGAAGCCTACAGAACTCCAAACAGACTGGACCTGACCAGAAATACCTCCCGTCACATAATAATCAAAACCCCAAATGTACTAAACAAAGAAAGAATATTAAAGGCAGTAAGAGAAAAAGGAGAAGTAATATATAAAGGAAGACCTATCAGAATCACACCAGACTTCTCACCTGAGACTATGAAAGCTAGAAGATCCTGGGCCGATCTCATGCAGACTCTAAGAGAACACAAATGCCAGCCAAAACGACTATACCTAGCAAAACTCTCAATCACCATAGATGGAGAAACTAAGATATTCCATGACAAAACCAAGTTTACCCAATATCTATCCACAAGCCCAGCCCTACAAAGGATAATAGGAGGAAAACACCAATACAAGGAGGGAAACTTCGCCCTGGAAAAAGCAAGATAGTAACCTGCTTTCATCAAACCCAAAAGAAGATAACCAATCAAATTTAAAAAATAACATCAAAAATGACAGGAAGTAACAATCACTATTCCTTAATATCTCTTAACATCAATGGGCTCAATGCCCCAATAAAAAGACTTAGACTAACCGACTGGATATGTAAACAGGACCCTACATTTTGCTGCATACAGGAAACACACCTCAGTGTCAAAGACAAACACTACCTTAGAGTAAAAGGCTGGAAGACAATTTTACAAGCAAATGGTCTCAGGAAACAAGCCGGAGTAGCCATTCTAATATCAGATAAAATTGACTTTCAACGCAAGGCATCAAAAGAGACTCTGAGGGACACTTCTTGCTGGTCAAAGGAAAAGTACAACAAGAAGAACTCTCAATTCTGAACATCTATGCTCCAAATGCAAGGGCACCCTCATTCATAAAAGAAACTTTACTAAAGTTCAAAGCACACATTGCACCTAACAGAATAATTGTGGGTGGCTTCAACACTGCACTTTCCTCAATGGACCGATCAGGAAAACAGAAACTAAACAGGGACACAGTGAAACTAATTGAAGCTTTGGACCAATTAGATTTAACAGATATATATATATAATTTTATCCTAAAACAAAAGAATATACCTTTTTCTCAGCACCTCATGGTACCTTCTCCAAAATCGATCATATAATTGGTCACAAGACAGACCTCAACAAATATAAGAAGATCGAAATAATCCCATGGCTCCTATCAGATCACTATGGAGTAAAAGTGGTCTTCAATAGCAATAAAAACAACAGAAAACCCACATACACATGGAAACTGAACAATATTCTACTCAATAATACCTTGGTCAAGGAAGAAATAAAGAAAGAAATCAAAGACTTTTTAGAATTTAATGAAAATGAAGATACAACATACCCAAATCTATGGGACACAATGAAAGCAGTGCTAAGAGGAAAACTCATAGCCCTGAGTGCCTCCAAAAAGAAAATGGAGAGAGAATACACTAACAGCTTAACAAAACACCTGGAACAAAAAGAAGCTATTTCACCCAGGAGGAGTAGAAGGCAGGAAATCATCAAATTCAGGGCTGAAATCAATCAAGTAGAAACAAAGAGAACCATACAAAGAATCAACAAAACCAGGAGCTTGTTCTTTCAGAAAATCAACAAGATAGATAAACCCTTAGCCAGACTGACCAAAGGGCACAGAGACAGTATACAGATTAACAAACTTAGAAATGAAAAGGGAGATATAACAACAGAAACTGAGGAAATTAAAAAAAATCATTAGATCCTACTAAAAAAGCCTATACTCAACACAACTGGAGAATCTGGAGGAAATGGACAGTTTCCTAGAGAGATATCAGATACCAAAACTAAATCAGGATCAAATATATCATCTAAACAGTCCCATAACACCTGAAGAAATAAAAAGGGTCATAGAAAGAAAAAGCATGGGACCAGATGGCTTCAGTGCAGAATTCTACCAGACCTTCATAGAAGACCTAACACCAATACTCTTCAAACTATTCCACAAAATAGAAACAGAAGGAACTCTACCCAACTCATTCTATGAAGCCACAATTACACTGATACCAAAACCACACAAAGATCCAACAAAGAAAGAGAACTTCATGCCAATTTCCCTTATGACTATTGATGCAAAAATACTTAATAAAATTCTTGCCAACCAAATCCAAGAACACATCAAAACGATCATCCACCATGATCAAGTAGGCTTCATCCCAGGGATGCAGGGATGGTTCAATATAAGGAAATCCATCAATGCAATCCACTACATAAACAAACTCAAAGAAAAAAACCATATGATAATCTCATTAGATGCAGAAAAAGAATTTGACAAAATTCAGCATCCTTTCATGCTAAAAGTCTTGGAAAGAACAGAAATTCAAGGCCCATACCTAACCGTCATTAAAGCAATATACAGCAAACCGGTAGCCAACATCAAACTAAACAGAGAGAAACTTGAAGCAATCCCACTAAAATCAGGGAATAGACAAGGCTGTCCTCTCTCTCCATATCTTTTCAATATAGTACTTGAAGTTCTAGCTAGAGCAATTAGACAACATAAGGAGGTCAAGGGGATACAAATTGGAAAGGAAGAAGTCAAATTATCACTATTTTCAGATGACATGATAGTCTACTTAAGTGACCTGAAAACCTCCACCAGAGAACTCCTACAGCTGATAAACAACTTCAGCAAAGTGGCTGGTTATAAAATCAACTCAAGCACATCAGTTGCCTTCTTATACTCAAAGGATAAGCAGGCTAGGAAAGAAGGTAGGGAAATGACACCCTTCACAATAGCCACAAACAATATAAAGTATCTTGTGACTCTAACCAAAGAAGTGAAAGATCTATACAACAAGAACTTCAGGTCTCTGAAGAAGGAAATCGAAGAAGAACTCAGAAAATGGAAAAATCTGCCATGCTCATGGATTGGCAAGATTAATATAGTTAAAATGGCCATCGTGCTAAAAGCAATCTACAGATTCAATGCAATCCCCATCAAAATCCCAACTCAGTTCATCACAGGGTTAGAAAAAGCAATTCTCAAATTCATCTGGAATAACAAAAAACCCAGGATAGCTAAAACTATTCTCAACAACAAAAGAAATTCTGGGGAAATCAGTATCCCTGACTTCAAGCAATACTACAGAGCAAAGTGTTAAAAACTGCATGGTTTTGGCACAGTGACAGAAAAGTGGACCAATTGAATAGAATTGAAGATCCAGAAATGAATCCACACACCTATGGTCACTTGATCTTCGACAAAGGAGCCGAAAACATCCAGTGGAAAAAAGATAGCCTTTTTAACAAATGGTGCTGGTTCAATTAGAGGTCAGCATGCAGAAGAATAGGAATTGATCCATTCTTATCTCCATGTACTAAACTCCAGTCCAAGTGGATCAAGGACCTCCATGTAAAACCAGACACACTGAAACTAATAGAAAAGAAACTGGGGAAAACCCTTGAGGACATGGGCACAGGGGAAAAGTTCCTGAACAGATCACCAATAGCTTATGCTCTCTAAGATCAAGAATTGACAAATGGGACCTCATAAAATTACAAAGTTTCTGTAAGGCAAAGGACACTGTTAAAAGAACAAAACAGCAACCAACAAATTGGGAAAGGATATTCACCAACCCTACATCTGATAGAGGACTAATGTCCAATATATACAAAGAACTAAAAAAGTTAGACCCCAGGGAACCAAATAACTCTATTAAAAAATGGGGTACAGATCTAAACAAAGAATTTTCACCTGAAGAAATTCAGATGGCCAAGAAGCACCTTAAGAAGTGCTCAACATCATTAGTCATTAGGGAAATGCAAATCAAAACAACGCTGAGATTTCACCTTACATCAAAAACTCAGGAGACAGCAGATGTTGGTGAGGATGTGGAGAAAGAGGAACACTCCTCCACTGCTGGTGGGGCTGTAAGATGGTACAACCACTTTGGAAATCAGTCTGGTGGTTCCTCAGAAAACTGGACATGACACTTCCGGAGGACCCTGCTATAACTCTCCTAGGCATATACTCAAAGGATTCCCGGCATGCAATAAAGACACGTGCTCCATTATGTTCATAGCAGCCTTATTTATAATAGCCAGAAGCTTGAAAGAACCCAGATGTCCCTCAAAGGAGGAACGGATACAGAAAATGTGTTTATTTATACAATGGAATACTACTCAGCAATTAGAAACAATGAATTCACAAAATTTTTAGGCAAATAGTTTGATCTGGAAAATATCATCCTAGGTGAGGTAACCCAATCACAAAGAATACATATGGAATGCAATCTCTGATAAGTGGATATTAATTAGCCCAGAAGCTCTGAATACCCAAGGTACAATTAGCATAACAAATGACCCCCATGAAGATGTATGGAGAGGGTCCTGATCCTGGAAAGGATTGATCTAGTGTTGGAGGGGAATATAAGGACAGAGAAAAAGGAGGGAGGTGTTTGGAGAATGGGTGGAGAGAAGAAGGTTTATGGGACATATGGGGAAGGGGGATCTGGGAAAGGGGAAATCATTTGGAATGTAAACAAATAATATAGAAAATAAAAATATTTAAAAAAGTATCAAATGCCCTCTGCTGGCCTCAGAAAGAAAGAAAGAAAGAAAGAAAGAGAGAGAGAGAGAGAGAGAGAGAGAGAGAGAGAGAGAGAGAGAGAGAGAGAGAGAGAAAGAAAGAAAGAAAGAAAGAAAGGAAGGAAGGAAGGAAGGAAGGAAGGAAGGAAGGAAGGAAGGAAAGAAGGAAGGAAGGAAGGGAGAGAGGGAGGTAGGGAGGAAGAGAAAAAGGAAAAGGAAAGAAGAAAAGAAAAATAGAGATACAGTTCACACCTCAAAGGGAATAAGAACTAGTTTATTCTTGAGTCAAATATGAGATACCATAGCTCAGGAACACAGATTCATACAATCCTCAATGTAGAAACTTGTTTATAGAAGTTTTACAGTTACATATAAAAGAAATCGATGAATCAAGGCCCTTTGGGGATATATTGGTGGAAATACGGTAATCCCTGCAATGCTCTCGTGACATTCTTAGCTTTGAGGTTGGTCAAAGCTCTTGATCTACTAATTTAATACATTCCAAAGGGCTACACATCGTAGTAACAAGGATATTTGGCCACAGAGATAAACAATGAATGGGTATTAAGGGAACTAAAATTAATTTGACATTAAAACGGCAACATTCCAACACTCCAAGTTCCAGTCAGTCAAGAATGGAACGCCAGAAAGAGTGTTTCCTTCCAGAGTTCCATTCATACAGTCTAGAAGTAGCCACCTGAAGAAAGCCTCGCTTTGAAGTAAAGTGTGCTGGAGGGTGGAATAGTTCTGAATTTAGGGCATTCCTCTACCTGCCCTTTTTTTCTCTCCTGACCACTCACTTCAAGTCTTCCTCTACCCACAACCAACAGATTCAATGTGTCTCATGCCCTCGAGTTGATTGTCAAGTTCCCTGAGAAGATCTGTAGGATTTGGCTAGCCTAAGAATCTAAGCTAGAGGGACCTCGATCAGCAACTGTTGTCTTGGTCTCATTCTTCTCTCGCTGCCTTCCCATACATCCCCAGCTTCCCTTCCACGTAACTGCGGGCAGTTGCAGATTGGTTCCCGAACATGTGGCTGGACATGGGAAGGTCTCCTGAGGGACCCTGTCTTGGTGGAGCTTTGCAGAAAACAGAAAAAGATGGTAACCTGCACGGTGAGCAACTACAACACTAAATACTAGCACTAGTCTTAAATTTCATCTTTTTGAAGCTGTTGTTATAGGTACAGAGGGATACGGGCTAGGTGGGACAGTGTCGACCCAACGCTGAGCCCACTTAGGGGTTGACAGTGGAAAATGGGACAGGAAACTTCTAAACGGGCATTTGTCCATAGCCTTCAAGAGCTACTTCAGGCAAGAGCAGTAGGATTTGAAGAACAATGTTAGAACACCTTTTAGATCAGATAGGTTCTTGTTACCTATGGTTCCGAGAAAAAAGAACTTTTGAGAAGAGAACCTGGGGGAAAAAATTGGAAAAAAGCGCTAGGAGCCACCAAGGCAAATAATACTACCCTCTGCCTCTGGACACTTATAAAAGATGCTATTGATGAAGAGACCTCATAGGCATCAGAGAGCACCCAGGGAGAACTTGAGGAATATCAAGAAGGAAGCCTTCCAGAGAGGACTTTCTCAGAAAAGGGTCCTCTCAACCCTAAATTAGAAAGATACAGAGGTACTACTGATGAGTTAACATTAGAGGAGGAAGCTCATTCAGACGAAGGAGCTGCCAAATATTATGGTGAGGATTGGCCTCCTAGCGCCTCTTTTGCTCTGCCTATGGCCTCTACTGTACAAGATGATACTCAGATGGATATGCAGCTACATAAATTGGAGTTTGAAATTAAGTTGCAGAAATTGACTAATGAGCTACAGGAGCTAAAAAGGGAATCAAGTGCAGGACGGAGCAGTGATCCTGAGATACACCAATTGCCGCTAGAAAGAGCTATGAGTCAGGCTCCCGGGAAAGGACAAGATACATCTGACATGCTGGCCTTCCTTGCCATTGAGATCATGGACCAGCAGAACAATAGAGTTAGACAACATCAGACCCTGGAGCTCAAAGTGACAAAAGAATTAAAAACAGCTGTGCCACAGTGTTGCCCTATGGCTCCTTCTACGTAAGCTCTGTTGGATACTGTGATGGAGTCAAATTTAACCCCACTAGATTGGAAGACTCTATTTAAGGCTACGTTGTCAGGAGGAGATTTCTTGCTTTAGAGTTCTGAATGACGTGAAGCTAGTAAGAGAACTGCCACGATGACTGCTCAGGCAGGCAATCCAGATTGGAATACTAACATGCTACTAGGAGAAGGTCAATATGAAGCCAGTGCTAATTAGATTGGGTTTCCTGTTGGAGTGTATACACAGGTTGCAATGGCTGCCTGCCCCTCTTGAAATCAATTACTGACTAAAGCGGATCTCAGTGGAAGTTTAGCTAGCATTATACAGGCTCCTGATGAACTTTTTCAGGATTTTGTGGATAGGCTACTGAAATCAACTAATAGAATTTTGGAGATTCTCAAGCAAGAAATCTGTTTGTCACACAATTGGCTTATGAGAATGCTAATGCAGCTTGTCACACTGCCATTAGACCTTACAAGGGACAGACAGACTTAGCTGGGTATATTTGCCTTTGTACAGAGATTGGGCCTGTGTACAATCAAGGTCTAGCCATGGCTGCAGCTTTGTAAGCAATACTCTCACAGACACGAGGGAATAAAGTATGTTTTAAATGTGGAGTTTTGGGTCATTTTAAAAATGACTGTCCTAGGAACAGAGGCACTGTAAGCAGGCAATCAGGTTATGCCCCAGGAGTTTGTCCTTGATGCAGGAAAGGTAATCACTGGGCCAGAGACTATACATCTAAGACAGATATTTAGGGCCATCCCATGTCAGGAAACAGGCAGAGGGGCCAGCCTCAGGCCCCCAGACGTCCACAGCAAGCAGGTTATGTGGCCATGAAGCTGCTGCCGGGTCAGGGAAATCTGTTTTTTAACTTATCAGGGCAACACCAGGAAACGTAGGACTGGACCTCTGTTCTAGTACCCATATGGTATTAACCCCAGAAATGGGAGTTCAGACCCTGCCTACAGGGGGTTTGCCTACAGAAACTTGGGGATTTCTTCTAGGATGAAGCAGTGCCACTGTAAAAGTGATGACATTATCCAGGTGTCATAGATAATGATTATGAGGGGAAAAATTTAAATTATGGCTGCTTCCTCTCATGGTATTATAACTGTACCTGACAACCAAAGAATTGTTCAACTTATCTTAGTTCCCTTGTATCTGCTACCTTCCAGATTCATTAAAAGTAAGAGAGGACAGAGTGACTTTGGTTCCTCTGACGTGTATTGGGTTCAATCTATTACTAGTAGGAGACCTAACCTTAAATTAACAATTGAGGGGAAAAGCTTTGAAGGATTGATAGATACTGGAGCTGACGCAACAATTATTAAAGGACAAGATTGGCCTTCAACTTGGCCCTTGTCAGATACACTCACTTACCTCCGAGGGATTGGTTATGCCAATAACCCCAAAGCAAAGTGCTAAACTTCTAACCTGGAAAGATGAAGAAGGCGATTCAGGACAAATTCAGTCTTATGCTATGCCAAATTTACCTATTACCCTTTGGGGAAGAGATCTCTTTCCATCTAAATGCCTTACATTATCTCCAGTTCCTCATTTAAAGGTTAATCCACGAGGTCTTATGCCCAATCATATTTGGCAAATGGATGTAACTCATGATGCCGAATTTGGAGAATTAAAATACATATATATGTTTGCATTGATACTTGTTCAGGATTCCTTTTTGCTTATCTGCATATGGGAGAGGCCACTAGAAATGCAATTGATCATTGTTTACAAGCCTTTAATACTACGGGATTACCTAAAGTCATTAAGGCAGATAATGGACCAGCTTATGCTGGCAACAACTTTATATCATCTTGTAAAGAATTTGGTATTGAACATAAAACTGGAATTCCTTATAACCCAATGGGCCAAGGAATTGTTGAGCGTGCACATTGCACTCTGAAAAATTGGCTTTTAAAACCAAAAAAGGGGGAATTATACCTTCCAAGATCACCAAAAGCAGATTTTGCTTTTGTCTTGTTTTGAATTTTTTGCAAACTGATGCTAAAGGTCAGTCTGCATTGGATCGCCACTGGCATCCAGTCACTTCTAATTCTTATGCCATGGTTAAATGGCAGAACCCTTAAACTAATACATGGAATGGTCCAGACCCTGTTTTAATATGGGGAAAAGGTTCTATTTGTGTTTTTTCCCCCCACGAAATGAAGAAGCAGTCTGATGGCTGCCAGAAAGATTGGTTCATCAAGTGAACACAGATCCTGGATCGTCTAGTAAGTATGATTCCAATCACTAAGAATGGCTAAAAACCTTTATCAGCTGACTTATCTGGTGCTTACCTGGAAAAAAACAAAACAAAACAAAACAACAACAACAAAACAACCTGTCTCTCTATTGATTCTCAAAGCCACTTCCCCCACACTGGGAAGCCAGATTTTGTGTGTGAAAGTTGCTAATTTGCAACTGAATTGGATACCCTGGGACATCTGCAGACAAGTTAATCCTGGTTTGCTTCTATCTTCTGATCTTGTATTTTTAGCAGGCTGGTTGTTTCCAACTAGGCTCTCCTGGCTCAGGACTTACCAAGACAATTTTCCTGAGTGTATATATTTAGGTCCATGTGACTTTGGTCTGATATTGGAGAAAAGGTGTGCTATGAAGGCCTGCAAGCCAGAGATGTGTAAATGAAATTCTATGATCTTTCATCAACCTAATTGTTGGCCTATTGTGCCAATAGGCCGAGTTTATTTATAATAAATGCTAAAGGCCGTATTTGTACAAATAAACACAAACAAGATGCACATGCTTTTCCAAACACAGGTAAGAGAAAGAGTCTAGAATTCTGACCTAAGACAGGTGGGGCCGCCAGCCACCATAATTCCAAGGCAGGACTATGGAGCATAAGTGCAGTCAATTTTTAATAAATCAAAGGGGAGGAATTGTGCCTTGAGCGGGAATTCCAGACCTGTGTTAGCCATAATCCCCCACACTAACGGTGGAGGTGGAAGTTCAGGTGGAGGTTTGGACCAAGGTGAACTTCATTGTTCCTCCAGATCTACAAATTCCTCAATTAAGGAGGTGATCCGCCCAGCTGCCTGAGCAGTGGAACCAAGGCCCACTGAGCAGTCAGACAAGCTCTCCTGAACTGACCTTGGAATTTGGGGGAGGAATCTTACCTGACACTTTAAATTCTGAGTCCTCCATTAAACCTTGGGACCTTAATCAGCAAATAAATAAATAAATAAATAAATAAATAAATAAATAAATAAATGAAATCTAAGCTAGAATAGAAGAACATAGCTAATAAAGATTTGAATAAATACTTTATATATATATATTACTTTATATATATTATATGTATATAGTGTGTGTGTATACTTTATATATGATTCTTTGTCACTCGCTGTAAACATTATCTCTGGATATTAGGCTTTCTTCAAAAAAAACAACTACAACAAAAAGATGTTGAACAGAAGGTCAATACTTGCTGGTGTGGACATAGCACTTTAAGCATTTCTTCTCTGCTGATGTCTAGCTTATCTCTAACTTGTATTTTCTTAGTAATTCTTCTGAGACTAGTGGGAATTGACTCTCTGGGTGGAATGCACAAAAGGAATTCTATATTCTTTACTATCTTAATTTAAGAAGGGAATAATTCTAGTAGGAATTTCACATTTTTTATATTTGTAATTTTGTGTTAACAAGGTGTGTCAACTTACGGGAAATTATGTCCTTACTTTGTTGCTGGAGCATTGGGGGGGGGGGGAAGCTGGCCTCTGACCCCCAAACAACTAGGTTTAGCTGTCCATTCTCAATACTTCAATTAGTAATATAAACAATGGTGAAAACCAAATAGAGGGAAGATCTTCAGTATGACTGTCTTTGAGTGTTATTTCTGTGATTATATGCCATGACCACAACAACTGTAATAAGGAAAACATTTGACTGGGGCTGGCTAACAGTTCAGATGTTTGGTTCATTGTCATCATAGAGAGAAGAGGGGCTTTGCACACGCAAACGTGGTCCTGGAGACGGAACTGAGAGTTCTACATCCAGTCTGCAGGCAGACTAAACCACTGGGCCTGGCTTGAGCAACTGAAACCTCAAAGCCCACAGCAGTGACACACCTAGTCCAGCAAGACCACTTCTCTTATAGTGCCACTCCCTGTGAGTCTAAGGAGGCCATTTTAATTCAAATCACCATAGGTGTCTCATTGAAAAGGAAAATCAAAGGTGTCCAATGATCCTCAAAGTCTGTCTTTGGGAACAACATTATAAGGTTTGGGTGTAAATAAAGAGCAAGAAGTACTAAGCAATTGCACAGTCCAGGACAAAGTGTGTCCCTGCTCATCACCGGCCCATCATTGTCTTAGCTTCACTATCTTTCAAAGCAATTCAATTAGTTGTCAGCTCAGTGTAAAACCTTCTCCTGTGGAGAAGCATCCTCCTCTGACTGATACCAGGATTTCAGATCCCCCTCCCCCCCCCCCCCCCCCGTAGGATTCCTAGGGAAATTTAACTGGGATGCCATTGTTTCAATTGTCTGATAACATAAGGAAAGGATGAAAAATGTTTCTTACTAGAAGGTCCTTGTTTCTGCCATGGGTGGTTATACTCTGAGTCTGCCTTTTCCCAGCTGGGAAGCGTGGTAGATCAGGCCTCATTGCAAACAGAATCCCGTACAGCTCTCAAAGGTCTACTCAGATGTGGTAAGCTGACTTTTGTTTTTTGTTTTTGTTTTGTTGATGGTTTGGTTTGGTTTGATTTTTTTAAGACAGGATCTCTCTGTGTGTAACCCTGGCTGCCCTGGAACTCTCTGTAGACCAGGCTGACCTCAGACTCACAGAAATATGCCCAGTGCTGACTTGTTTGATCTGACTTGGTGTCTTTGGGTGTTTTTGTTTTTGTCTTTGTTTTTGGTTTTAAAGGCACAGAACATAGACTTAGCCCAGGAAACCTTTGATGTACCACCCTGACTCCATCTTAAGGATGGAAAACATTTCATTAAAAGGTCAGAATAAGTTCATTTCTTGTTGCTGAAAAATTCAACCTTGACTGTTCTCTAATCTACTTCTGGAATTTTACATACTACACCCTATGGAGTTTGACTCACACCTAGAACATACTCCAACATGAAGTTTTTCAAATAATTTTGAAAGGTTCAGCCGAGTTCCTATGTAACCAAACTTCCTCTGGAAACACCTCCCCCTGATCCCTGGCCTTACATAGTTATATAGCTACATAGTGATATAGCCTAGGGACTATATATAAACTCCTGACTTCAGCTATGTTTGATGCTATTTTCTCAAACCCCACTTTAGGGAGATAACCCTGTCTGACAGAAAATAAAGCTTGCATAGTTTGACCAAAGAATTTGAGTAAAGGTCTTTACTCTTGTTTGGTTGAACTAATACCTTCCTCCTTCTCTAAGGCATCCTCTGGGAACAGGCATATTTGGAATGTCCATTCCAAGGTTTGAGATGCCTCTTCAAGTCTAAAAAGAACTGTAAAAGCAAGCCTGGGAAAAGCTACACAGAAAGGATCAGCAGTTTAAACAGGGGTGAGTCAGCTAATTATGGCCTAGAACCACAGGTGTCTAACTCCCTGAAGCCAAGATATGTCTACAGGGAAGGCTGCAGACACCTCTTCTGTGACCAGTACAAGAAGACTGACCTCATCATGTGAACTTAAACAGAAGCTGGAGTATCTGCTCTTGTCAGGCCCTCTCCATTACTATCTGCTTGTACCAAGGCCATGATATTAATACTATATACTCATATATGCATGTGTATATATACATACATACACATATACACATACACATACATATGCACATACACATATACATATGAGATTTATTAGAATGACTTACAGGCTGTGGTCCAGCTAATCCAATAGTGGCAGGCTATGAACAGAAAGTCCAGGAATCCAAAAGTTTCTCAGTTGACAAGGTCAGATGTCACGGTAGGTCTTCACTAAAGACTGGAATCCTGGCTCTGATGCCAGTGAAGGAATGGCTTTGCTACTGGAGGTGAAAGCAACCAAGCAAAGAGCAGAAGTGCCCTTCGTCCATGTCCTCATATGGGCATGCAATAGAAGGTCTGACCCAGATTAAAGGTGTATCTTTCTGCTTTAAGATCCAGATCAAAGGCAAGCATCTTCCCACATCAAAGATATGGATTAGAAGAAGATCTTCCTACTTCAAATTAAGAGAAAAAAAAATCCCTCACATGTGTGCCCCCAATTTTTGAACTTTAGTTAATTCCAGACATAAATCAAGAGATAAGTAAGAATAGCCACCACACATAGCCACGAAGGCAGATAGTTGCCAGAACTTTTATCTACATGATTTTGTTCCAACCCAAACATCCCAGTGAGGACACCTATAAACCCTGTTCTCGTTTTATGGAAGAGAAAACTTAGCTCCAGAGATATAGATATATAACTGGCCTAGCACTGGCCTAACATGCAGAAGACATGAGTATGATCTCCAGAACTGCATAAATCAGGTGTAGTAGTGCATGCTTATTGGTGGAAGTAGGAGGACTTAAAAGTTCAAAAGTCAGCCCAGACCACACACTAGATAGCAAGTTTAAAAGCCAGTTTGGACTACATAAGACCATTCCTCAAAACCAAGCAAGAGACCTCCAAAATCAAGAGTAAGTAAAAGCATTTCTCAGAGAGGCTCAGAGTGTATCCTTGTTGGTGGCATGGGCTGGGTTTCTTGCCAGGGTGGGGTGGGTTTCTTGGCAGGGTGGGGTGGGTTTCCTGACATCATGGAGTGGTTGTAGGAGGAAACTTTGCACCTATGTTGAGAGTGACACCAACCACGGACCACTGGAACCAGAGAGGCTCAGGAAATCTGCACAGTGCTTTCAGTAACAGAGATTTTAAAGATAAGAAAGGTGTCTAGAGTGCAGCCACAACACCAACACAAGAAGATACTGAAAAATCCTTCCCATTCTAGGTACTGGTGGTCAGTACTCAGCATTCAGCACTTGGCACTTCATGAAGCAGACACCATTTTACAAAGGTCCCTGCTTCACTGGTGACTTGACAGCCTGGGATGCTTTGTGGACCGCACTCTTGGGAAACCAAGGGGCAGTGTATGGCACTATTTGCAGAACGCAGCTACATTGTAGGGACAAAACCTTGACTCAGAACTACACAGCATCCAGCAGGCTGAACCCTGGGGAGGCAGAGGTTGTAAGGAACCTTCCTACAGACTCCAAACAGCACCCTAAACATTAGAAAGGTCACACAGGGGCCAGCGCTCACAAATAAACTCCTAAAGAATTGTTCAGAGGTGTGACCAGTATCTTAGACGCTATCTGGAAACAATACCCATACCTAACCAGGATCTGCAGTGCAGTCTTCCGAAGAAAATCCCAAAGAAAAACTCCACCCACTGGTGTGACAATACCTGAAACCTGAGTTTCCAAAGAATGTCCAGGGATGCAGTGGATTTCTAAGAGCCTAGGAAGGGATGCTGAGAGACTCAAAACTAAACCAAGCGAGCAGACCGGACAGCATTCACGTACTGGATTCTTTCTCATCCAGCTCTTTCATTTACACGGATTCCTCCTTTAGTACCCAAAGTCAATTCAGCAGGCCAGTTTTGTTCTGTTCCGGTCTCACCCTACCTTCTTCCCTTCCTCCTCTCTCCTCCTCAGTCGGGTTAATCTTTTTGTGCAGCGTATAAAGGTTGTCTTTGTATCATTCAAGTGTTGATTTCTCTACCAGCACAGAGTTGATTACAGGCCTGACCTTGATATTATTATTTTTATTGAATCATCACACCTGCCTGAATATTTCATAAACATTCTCTTCCATCGCCTTCTGATTGGTTTAATAAGGATGTGATGGCCTATAACTGGACAGGAGAAGAAAAGTGGGACTTCGGGGTATAGATAGGAACTCTGGGAAAGAATCAGGCCTGGGAAATTCGCCAGCCAGACTTGGAGGAAGTCAGACGTAGTGACACATGACAAACATGGACTTAGTACAGCTGGAGTTACTAAGTTATACAAGCCAGTTGGAAACAAACCTAAGCTATAAGGCCTAAGCTCTCATAAATAGTAAAAAAGTCATTATCGGGAGCTGGTGCATTGAAATGGTCCAACAGTATTTGGCTCACTAAATGTAGGGCTAGAAATCCAAACTTAGGCAGACTAGGCATTAGGCCAACCCAGGCACAGAAGCCTTGGAAGTGGTTTCCTATCAACCTAGCAAACCAATGAGCAGTAGGTGGTAGAAATGTCACAGCAGCTGAGGTCCAGATGACCTGCAGGCAAACTGGGTTTGTGAGGACCAGTGCAGAGGGCAGGCCTCAGTGATTATGGCTTATAGAAGTGCAGCCCCGAGCTGGACACAGCACGAGGTTGGTGGATGTGGCAGAAGCCGCCACAGACAGCCAGCCCTGAATCAGAGGATGGGGATGTACAGCACATGTTGGTGAGGCCCGAAGGCATGCAAGAATCCAATATCTGGAAGTCCTGACCACAGACAAGTCTCTGAGCCTGTACAGTAAGTAGCAATGCCGAAGGGTAAGAGCTTATATAAGCATGAATACAGAGGTAAATGTTTACGTTTGAAAATAGTAAAAGAGAAACAAATATGAAGCTTAAATAATAAAGTCTCCAAAGGAAGGAGTTACAAAGATTAAAATGTATATTTTTTCTATGTTTAAAAAATGGCAGAGCACATTGGACCCTGTATATTTTGTTTCAATTATCAGCATAGAAATAACTAGATGTTCAGTGATTTTATATATCCTCTTTAAGAAAGATCAAAACAAATCTTCAGAGGAATTCAATCTAAAATGCATGGCACCACCTTGTGATAAAATTGCAGAATGGCAACCTATAGAGATGTAATATACTGGGTTAAGAATACAGGTTCTGCTTGATGGTGCCATTTTAGAGCAATGAGATACAATATCTTATGTTTCATTTTGTAGAGTTTAGAAAACTAAAATACATACATACTTTGATACATCATACAATTGACACATATTCAGAATTCCAAAGGGTGTAGAGAGCAAGGTTCCCTCCCAGTGACAGTGCCTCTCTGTGAGGAGCTGCTGAAAGCTTAACCTGTGGCTTTCCTTTTAAGAAATACAGAGATCAGCCTGGCTGAGGAGATGACAGGCTCCTGACCTTCGCTGGTAGCTGGAGAGCAGAGTTTTCTGAGAGCACAAAATTTTAACGAACAAAGTAACCAAGCTATTCTGACTGTTATGACCAAGACAAGACCAAATAAAAGTAACAGTTCTCTGAATCACCCCCTTGCCCCTCCTGCTACTGGGTCCCAGGGAAGGCTACAAACTTATTGCAACTGTCAACAATCTTATTGCAAAAGTCCCTCTTGACTTGTAAATTTAAAAATATATTAGTAATCTACCTCCCTTGCAAATAGGGTATAAAAGATGTCTGCTTTCTGTGTTCAGGGTTGACTCTGTCTGCGTGGCTGAGCAGCCCCACGTACGTGGACACGTGGATGTCTGTTTTCTGTGTTCGGAGTGACTCTCCCTGCGAGGATGAGTGACCCCATATACGTAGAATAAACCTCATGCTCTTGTATCAATCGTTTGTCAAGCTGTGTGCTGAGGGGTTGTGTGCCTGAGCTCAGACCCTGAGGGGTCTGTTGAGTTACAACAAGGGCTTCTGCCTTGAATTCTGAAAAGAAAAATTCTGAGACTGTACATTTATTAGAGATAGTGTTTATCCTAGAGATGCCTTTGCAGATGGAAGATGATGATTCTTTATGGCCTGTGTATCCAGCAGAGTACAATGTTTTAGACATTATAGAATAAAACATGTTACAGATATGTCTTACAACCCTACAGGTCAAACAATCGGAAGCCATCTAACGACACTTTAAAGGAACTGCTCATAAAATGGAAGGAGAATATGGGATCTCACAAAGGCAGACTAAATACTACTTTACTAACTTTCAAATTTTTAAAATGTTAGTGAGACAGGTAGCACAGCTGCTGAAAAACACTGGATTTTAGAAAGGACTCGTGAATTAAACCAACCCATGTATTACAGGATTGTGCTAACTTCAGAGTCGAAGTCAAGAAATGTGTTGTGTTGGGAGAGTAGTTTGTGACTATGTTTCACCAGGAAATGAAAAGCCACGGATTCCTTTAACATTAATAAAGATTTTAAAAATCTGAATTAAGTTAAAATCTAAATTTGATGAGGGGAGACCTCCTGAAAATGTTGGCTGCATAAATGAAAGAAGAAACCAAGAAAAACAACAAAATAGGAAACTTAAATGCTGATCCTTCTACATAGGAACAACTCAAAGACAGGCTGAGACATGAAGGTCTCCGCACAGCCAATAAACCTTGTTGGCTATAGAGTCCTCGGGACTTATTACATGCCGTCCTGTCATATAACATGGATGGAGATTTATATTGCAATTTATATTGCAATTTGATTATACAGTCCGAACAGACATAAAGTTTGATGCTTTTCAGGCTCAAACAAAGAGCAGAGAATCATCTTTAGCAGACTTGCACACATCACACATTCCATACATGTTAGAGATATAAAAGTTTATGTGTTCTCAGAGCCAGAGGACCAAACACCAATGGAGACGGGATGAGCAGCCCAGGTGATGCAGCCTCACAGACTGTTTTCCCAAAAATATGTAGCCATGACAACTTCAAAGGCTAGCTAATATGGTCCAGCCTTACACACTATTTCAGCCAGGACTTCAGTTAATCCTTGCACTTTCCCATCACACAGAGCTTGGACAGCAAATGATACAGATAGCTCTCCTTGGACTTGGCCAATATCCCAGTTTTCTTACGTTCCCCCAAAAGATGTCATCACCCTGGAAAGGTGGAAACTTTTGGTTTCTTGGGAAAGTCAGTTGTGTCAAATGATGTTTTGCTAACGCAAACAGGTGAAAGGACGTTTTGCTAAAGCGGACATCTGAAAGAACATTTTGCTGAAGCAGACATAAGTGAAAGGATAATTTTGCTGTAGCAAACGCATAAAAAGATATGTGATGCTTAGAAAGAATATAAATGCGACCCCACAGACAGTGGGAGGGAAAACATTGGCTTGCCTTGCTCCACCGTGCTAGTCTTTGCTAATGACACACATGTATTGGTTCACTTTACATTGGGTTGCTGAGCCTCGTTTGTTGTGACTTCATATAAAGAAACTTGTCAAGGAACTTCTTATGAGGTTCCTGTGGCTTCTTGCCGCTGCAGCAGACTACAAGGTGACTGGTGAGCCTTGTAGTTTCTTCTGGATTGAATTGCCCTTGCTGATGTGTGTGTGGTACCTGCCAAGTGGACTGGACTGAGAACAACGAAGATTGGAATCTTCCCAAAGAACTATTTCTAAACAGGTCCACTTCTCCCATATCTTAATAACCTTAGAGGGGAGGTTGAACCCTTATTAAAGCAGGTTGAGAAAAATTTACGTCTACATCACACCCAGACACCAGGAAGCAATTTTAAAAACATGCTAGCCCCATTCCCTAGAGGTGGAATGGGTGGTTTTTGGTCACTCAGTGGGGGAATGGATGTTAGTTGTTGATTAGGGGATTGGTTACAGATTGTTAGTAGTCTTGGTCTAAGAGGAGACAAAGTAAAGATTAGATTCAGGGATTTCTTTCTCTTTGTCTCTTTCTTCTCTCTTTCCTTCTTCCTCTCCTGACTAGTGTTGGGGAGAAATCAGGGAGAGGAGATGTGAAGTGAAAACTTAACTGTTCTTAGAGGCCTCTCTGTATTCCTAGCCACAACTGCCACCAAGCCTGCTGCCCAAGGACTTTCCCTACTGGGGCAAGCCAGAGCTTTCCTCCCACCCCCACCCTGGGCTAGACACTGTCCGCAGCCCTTGGGCCTCCAACTCCCTTCTCAGCTCTTCCGTGACTCCTAGTGGTGACTAGATGTCCAAGAGCCTAAGAACCCCATGACCCCAGCTTTGTCACAGGCTCTGGAGACCCCCAAAGCAGCTCCAGCTCTCCCATGTCCCAGACTGCACTTTCCTACCCCTGAAGCAGTCTCAGTGCTCCTCTACAGCCCAACACTTGCCTGGAGAAGGCAGCCCTATGGGATAAACTATGGTCAAAGTACCCAAGTGCACCTTCCCAAGTGGCCATGCCCTGTGGCAAATCAGACATGGTACCCACAACTCAACATTAAGGGTTCTTTGGAAAGTCAGTTTTACAGTTGCTGGGGCAAACATGTAAAAGGAGCATTTAGCTGAAGTGGAAACAGATAAAAGGCTAAGACAGACTAATGGCAGAATGTTTAGCTGAAGCAGACACAGGAAAAAGATGTTCTGCTAAAGTAAACACATAAAAAGACATGATAAAAGATTCTTTGCTAACAACACACATGTATTGGTCTGCCTTATGCTACATAGTTGAGCTGCATTTGTTGGGACTCCACAGAGAAAAACAAACCAAAAAACTTCTGGTGATGTGCTGCAATTTCTTGCTGCTTCCTCGGATTCTGCCTGATTGACAAAATTATGTCAGCTAAGACAAATACATGTGCTGAGGTAAGACTTGTCCTAAGGCAAGACACATGTTGAGATAAGACATGTAGAGGACACGTGATGCTTAGAGGATATGAATAGGACTCTACAGACAGTGATGGGCTAAACTTAGCTTACTCATAGAGCTAGCTGTACAACACTTGTAAATCTCTCATCTTCGCTGATCCATGCTTCCCTGAGAAAGGCACAGCCAAAAACTTCTCCTGGCATTCCTCCTATTTCAAAATTGTTCATTTTTATTTTATTTTATTTTATTTTTATTCAATATATTCCTTATTTACATTTCAAATGATTCCCCCTTTCCTTGACCCCCCTCCCCAAAAGTCCCATAAGCCCTCTTCCCTCCCCCTTTTCCCCCATCCACCCTTCCCACTTCCCTGTTCTGGTATTCCCCTACACTGCAGCACTGAGCCTTTCCAGAACCAGGGGCCACTCCTTCCTTTTTCTTGAACATCATTTGATATATGGATTGTGTCTTGGGTATTCCAAGCTTCTAGGCTAATATCTGCTTATCAGTGAGTGCATACCATGAGTGTTCTTTTGAGACTGGGTTACCTCACTTAGGATGATGTTCTCCAGTTCCATGCATTTGTCTAAGAATTTCATGAATTCATTGTTTCTAATGGCTGAATAGTACTCCATTGTGTATATATACCACATTTTTGTATCCATTCCTCTGTTGAGGGACATCTGGGTTCTTTACAGCTTCTGGCTATTATAAATAGGGCTGCTGTGAACATAGTGGAGCATGTATCCTTATTGGAGCTGGGAATATCCCAGGTGGATTCCCCACTGGAGCTGGGAAATCCTCTAGGTATATGCCCAGGTATAGGAGGGTCCTCCAGAAGTGTTGTGCCCAGTTTTCTGAGGAACTGCCAGACTGATTTCCAGAGTCGTTGTACCAGCTTGCAATCCCACCAGCAGTGGAGGAGTGTTCCTCTTTCTCCACATCTTCACCAACACCTGCTGTCTCCTGAGGTTATTTTTTTCCTTTTTTATTTTATTTTATTTTATTTTATTTTATTTTATTTTCTATATTCTTTGTTTACATTCCAAATGATTTCCCAGTTCCCAGTTCCCCTTTCCCCATAAGTCGCATAAGCCCCATAAGCCCTCATCCCTCTGCCTGTTCTCCAACCCTCCCCCTCCTTCTTCTCTGTCCTGGTACTCCCCTATAATGCTGGATCAAGCCTTTCCAGGACCAAGGACCTTTCCTTCCTTCTTCTTGGGAATCATTTGATAAGCGAATTGTGTCTTGGGTATTCAGAGCTTCTGGACTAATATCCACTTATCAGTGACTGCATTCCATGTGTGTTCTTTTGGGATTGGGTTACCTCACTTAGAATAATATTTTCCAGTTCCAACCATTTGCCTAAGAACTTCATGAATTCGCTGTTTTTAATTGCTGAGTATTATTCCATTGTGTAAATATACCACATTTTCTCTATCCATTCCTCCATTGAGGGACATCTGGGTTCTTTTCAGTTTCTGGCTATTACAAATAAGGCTGCTATGAACATAGTGGAGCATGTGTCCTTATTTCATGCCAGGGAATCCTCTGGGTATATGCCCAGGAGTGGTATAGCCAGGTCCTCCAGAAGTGTCATGCCCAGTTTTCTAAGGAACCGCCAGACTGATTTCCAGAGTGGTTGTACCAGCTTGCACTCCCACCAGCAGTGGAGGAGTGTTCCTCTTTCTCCACATCCTCACTTGCTGTCTCCTGAGTTTTTAATCTTAGCCATTCTGACTGGTGTGAGGTGAAATCTCAGGGTTGTTTTGATTTGTATTTCCCTAATCACTAATGATGCTGAACCTTTTTTTAAGATGCTTCTCAGCCATCTGAAGTTCTTCAGGTGAAAATTCTTTGTTTAGCTCTGTATCCATCTTTAATAGGGTTATTTGGCTCTCTAGAGTCTAACTTCTTGAGTTCTTTGTATATATTGGATATTAGCCCTCTGTCAGATGGAGGGCTGGTGAATATCTTTTCCCAATATGTTGGTTGCAGTTTTGTCCTTTTTACAGTGTCCTTTGTCTTAAAGAAACTTTGTAATTTTATGAGGTCCCATTTGTCAATTCTTGATCTTAGAACATAAGCTATTGGTGTTCTGTTCAGGAACTTTCCCCTGTGCCCATGTCCTCAAGGGTCTTCCCCAGTTTCTTTTCTATTAGTTTCAATGTGTCTGGTTTTATGTGGAGGTCCTTGATCCACTTGGAGTTGAGCTTAGTACAAGGAGATAAGAATGCATCTATTCACATTCTTCTGCATTCTGACCTCCAGTTGAGCCAGCACCATTTGTTGAAAAGGCTATCTTTTTTCCACTGGATGGTTTTAGCTCCTTTGTCAAAGATCAAGTGACCATAGGAGTGTGGGTTCATTTCTGTTCAATAGGTTCAATCCTATCCCATTGATCTACCTGCCTGTCACTGTACCAATACCATGCAGTTTTTAACACTATTGATCTGTAGTATTGCTTGAGGTCCAGGATACTAATTCCCCTGAAGTTCTTTTGCTGTTGAGAATAGCTTTAGCTATCCTGGATTTTTTGTTATTCCAGATGAATTTGAGGATTGCTCTTTCTAACTCTATGAATAACTGAGTTGGGATTTTGATGGGGATTGAATTGAATCTGTATATTACTTTAGGCAAGATGGCCATTTTTACTATACTAATCCTGCCAATCCATGAGCATGGAACATTTTCCATTTTCTGAGGTCTTCTTTGATTCCCTTCTTCAGAGACCTGAAGTTTTTGTCATACAAATCTTTTACTTGTTTCGTTAGAGTCACCCCAAGATACTTTATGTTGTTTGTGGCTATTGTGAAGGGTGTCATTTCCCTAATTTCTTTCTCAGCCTGTTATCCTTTGAGTATAGGAAGGCTACTGATTTGCTTGAGTTAATTTTATATCCGGCCACTTTGCTGAACTTGTTTATCAGCTGTAGGAGTTCTCTGGTGGAGTTTTTTTGGGTCACTTAAGTATACTATCATATCATCTGCAAATAGTGATAGTTTGACTTCTTCCTTTCTAATTTGTAACCCTTTGATATCCTTATGTTGTCTAATTGCTCTAGCTGGAACTTCAAGTACTATATGGAAAAGATATGGAGAGGGGGCAGCCTTGTCTAGTCCCTGATTTTAGTGGGATTGCTTTAATTTTTTCTTCATTTAGTTTGATGTTGGCTACCAGTTTGCTGTATATTGCTTTAACTATGTTTAGGTATGGGCCTTGAATTCCTTTTCTTTCCAAGACTTTTAGCATGAAAGGATGCTGAATTTTGTCAAATGCTTTTTCAGCATCTAATGAAATGACCATGTGGTTTTTTTTTCTTTGAGTTTGTTTCTGTAGTGGATTGCATTGATGGATTTCCTTATATTGAACCATCCCTGCATTCCTGGGACAAAGCCTACTTGATCATGGTGAATGATCATTTTGATGTGTTCTTGGATTCAATTGGCATGAATTCTATTGAGTACTTTTGCATCAATATTCATAAGGGATATTGGCCTGTAATTCTCCTTCTTTGTTGGATCTTTGTGTTATTTTGGTATCAGCGTAATTGTGACTTCGTAGAACAAGTTGGGTAGTGTTCCTTCTGTTTCTATGTTGTGGAATAGTTTGAAGAGTATTGGTGTTGAATCTTCTTGGAAGGTCTGATAGAATTCTGCACTGAAACCATCTGGTCCTCTGCTTTTTTTGGTTAGGAGACGTTCTATGATCCCTTCTATTTCTTTAGGGGTTATGGGACTGTTTCGATGATCTATTTGATCCTGATTTAATTTTGGTATTTGTTATCTGTCTAGGAAATTGTCCATTTCCTCCATATTTTCCAGTTGTGTTGTGTATAGGCTTTTGTAGTAGGATCTGATGATTTTTTTGAATTTCCTCAGATTCTGTTGTTATATCTCCCTTTTCATTTCTAATTTTGTTATTTTGGAAACTGTCTCTGTGCCCTTTGGTTAATCTGGCTAAGGGTTTATCTATCTTGTTGATTTTCTCACAGAGCCAGCTCCCGGTTTTGTTGATTCTTTGTATGGTTCTTTTAGTTTCTACTTGATTGATTTCAGCCCTGAGTTTGACGATTTCCTGTCTTCTTCTCCTCCTGGGTGAATTAGCTTCTTTTTGTTCCAGAGCTTTCAGGTTTGCCATTAAGATGCTAGTGTATGCTCTCTCCAGTTTCTTTTTAGAGGGGCTCAGGGATATGAGTTTTTCTCTTAGCACTGCTTTCATTGTGTCCCAAAGATTGACTCAATTTCTCCTGCATTTCTTTAAGTGATTTTTGTGTTTCCTCTTTATTGGCTTCTATCTGTTGACCCATATTCTCCTGAATTTCTTTAAGTGATTTTTGTGTTTCCATTGTAAGGACCTCTAACTTAGTCAGGTTCCCCTGTATTTCTTTAAGAGCTTTATTTATGCCCTTTTTGGGTTCCTCTAACAGCATCATGACCAGTGATTTTAAATCCAGATCTTGTTTTTCTGGTGTGTTGGGGTAATCAGGACTTGCTGATGTTGGAGAATTGGGTTCAGATGCTGCCATATTGCCTTGATTTCTGTTAGTAACAATCCTGCATTTGCTTTTTGCCATCTGGTTATCTCTGGCATTAGTTGGTCCTGCTTTCACTGGCTGGTGCTTGGACTTCCTCTGGGCCTGTAAGGCTATTTCTGCACCCCTGGATGACTGGGTTTCCCCTGGCACCGATTGCTGATGTGCTCCCCTACTCTTAGGTGCTGTTGGAGCCCTAGTGTGCCTTGTCTTGTCCCAAGCAATGCTATACTCAGGTTGTCTCTCTGTACCTGGTGTTGCCTGTCTGATCTGCCCAGTAGTGAAGATGTTGGATGCTGTGAGGATCCCCTCCAAGCACTGATCACTCTGTAGGTCAAACGGCCCAGGACAGGGCTTGCTGCTGGATTTCAAATGCTCTGCTGATATTCTCAAATGCCCCACTTCTATTGAATAACCTGCTCCTGTCTGTTCTGGAGAGAGTATCAGGAAGTAGGATCATCCCAGTGTCAGATGTGGCACAGGTCTACCACATCCAATGGTAAGGGGCAGTGGCGATTAACCTGCTCCTGCCGGTTCTCTAGAGAGTATCAGGAAATGGGATCTTCCCCGTGTCAGATGTGGAGCAGGTCTCCGGCTGAGCTGACTGCTTGGCCACAGGAGCTAAGATGGTGGGGACCTCGGACCAGAGATCCGTCTAACTGTGGGACTCCCTGCAGGTCAGATGCTTTCCTAAAGGATATGTGCCCAGACAGCTGTAGAGCTGCCCAGCTCCCATGTACAGAAGGAACCCAGGCAGGCTGCAACCCAAGCAACCCCTGTCTCCAGTGTTCCTGCACACCAGGCTAAGCTGGCTGCTTGGCCACAGTAGCCAAGATGGTGGGGACCTTAGATCACCGGGCTCCCTTTAAACGTGGGACACCCTGCAGGTCAGATGTTCCCTGGCAGGATATGTGCCCAGGCAGCTGTAGAGCTGCCTGGCTCCCTCCTGCAGAAGGAATCCAGACAGTCTCTATCCTGAGCAGTCCTTCACTCTGGTGTCCTCTGCATACCTGGCTGAGTTGGCTGCTTTGTCACTAGATCCAAGATGGTGGCGACCTCGGATCAGGACCTCAAAATTTTTCAAAAATATATTTCAAAAATACTTTTTTAAATGTATCACTGCTTGTCAATCTGTGAACACAAAAGATCAGACCCTCAATAGCTGCACGTCCCAAATAAGGACCAAAGAGCACATGACAGATTCTTTGGCTCTGTTAGATATTAAAACAATCTAACTGTACTTAACTATGTCAGTTTTTAACAGATAATTAAGACTGGAAGTAATACAAAAATAGATTAAATTTGGTGCTTTTCTTGCTAATTGTTAACTGTTCTCAACTGCACATTTACCTAATCTGGATTTGTCTGTCCAACTGTATTTATTTCACTTGCCCTAAATCCAGGATCATGGCAAGTGACTCTGATAGCATAGTTAGTCTATGGGTTTGTTACATTGTGGTCTGTTTTGTTTTGTTTTGTTTGGTGAGAGGACATCTTATAAACATAGCTTGCAATCTAAAACAAACAAACAAATACATAAATAAATAGAAATATAACAGGTTCTTTTCAACTTTTCTGAGACTGCAACCCTTAATGGCCTCTCACCACTACAGGAGGGAACAGTATAACACATTTTCTGAAGCACATGCACATAGAACATTCACATTGAAAAAGAGAAAATGGTCTAGCTTCTGGAACTTATGGTGTGTTCCTGGAGCTGGTGCCTTAGGGCCTTCTTTTCTAAATCAGGCTTAGTCCTTACATGGAAACAAATGGGGTTTATGTCATCCTTTTAGCAGCTTACAGACAGACATGGATACTGAGAGTTCTACATCTGGATCCAAAGGCAACAGGAAAAGAGAAATTCTAGGCCTGGCTTGGACTTTTGAAAACCTCAAACCCATCTCCAGTGACATACTTCCTCCAACAAGGCTACACCTAATCCTTTCAAATAATGTCACTTCCTGGTAACCAAGCATTAAATCTATGTGCCTAGGGGAACCATTCTCATTCACACCACCACTGTCTGTATCTCTTCACACCATAAGCTCACCTCCTCTACAATGCTTCTTGTAAAGCAGTTGATCACAGCAACAAGAGAAGTTAAAATCCAAGAAGTCAAATCTTTCAACAGCTGGAAAAAACAAAGGCATTTTAGAGCGGCTGAAAGAAACACTGGCCTAGGGAAAAGGGCCTGGTTGGCTAAGGTTCTGTGTAAATAAACAAGGGTTTTGATTTGACCCTGGAGGGTTATAAGGGAAAGTTATGGGCTGATTTTAAGAAAATGAGAGTTGTGCTTTACAACTCTGGATTTTTCTGTCCAACTGTATTTATTTCACTTGCCCTAAATCCAGGATCATGGCAAGTGACTCTGATAGCATGGTTAGTTTATGGGTTTGTTACATTGTGGTTTTTTTGTTTTGCTTTGTTTTGTTTGGGGAGAGGACATCTTATAAACATAGCTTGCAATCTAAAACAAACAAACAAACAAACAAACAAATAAATAGAAATGTAACAGGTTATTTTCAACTTTTCTGAGACTGCAATCCTATTGGCCTCTCACCACTACAGGAGGGAACAGTATAACACATTTTAGAGAGATGAAGTTAGAGAGATGATGAGAGAGATTAAGATAGAAACAAGGACATAGTATAAGGTTATGGGATGGGTCCACCCTGGTTATAACAAAGACCATAACAAAATCTGGGGTGATTAGAAAGAGAAGAGGTCACAATGGGCATAGCTTAATACTTGGTCGTGTATAAGGATAAGACTGGGGAAATGGGTCTGGTTTCTAGCTTGAGTAATCGAAACAGTAAGTGGCATAAGGAATAAATTGGGACCTGAAAAATAATACAGTTCTTGAATATGTTAATATTAGGAAGTATAAGATATAGATATGCATACACACACAGAAAGAGAGAGAGAGAGGGAGAAAGAGAGAGGAGAGGAGAAAAATATGAATTATGTAATGTACCAGACATATTAATAATTTATAGTCAAGTCATGTCACGTATGCACATTAAGAGTTTCACTTAGAATATATGAAGTGATGGTGTTACAGGGGAAATTCCCCAGAAATGCCAACATTGGAGGGATGGCAAAGAAAGAAACATGTAAATGAGGTTGATAGAGACTTATTTGCAAAGTAGGAAGACTGTTAGAACATTTTAAAGGTAATTGGTAGAAAATTAGAGGATTTGAAGACCTGAGAGGCAGGTCTTACCATCAGGGAGGTGGCAAGAAAGGACAACAGTAAACAGTAGACAAGGACAAAGAGAAATTCAGACATACTAAACCCTGGCTATAAAAGGAACATCAGGCCCTAACCTAGAGCACCAGACAAAACCGTAGGGGATGGAGAGAATCCTTCTGAATGGGACTACAAGCAATGCCTCTGGGTGTTCCATGGACATACCATGTATCACCGTGAGAAAATAAAAACTTAAGATGTCAGAGCTGTGGCCCACAGAGCAAACAGACACTAGAGAAATCCCCCTTTCCTTTCTAATTTGTTCACTGATGCCATGGGGGAACACTCTCATGGGAAAGGTTTTGTAGTTGAACCTTTGTCCAAGAAAATGAGAAGGATGTGCATTTTCAATCTCCAAGCCCGACAGGACTTCCCTTCTGAACAAACTGCAACTACCTCAGTGATAGGTATGGATCTAGTTGTGACTGGATCTCAGATCCAGGGACACAAAGTGTGAGTTGTGCTGCATGAGGAAACCAAAGACAAAGACATGATGAGAGCTGCAGCTCAAGCTCTGGCAAGAAGGGAGAGCAGCTGATCATGGTAGCACATGCCTTTGACCCTAGGACTTGGAGGCAAGCCTGGTCTATTCAGAGAGCTTCAGGCTTATCAGAAATACAAATAAAGACCTTGTCTATAGGCAGATGGATAGATGATAGATAGATAGATAGATAGATAGATAGATAATAGATGATCGATAGCTTTGATAGATAATAGATGATCGATAGCTTAGATAGATAGATAGATAGATGATGGATGATTGAAAGATGATAGATGAGATAGACAGACAGACAGATAGATGATAGATAGATAGATAGATAGATAGATAATAGATGATCGATAGATGAGATAGATAGATGATGGATGATTGATAGACGATAGATAGATGTGATAGATAGATGATAGATAGATAGATAGATAGATAGATAGATAGATAGATAGATAGATAGTAGAAACCAGATAGACATATGTTTATGGAACTGTGTGCATTGGAATATATCTGAATAGTTCATTCATAAAGTAGTACAGTGAGACGAGTGCCCCAAGTCCTATTCAGAGTAACTCCACTTGCATCAAGTGACCATTTAGATTCTCTATGGGCCAGGCTTCACCCAAACAAGCCATCCTTCTCACAGCTTTTCCCTAGACCAGCAAGGTCCCTGACAAGGGAAGGATAGAGAACACATTACGTGTACAGCTCACCCAGAGTCAGTGCAATATGTTTCTAAGCTTGGAATCACCTCTGCTGCTTTAAACCTGGGTAGCGCTGTGAGCAGGGATCTGTATCAATTCTGCCCCTGCTTAGAATCATATAAAATGAGGGTTCAGTAGCTAAAGGAGTTGGTGGCTTTAGGAAAATGCATCTGTCTTGTCCACTGTTCTCTAACTCACCCCTGATGATTCCTTCCACTGATCAAGATAATCAAGATGAATCACTCTTTGGGCTATTGGTGCTGTCCCTTCAGAAGCAAATGTTAACTTTACATGCCCCAGGGAAAGTCACACAAGTAAGTATACAAAAATAGCCAGGAAACATGAAAAACAGCAACTCATACTGGAAATTTGAGAAATGCAAATTAAGTGAAACTATTGTTTCCTTCAAGTTCAAAAAAATAATTACATTAATGGATTCCAAATGGTTTTAAAAGTAGTTGGAAACACACACACACACACACACACACACACACACACACACATGCACACACCTGATAGAAGTATACATTGGTGCTGTCATTTCAGAGGAAAATTTAGTGTTATCTGAAATTTTAACTACACATTACCTTTGGTAATGCATTCTACTTGCAATAAGCTATATAAAAATACAATATAGACCTAGGGAGATAGCTCAGATGGTGGAGTACCTGTGTGTAAGCATGAAGACCTGAGTTTGGACTCCGAGGGCACACATACACACTCTGGGTTCCAGTTGTAACAACCTGAAACATCTTCAGAAACCACTAAATGTCCCTTGGAAGGCAAAACCACTCTCAGTAGAGGACTACTGCAAAAACATCCATGTTAAAACAAAGACATCACTAGGGTTTCCAGTGTGAGGGCAGAGACCTGTAATCTTCATGCTGAAACATCGAGGCTAGAGATCACAGGTTCAAGACCAGTCTGGACTTGAAACTACAACTTTTTTTTTTAATCACTGGTTTGTATTTATTTGTTTGCTTGTTGTTAAGAACTACTTTTGCTCTTTCATAGAGAAAGTGTTTTTTAGCCATTCAGACTTGCTCTTAATGATCTGTTTCTGTGTTGCTTAAGACACCATGATTGTTTAAGCAACATGGACTTAATAAAATTGTGTGGTACAATCAATTTAAGCTTATCCCTAATTTACAAATAAATGATACTTGGACTATGGTTATTTTATTTGGCTTTGACAATTATTGGTGGTAACCCCTAATTTACTCTTCTAACTGCTGGCCTGGTGTACTGGCTGGTTTTGAGTGTCAACTTGACACAGGCTGGAGTTATCACAGAGAAAGGAGTTTCAGTTGGGGAAGTGCCTCCATGAGATCCAACTGTGAGGCATTTTCTCAATTAGTGATCAGGGGGGAGGACCTCTTGTGGGTGGTACCACCTTTGGGCTGGTGCTCTTGGGTTCTATAAGAGAGCAGGCTGAGCAAGCCAGGGGAAGCAAGCCAGTAAGGAACATCCCTCCGTGGCCTCTGCATCAGCTCCTGCTTCCTGATCTGCTTGAGTTCCAGTCCTGACTTCCTTTAGTGATGAACTGCAATGTGGAAGTGTAAGCTCAATAAACCCTTTCCTCCCCAACTTGCTTCTTGGTCATGATGTTTGCACAGGAATAGAAACCCTAAGATACCTGGCTACCTCCCTAATGGTGTACCCAAATTCTTGCTGCTTCTCCTGGCCATGTGCTCACGGTCATCTCCCCTCATGGTGGCTTCCTCTCTCTCCCTTCTTCTTCCTTCTCCCCTGGTCTCTCTTCTTCCAACCAGGTCACTCCTAACCCACCTACTTCTAATCCCTCTAGTAACTGGTTGTAGTCAATTTTATTTAATGAATGCTTCTAAATCAAAGAATAAGTGTTGCATAACAAAAGCTTATAAACACGAGAAGTCACTCATAGGCCTAGACCTTCAGGTCTAGAATTTAGCAATACAATACATAGCAATAGACCAAACCTCAAAAAAACTGGATTTGTTTCTACAAACAGGCGTGAAAGCTCCAGTCCACAGAAGCATTGATAGACTAGCACTGAGAATAAGGGAGAGGAAAGGGATCGTCGTTAGAGCGTGTTTCTAAACTGAGCACATTTCTAAGCTCAGGTCTTCATGACTTCCAGACTGACATTCTACCCCTTCTGACTTTTTGAGGCAGCAAATAAAAGTTCAAGGTGAGCCCTTTCTAGTGGCACTCTCCTGATCAGCTGAGGGAGTCTGGAGACCACCTTTAGAAGCCCTTCACTTCCATCTGATCTACTCTGCTGTGTAGCTAATAAACTGTGCTGACTGGGTTCATGTCAACTTGACACAAGCTATAGTCATCTGAGAGGAGGGAACCTCAATTGAGAAAATATCTGCATAAGATCTGGCTGTAGGGCACTTTCTTAATTAGTGATTGATGGGGGAGAGCCCAGTCCATTATAGGTGGTGCCATCCCAGAGATGGTGGTCTTGGGTTCTATAAGAAAACAGGCTGAGCAAGGTCTGAGGAGCATGCCAATAAGCAAAACCCTTCCATGACCTCTGCATTAGCTCCTGTCTCTTATAACTGCCTTGTTTGAGTTCCTGTCCTGACTTCCTTTGGTGACTAATGACACAGAAATATAAGTCAAATGAGCCCTTCCCTCCCCAAGTTGCTTTGGACATGGTTTTGCAATGTAACTATAGAAATCTTAACTAAATCACAAGCAATGTGAGACAGAAATGGTTTCCTTCCAGGTCACTTGCACTTGGCCAGGGTTTCACCACTTCCTTTTGGTCTCTTCCATGGCAATAAGGAAACGGTGGTTAGGAACTGGATTCACATCATCAGTCAACCAGTGTTAGAATATCCTATGCATACATTCTAAATCAAAACCAAACCTTACAGTCTGTTCTGAATGATTGCACCCCCTCCATACATCTGAAGAAATCTTAACCCCACAGCTAATGATATCAAGAAGTGGAACTTGTAAGAACTGATTAAATCATGCAAATGCAGTCCTCATGAGTAAGTTTAAAAGAGGCCTAGAAGATCTCTGATCTTTCCCACCATATAAGATTCAGTGAGAAGCTTAATCTGTGAACACAGAGGTTGTCCTCACCAGACACAGAATCTAACAGCATTCCATCCTTCTCCCCTGGTCTCTCTTCTTCCAACCAGGTCACTCCTAACCCACCTACTTCTTTTTTTTTTTTTTTTTTAAACATTTTTTTTATTCGATATAATTTATTTACATTTCAAATGATTTCCCCTTTTCTAGCCCCCCCACTCCCCGAAAGTCCCGCAAACCCCCTTCTCTTCCCCTGTCCTCCCACCCACCCCTTCCCACTTCCCCGTTCTGGTTTTGCTGAATACTGTTTCACTGAGTCTTTCCAGAACCAGGGGCCACTCCTCCTTTCTTCTTGTACCTCATTTGATGTGTGGATTATGTTTTGGGTATTCCAGTTTTCTAGGTTAATATCCACTTATTAGTGAGTGCATACCATGATTCACCTTTTGAGTCTGAGTTACCTCACTTAGTATGATATTCTCTAGCTCCATCCATTTGCCTAAGAATTTCATTAATTCATTGTTTCTAATGGCTGAATAGTACTCCATTGTGTAGATATACCACATTTTTTGCATCCACTCTTCTGTTGAGGGATACCTGGGTTCTTTCCAGCATCTGGCAATTACAAATAGGGCTGCTATGAACATAGTAGAACATGTATCCTTATTACATGGTGGGGAGTCTTCTGGGTATATGCCCAGGAGTGGTATAGCAGGATCTTCTGGAAGTAAGGTGCCCAGTTTTCGGAGGAACCGCCAGACTGATTTCCAGAGTGGTTGTACCAATTTGCAACCCCACCAGCAGTGGAGGAGTGTTCCTCTTTCTCCACACCCTCTCCAACACCTGCTGTCTCCTGAATTTTTAATCTTAGCCATTCTGACTGGTGTAAGATGAAATCTTAGGGTTGTTTTGATTTGCATTTCCCTAATGACTAATGAAGTTGAGCATTTTTTAAGATGCTTCTCCGCCATCCGAAGTTCTTCAGGCGAGAATTCTTTGTTTAACTCTGTACCCCATTTTTTAATAGGGTTGTTTGGTTTTCTGGAGTCTAACTTCTTGAGTTCTTTATATATATTGGATATTAGTCCTCTATCTGATGTAGGATTGGTGAAGATCTTTTCCCAATTTGTTGGTTGCTGATTTGTCCTCTTGATGGTGTCCTTTGCCTTACAGAAACTTTGTAATTTTATGAGGTCCCATTTGTCAATTCTTGTTCTTAGAGCATACGCTATTGGTGTTCTGTTCAGAAACTTTCTCCCTGTGCCGATGTCCTCAAGGGTCTTCCCCAGTTTCTTTTCTATTAGCTTCAGAGTGTCTGGCTTTATGTGGAGGTCCTTGATCCATTTGGATTTGAGCTTAGTACAAGGAGACAAGGATGGATCAATTTGCATTCTTCTGCATGCTGACCTCCAGTTGAACCAGCACCATTTGTTGAAAAGGCTATCTTTTTTCCATTGGATGTTTTCAGCCTCTTTGTCGAGGATCAAGTGGCCATAGGTGTGTGCTAACCCACCTACTTCTAATCCCTCCAGTAACTGGTTGTAGTCAATTTTATTTAAAGAATGCTTCTAAATCAAAGAATAAGTGTTGCATAACAAAAGCTTATAAATACAAGAAGTCACCCCGAAACTGTGAGAAATAAATTTCTATTATATATAAGCTATTCTGTTCACTGAATTTTACTTTAGAAAGCCAAATGACTAAGGTAACTCCATTTCTGACCTTTCATTCAATATGCTAAATGTTTGAGGGAAGGATATTTAGCCAATGCTTTTAAAGAAGCTGTATAGTAAAGACTATTACCTTGGGGCTGGGAATGTAGCTCAATGGTAGAGCCAGAGAGGGGAGGGGGAAGAGAGACAAGGTAGGAGAAATAGAGCAAAGAAGAGGAGGAAAAGGAGAAAAGGGAGGAGAGGAGGAGAGGAGAGAGAAAAGAAAGGTAACCCTATAACTTCACCTGAAGAAAGGACTAACATTTGTCCTCGGACTCTGAATAGTGATATAGGAGTCTTTGAAATACCGTGTCTGTTTCACAGAGACTTGCACCAGGTAGCCAGTAAAATGATTTGGTGTAAGGGCTTTGGAACACATACAATATCAGCTCAAGCTCCTGAAGGACTGAAATTTGAGACCAGCCCTAAGCATCTAATCATGCCCCTGTGACAACATCCTGACTCTAGCTCTAGATTTTGATGTATGTTCTTGATACACAATACTCAATGTGCACCATCACATATCAATCAGAAAAAAAAATGAAAATCTTAGTGAGCCCATGGGCAAAGAGCAGTTGGAATGGCTGTATGTAGAATGCTCCTGGACTCCGCTCCAATGTCTCTTCCCTTCAGTTGCTTTAGTCATTATTCTATCACCATTCTCTAGTTGTAAACTAACCCTATCAACCCTAACCAGAGTATCAGTTTTCTATAACTCATGTGAGTTCCTTATATTGAATTATGTAACTTGACTGCAGTTTGAGGAAGTCCCTCTATGTGTAAGATAAAGTTAGAAATAAGGGAATTTGCAGGAGTGCCCAGTAATTTCATAGTTGGCTAGTTTTCACAGATTATCTGCAGGTTGATAGAGTGTAGAAAAATGACACTGCTGACTTCTCTCTTTTCAGACCTTACAGAATGAGTCATCAGAGGTGGGAATTCATAATAATGAGTCTAGAGAGTGACTTTCTGTTTCTCTACATTGGTGGTAATTTATTACTATATATGAGATTAGACAAAACTGCTTCTGAGACAGATTAGGGAAATCTATCTCTGGACACTGGACAGTTATTAAATATTAATAAAGGATTATTGAAGTTCACTGAAATCATTTCCACTTAATGATAAGTTATTTAAGTTTATATTGTAGGTACTCTTCCTGATGTCAATACATATATATTCAGTGTGTAATATATATTACTGGAATATAATGGAAGATATATATTACACACTGGGAAACAGACAGCATCTTCAACAAATGGTGCTGGTTCAACTGTATCTCTACATGTAGAAGAATGCAAACAGATCCATACTTATCACACCGTACAAACTTAAGCCCAGTTGGATTGAAGACCCCAACCTAAAACCAGACACAGTGAACCTGACAGGAAAGGAAATGGGAGATAGACTTAAATGTGTTGGCACTGGAGAAGACTTTCTAGACAGAACATCAATAGAACAGGCACCAAAATCAACAACTTATAAATGGGACCTTATGAAATTGAAAAGCTTCTGTAAGGCAAAGGACACTACTGGTAAGACAAAGAGACAGTCTACAGAAAAGGAAAATATTTTTACCAATTCTACATCTGACAGAGGACTAATATAGAAAATATATAAAGAAGTCAAGAAAGTAGATATCAAAACAAGCACTCTAACTATAGATCTAAATAAAGACTTTTCAGCTGGACAATGGTGGTGCATGCCTGTAATCCCAGCACTATAGGAGGCAGAGGCAGGCAGATTCCTGAGTTCGAGGCCAGCCTGGTCTACAGAGTGAGTTCCAGGACAGCCAGGGCTATATAGAGAAACCCTGTCTCGAAAAAAACCAAATCCAAAATAAATAAATAAATAGAAAGAAAGAAAGAAAGAAAGAAAGAAAGAAAGAAAGAAAGAAAGAAAGAAAATTCAATATAGGAAACTCAATTGGCTGAAAAACAAAGAAATTTTCAACATCCTTAGCCATCAGGAAAATACAAATCAAGTTCTCACACCTGTCAGAATGACTAAGATCAATAATACAAGTTCATGCTGGCAGGGATGTGAAATAGAAGGACCACTCATTCATTGCTGATGGGAATGCAAATTTGTATATCTATTAAGGAAATCAATATGGCAACTCCTTGGAAAGTTGAGAATCAATATACCTCAAGATTCAAATATTTTATTCTTGGGCATATGCCAAAAGGGTGCTTTATCCTACAACAAGGATGTTTGTTTACCCATGTTCCTTGCTACTCTATTCATAATAGAGCTGACTGATACTAGAAATAACCTAGGTGTCCCTCAATAGAAAAATAGTTAAAATGTGGCACATTTACACAGTGGTGTATTATTCAGTTGTTTAAAAAATTATATTATGAAATTTGTAGGCAAATGGATGGAACTAGGAAAAGTCTTCCTGAGTGAGGTAACCTGGACCCAGAAAGATAAATGCGGTATGTACTGTTTGTATGTGAAGATTACCTATTAAATAAATGATAACTAACCTATAATCTGTATACCCAGAGAGGTTAGGTATAAAGGAAGGGATTATGGGAGATACATGAATCTCCATGGGAGGGGGAACTATAATAGATTTTATGGGTGGACTTGGGTCAGTAGGGATGGAAATGGGAGAATCAGGTGTGGAGGGAAAGGAAAGACGGTATTGTGGGAGGGATTGTAGAGCAAATCAGCTAGACTTGAAGGGCATTTGGGGGGTAGTATAGAAACTTAGTGCAGTGGAAACTTCTTAAAATATACAAAGGTGATCCAAATGAAATCTCTAAATAATGAGGGAGACTGAGTCCCACCTGGCCATCTCTTGTCACCAAAGAAGCTTCTGTGTTGCATTCAATTTAAGTTGTTAGCCAAAGGGCCCCATGGAAATCCCCCCAAAACCCACGCTACTGCCAAGGCAATAGGTTGCTCTCCATCAACTGACAGCAAGGTCCAGTTGCTGAAGACAACACCCACACATCTCATTGAATACGGAGAAGGCAGCTGGTGCCTACATAGAACCTTCACCCCCATTTTCTGGTGTCTTTGGTATGGAAGATTCTCTGCAAGCTACCCAAAGAGAAACACAAACACCAATACAGTCATGAAACCTTTGATGTACAGTCTGTCTTGCCTGCAAAATATGCTAGGGCATGCACAAAACTTCTGGGATTAATCAAACCAATGGTTGATTTGACTAAGGCCCACTATACAAAATGGAATCCATACCAGCACTGCTTGGGTGACTGACCAAGAACAACAATAACAAAGACAACAATGAAATGACTCTTAATGATATTCTGCTGTACTCATAGATCAGTGCCGTCCTTACTCGGTCATCGTCAAAGAGGCTTCCTCCTGCAGAAGAGGAGAACAAATACAGAGACCCACAGCCAGACATTATGCAGAGAGAGAAAGCCCTGGGAACCCACATCTGAGTGGGTTGTCTCCATCAAATCCCTTTCCTTCAGAGTTCAGGGAAGCCTGCAGCAGAAGAAATGGGGGTGTTGGGAGCCAGAGGGGATGTGGATAGCAGAGAAACAAGTCTCTCTAAATCAACTGAGCAATGACTTCTCTGAAGTCATATGAAGTCATAGAGAGAGACTGAAGCAGCAACCATAGGGTCTACACAGGTCTACACCAGGTCCTCTGCCTAAATAGTATAGCTCTCAGCTTAGTTTTATGAGACTTCTGAGAGTGTGAATGAGTGGATCTCTGACTCTTGTGCCTTTTCTTGGGGCTCTCTTCCTTCTGTTGGTTTGCCTTGCCCAATGTGATGGGGTTTGTTTCATCTTACTGTATTTTATTTTGTTGTGCTTTGCTGTCATCTTTTGGAAGCTATGGGGAGAATATCCTGTGTATTGTATGGACGTATCACCTGTCAATTAAAAAGCCTATGGCCTATGCAGGAAAGAGAGATGGGACATTTGGGAGAGAGAAAGGATTCTGGGGGAGAGTTAGGTGGGAGATCTGCAGGGAAGATGCAACAAGATGGGTGCATAGTACCTGAGCATAGGTAACCAGCCACGTGGCAGAATGTAGACTAGAATAAAAGAGATATCTTAAGTTATATCTAGTCAGAGAAGAGCCTAGCTATATGGCCAAGATATTGTAAATATATTTTGAGTCTGAGTCTTATTTCTGGGAGCAGGGGTCTGTGAGGAAGAACGGGACATAGCATCAACAAGAAACTTGTTCTTGGACTGGAGAGATGGCTCAGCGGTTAAGAGCACTGACTGATCTTCCAAAGGTCCTGAGTTTGATTCCCAACAAGTACATGGTGGCTCACAACCATCTGTAATGGGATCTGATGCCCTCTTCTGGTGTGTCTGAAGATAGCTACAGTGTACTTATATAAATAAAATAAAAAAAAGAAAGAAAGAAACTTGTTCTTTTCTAATGAGAGTCGGAAGGGGAGTAGGTCCAAATGGGAGAGAAGATGGGGAGGAACTGGGGGGAGTAGAGGGAAGGGAAACTGTAATCAGGATATATTATCTCAGAAAAGAATTTATTTTTAGTAAAGGGGCTTATGAACAGCTGAACACTTCAGAACTGGCAGGATAGGAAATAAAGTAGAGGTGCAAGGAAAGAGAGCAGACACTGATAAAAGGCTCCCAGGAGCCAGAGAGAAGGACCTGCAGGCCCTGCTGACCAGAAGAGTACAGAGAGTTTTCAGTGCCAAGAGTTCTGGCCCCTGAGACTGAAAGCTGTGACATGGCTGCCGCCAGGAGGCCACGATGTGATACCAGAGGACTGCACTGAACTGGAACACAAGAGGGGGCTGCTTGCTAATTTTCTGCCTGCCTGCATCCAGAGTCAGTCAAACTGAGGTAAGCAAAGCTGCTAGAGACCAGTCTCCACAGATCTTCTTCTAGTGAAGCCAGGATTCCATCCAGGAAAAGCAAAGTTACATCACTAGGACGTGACTTTATGGCTAATGTAGGCAAATCTATGCAGAGTCTCAGTGAGAGGAAAGTCTCAGCAAGTGAAAGCACCAGCAGTTATAGGATCTAGGTCTAAATCCTGTCCTACAGCAGATGCAAATCTAATCAACGGCATGCCTCTGAGTCACCTCATTGTGTTACTTGGATTCCTCCACAGATGGGGAACTTATGGTCACTCATACCTTGCTGGGTAGAAGTGACTCTCGGTAGAGGACATACCACGTGTACTGGCTGGGTTTGTGTGTCAACTTGACACAGGCTGGAGTTACCACAGAGAAAGAACTTCACTTGGGGAAGTGCCTCCATGAGATCCAGCTGTGGGGCATTTCCTCAATTAGTGATCAAGGGTGGAGGGCCCCTTGTGGGTGGTGCCATCCCTGGCCTGGTGGTCTTGGATTCTGTAAGAAAGCAAGCTGAGCAAGCCAGGAGAAGCAAGCCAGTAAGAAACATCCCTCCATGGTCTCTGCATCAGCTCCTGCTTCCTGACCTGCTTGAGTTCCAGTCCTGACTTCCTTTTGTGATGAACAGCAATCATGGAAGTGTAAGCTCAATAAACCCTTTCCTCCCCAACTTGCATCTTGGTCATGATGTTTGTGCAGGAATAGAAACCCTGACTAAGACACCAGCGTATCAGTTAATCTGATCTTAGACAAATCTACTTAACACTTACTCCACTTCATTGTCTATTTGAACATTTTCTTTTCTGTCAGCTTCCTCTTATTCTGCTGTTACTCCTCATTTTCCCTTCTCTGAGCACACTCGCTCACCAGGCAGACCTACCCATTAGTTGAATAATCCAGTTTACAACTTTGATTGCATTGCTGTATTCTTAGGAGGTAAGCATACATGTGTATTGTTCTAGCCTTAACCTAATAGTAGCTACTTCATACAACTTACTAAGCACAAGCTGATATGTCTCACAGGCATGACCACATCAGCTCACAAACAAACAAAATGGCATGTATGGAGTTAGATGTCACACTTCTAAAGAGTGTGTGGCACCCTAGGAACACAGAATAGGGATTGAGAACATTTACTACATTGGATGCACAGGGCCACTTCATCTCCAGTCTGCACTGGCACGTTTAAGGATGGAGAATGTGGGGGTGGGGCAATGTGGCATTTCAGGCGTGATTAGATGGAGGGGCTGACTGTGGATCCTGCTCGCCTAACTGGGCTGTCTTGTCTGGCTTCAGAGAGAGAGGATGTACCTAGTCTTGCAGTGACTTGAGGTGCCAGGGTGGGTTGGTACCCAGGGGCCCTTCCCCTTCTCAGAGGTGTTGGGGAGGGGCAGAAGTAGGTGGAATGTGAGGAGGGACTGGGAGGAGCAGGAGTGTACAAATAAATTAATTAATGGGAAAAATAAAAGAAAGTAGGACAGAGATGGGTAGGCCAGAGCTGATCATGGCCTATCAGAATCATGTATGTGAGAGAGGAGTATGCAATATGCATGGCATTTTTAGTATCAATTTGATGTTGTCCACTGATGCCGTACCATGGCCTTCTGTGGCAAAATCACCCTTTGTGACTTATAGAAATTATTTATAGAAATATAGCAATTATTTATAGAAATGCTCTATAAATCTGTTGTATCAGCTTGCCCAGCTACTAGTCAACTGGAAACGTTTCTAAGATTCTGTTACATTTCACTCTCCCCCTTCTTGCCTCTCTCTTTGATAAACTTATGAAGAGTAGCTGAAACAGATATTTTTACAACATGTTCACACATGTACATGACACACACATACACACACACATACACACACACACACACACACACACACACACTACCGCATGAGTTACTGGGGCCAGCATTCGGGGACCAGCTGATTTTTTTCTTTGGAAGACGCTAGAACAGTACTGGGGACCTCAGGGTAAGGGGGAGAGTGACCTATGTAAGTTAAGCACGCAGTTCACCAGCATTCCTCACCGAACACAACGACCGAGTGTTCTTGATCTATTAATACACAGAACCTAACCTAAGATCTGATCGGAAGTTAGCAAAAGCTGTTAAAAATGAATTAAATAGCAGCTAATGTTGGGGCTACACACATGGTTCAGCACTTAAAAGCACTTACAACTGTTGAAGAAGACCTGAGTTTGATTCTTCAGAACATTGTTTTCTTCCAGAATTCTGACATTTTTGAGTCGTCCCACCCCACCCCCATTTTCTCCTCCATGGGACTCACAGAATGCAGATTCCTGGGGCCCTGGAAAGCCTGCCCTTCTGTGCTCCCAACTTCTATCTCCAAGAAGAAGGCAGTTAGGATCATTCACAGCTGCTTAGTCGGTCAGGACTCATTCATCCAACTCATCGCATGCTCTGGGTCAGTAGTTGTAGGATCAGGAAGACAGGCAAATCAAGCAATCTCCCTTGATGCTTTTTATATTTTGCTATGATAGAGTCTGTGGCAAAAACAATCAGGCAAAAGGGAGGGATAAAGAGATTTTTAAAATCTGGGGAATGAGGGAGGGCGGGCATGGTAGGGTGGGAGGGGATGGGTGATAAGAGGAGAGGAGGAAGGGAAAACTAAGGTTGGGTTATAAAGTAAGTAAATCAATTAAATTTTTTTATTCGATATATTTTTTATTTACATTTCAAATGATTTCCCCTTTTCTAGCCCCCCACTCCCCGAAAGTCCCATAAGCCCCCTTCTCTCCCCCTGTCCTCCCACCCACCCCTTCCCACTTCCCCGTTCTGGTTTTGCCCTATACTTCTTCACTGAGTCTTTCCAGAACAAGGGACCACTCCTCCTTTCCTCTTGTACCTCATTTGATGTATGGATTATGTTTGGGGTATTCCAGTTTTCTAGGTTAATATCCACTTATTAGTGAGTGCATACCATGAGTCACCTTTTGAGTCTGGGTTACCTCACTTAGTATGATGTTTTCTAGCTCCATCCATTTGCCTAAGAATTTCATGAATTCATTGTTTCTAATGGCTGAATAGTACTCCATTGTGTAGATATACCACATCTTTTGCATCCACTCTTCTGTTGAGGGATACCTGGGTTCTTTCCAGCATCTGACAATTATAAATAGGGCTGCTATGAACATAGTAGAACATGTATCCTTATTACATGGTGGAGAGTCTTCTGGGTATATGCCCAGGAGTGGTATAGCAGGATCTTCTGGAAGTGAGGTGCCCAGTTTTCGGAGGAACCGCCAAACTTATTTCCAGAGTGGTTGTACCAATTTGCAACCCCACCAGCAGTGGAGGAGTGTTCCTCTTTCTCCACATCCTCTCCAACACCTGCTGTCTCCTGAATTTTTAATCTTAGCCATTCTGACTGGTGTAAGGTGAAATCTCAGGGTTGTTTTGATTTGCATTTCCCTAATGACTAATGAAGTTGAGCATTTTTTAAGATGCTTCTCCGCCATCCGAAGTTCTTCAGGCGAGAATTCTTTGTTTAACTCTGTACCCCATTTTTTAATAGGGTTGTTTGGTTTTCTGGAGTCTAACTTCTTGAGTTCTTTATATATATTGGATATTAGTCCTCTATCTGATGTAGGATTGGTGAAGATCTTTTCCCAATTTGTTGGTTGCCGATTTGTCCTCTTGATGGTGTCCTTTGCCTTACAGAAACTTTGTAATTTTATGAGGTCCCATTTGTCAATTCTTGTTCTTAGAGCATACGCTATTGGTGTTCTGTTCAGAAACTTTCTCCCTGTGCCGATGTCCTCAAGGGTCTTCCCCAGTTTCTTTTCTATTAGCTTCAGAGTGTCTGGCTTTATGTGGAGGTCCTTGATCCATTTGGATTTGAGCTTAGTACAAGGAGACAAGGATGGATCAATTTGCATTCTTCTGCATGCTGACCTCCAGTTGAACCAGCACCATTTGTTGAAAAGGCTATCTTTTTTCCATTGGATGTTTTCAGCCCCTTTGTCGACGATCAAGTGGCCATAGGTGTGTGGGTTCATTTCTGGATCTTCAATCCTGTTCCATTGATCTGCCTGCCTGTCACTGTACCAATACCATGCAGTTTTTAACACTATTGCTCTGTAGTATTGCTTGAGGTCAGGGATACTGATTCCCCCAGAATTTCTTTTGTTGCTGAGAATAGTTTTAGCTATCCTGGGTTTTTTGTTATTCCAGATGAATTTGTTAATTGCTTTTTCTAACTCTGTGAAGAATTGAGTTGGGATTTTGATGGGTATTGCATTGAATCTGTATATTGCTTTTGGCAAAATGGCCATTTTAACTATATTGATTCTGCCGATCCATGAGCATGGGAGGTTTTCCCATTTTTTGAGGTCTTCTTCCATTTCCTTTTTCAGACTCTTGAAGTTCTTGTCATAAAGATCTTTCACATGTTTGGTAAGAGTCACCCCAAGATACTTTATACTGTTTGTGGCTATTGTGAAGGGGGTCATTTCCCTAATTTCTTTCTCAGCCTGCTTATCCTTTGAGTATAGGAAGGCCACTGATTTGCTTGTGTTGATTTTATATCCTGCCACTTTGCTGAGGTTGTTTATCAGCTGTAGGAGCTCTCTAGTGGAGTTCTTTGGGTCACTTAGGTAGACTATCATGTCATCTGTAAATAATGATAGTTTGACTTCTTCCTTTCCAATTTGTATCCCTTTGACCTCCTTATGTTGTCGAATTGCCCAAGCTAGTACCTCAAGTACAATATTGAAAAGATAAGGAGAGAGGGGGCAGCCCTGTCTAGTCCCTGATTTTAGTGGGATTGCTTCAAGTTTCTCTCCATTTAGTTTGATGCTGGCTACCGGTTTGCTGTATATTGCTTTTACTATGTTTAGGTATGGGCCTTGAATTCCTGTTCTTTCCAAGACTTTAAGCATGAAAGGATGCTGAATTTTGTCAAATGCTTTTTCACATCCAATGAAATGACCATGTGGTTTTTTTCTTGGAGTTTGTTTATGTAGTGGATTGCATTGATGGATTTCCGTATATTAAACCAACACTGCATTCCCGGGATAAAGCCTACTTGATCATGGTGGATGATCGTTTTGATGTGTTCTTGGATTTGGTTGGCAAGAATTTTATTGAGTATTTTTGCATCAATGTTCATAAGGGAAATTGGTCTGAAGTTCTCTTTCTTTGTTGGATCTTTGTGTGGCTTTGGTATCAGCGTAATTGTGGCTTCGTAGAAGGAATTGGGTAGTGTTCCTTCTGTTTCTATTTTGTGGAATAGTTTGAAGAGTATTGGTGTTAACTCTTCTTTGAAGGTCTGATAGAATTCTGCACTGAAACCATCTGGTCCTGTGCTTTTTTTTGGTTGGAAGACTTTCTATGACTCCTTCTATTTCTTTAGGCGTTATGGGACTGTTTAGATGATCTATTTGGTCCTGATTTAATTTTGGTATTTGGTATCTGTCAAGGAAATTGTCCATTTCCTCCAGATTCTCCAGTTGTGTTGAATACAGGCTCTTGTAGTAGGATCTGATGATTTTTTTTGGATTTCCTCAGTTTCCGTTGTTATATCTCCCTTTTCATTTCTAAGTTTGTTAATTTGGATACTTTCTCTGTGCCCTTTGGTCAGTTTGGCTAAGGGTTTATCTATCTTGTTGATTTTCTCAAAGAACCAGCTCCTGGTTTTGTTGATTTTTTGTATGGTTCTCTTTGTTTCTACTTGATTGATTTTGGCCCTGAGTTTGATGATTTCCTGCCTTCTACTCCTCCTGGGTGAAATAGCTTCTTTTTGTTCCAGGGCTTTCAGGTGTGTCATTAAGCTGGTAATGTATACTCTCTCCATTTTCTTTTTGGAGGCACTCAGGGCTATGAGTTTTCCTCTTAGCACTGCTTTCATTGTGTCCCATAGATTTGGGTATGTTGTGTTTTCATTTTCATTGTGTTCTAAAAAGTCTTTAATTTCTTTATTTCTTCCTTGACCAAGGTATCATTGAGTAGAATATTGTTCAGTTTCCACGTGTATGTGGGTTTTCTGTTGTTTTGTTGCTATTAAAGACCACTTTTACTCCATAGTGATCTGATAGGAGGCATGGGATTAGTTCAATCTTCTTATATTTGTTGAGGTCTGTCTTGTGACCAATTATATGGTCGATTTTGGAGAAGGTACCATGAGGTGCTGAGAAAAAGGTATATTCTTTTACTTTAGGGTGAAATCTTATATAGATATAGATAAAAAATCCAGGAATGATGCTCTGTAGAGGGGGAAAGGGAAGCCTTAGTAGATCTTGAAGAAGAGATGCCCATGTGGGTATCTGAGGAGCAAGGGAGAACTTTATTTTAATGTAGAAGATTGAGGTAAGGGTGTACATAAGAATTCTTGACCACACTAAAGACAAGTGTGAAATGGGCCTCAGGGAGATGACTTTAGGATGGAAGCCCAAACCATCATGTAGGGTCTTGGAGACTTTAGGAAGGACCTACATTTTCTTCTAAGCTACATGGGAGATAAGCAACAAGAAGAGGAATAACAAAGGCTGAGAAGTTAAATGTTAAGTTGAAGGGTTTCAAGGGCCAAGACAAAGAGACTAGTTAGGGAGTGTTGGATAAGCTGAAGGTGATGCAATGTATTGCAGTCCAGGTCCCTTTTCTCCCAGGGCAGAATGTACTAGTCAACTTTCCGTCACTGTAATGAAGTGCCTGAAGCAACTGACAATGTGACAAAAGATTTATCTAGTTCATGGATTTGGAGGCCAGTCAAAGATCAGATGGTCCCACTGTTTGGGGCTTCACAGAAGGGCACCAGATGACAACAGTAGAGAGTACACGGCAGAGCGAACTATTCACAATAACAAACCAGGAAGAACAGGGAGTCGAGGCTACTGGGGCCCTGCAGTCCTCTTTGAAGGATTTGGATCCTATAAAACATAAGGTCTTACCTAAGCATTCACCCCAAACCTTTAATATACAGACATTTGGGGAACACTACTCAGATTCAAAAAAAAGCATGGAGCCCATGGAATTTGCTAGCCGTTTGGATATGGAACATGACAGAGTAGAGTTAGGGAAAATTACAAGTGTCTGGTCTAAAAAGCTGGGTGACCATAGCAGCAATTCACTGGGAGGGAGAGGATGCTTCAGGTGAAACAGGAGGCTCGGGGCAAAAGGCAAGAGCTGCTGTGGTGCATGCGAAGCTTCAGGTGGCTGCTAAACCTCTCCATGCAGATGCTGAGGGACAACTGCGTGCGCAAGCTTTGCGTTCAGGAGAGATAGATGTAAAACTGAGGACAGTCCACCAGAGGACCAGGTAAGATGGCCTCAGTTATTGAGATAAAGAAGTAGCTAAGTTTAAGACTTAACCTAGAAATGTTTCCCTCTTTGTAGATAAGAGATTCGTGACAAGGAATGAATGAGAACGAGGCGGAATGGAATCTTGTGGAGAAGACAGCATGCTGGCCAGGACTGCAGGTTTAAGGTTAGTGCTCGAAGGCAGTTTTTCCTTTTTGCTAGCCGTTTTCTTGGTCTTTCTTTTTCAATTTCTGTCCAAGTAGTCCTTAGGCAACACCTCAGGACTTTTCAGTGATTTAATTAGACTTCATCTTGGCCGCTTTCCCTTTCATAATTCTCTCCATATTACACAAAGGATCTTGGTCTGGTCATTTACAGGAACAAGGAAAACTATGAGCTGAGCTACCCAAGCCTCTTCTGGCTCAGTTTATATGAATAGGCGCTCCCACATTCTCATTCTGTTTGACAAGAACTTTAGTAATCAAAATTACAATGTTTTCTTTTTTTAATTAGGTACTTTATTTATTTACATTTCAAATGTTATCCCCTTTCCTGATTTACCCCCAGAAACCTCCTACCCTAACCCCCGTCCTCCAGCTTCTATGAGAGTGTACCCCGACCCACTCACCTACCTACTCCTGCCTCCCCACCCTCACATTCCCCTACACTGGGGCATTGAGCCTTCACAGAACCAAGGGCTTCTTCTCCCATTGATGCCTGACAAGGCCATCCTCTGCTACATAAATGACTGGAGCCATGGGTCCTTCCATGTGTACTCCTTGAGTGGTGGTTTAGACCCTGGGAGCTCTGGTTGGTTGATATTGTTCTCCTATGGGGTTGCAAACCCCTTCAGCTTCTTCAGTCCTTTCTCTAACTCCTCCATTGGGGACCCCATGATCAGTTCAATGTTTGGCTGTGAGCATCTGTTTCTGAATATGTCAGGCTCTGGCAGAGCTTCTCCGGAGGCTCCTGTCAGCATGCACTTCTTGGCATCCACAATAGTGTCTACATTTGGTGACTGTATATGGGATGGATCCCCAGGTGTGGCACTCTCTGGATGGCCTTTCCTTCAGCCTCTGCTCCACACTTTGTCTTCATATTTGCTCCCATGAGTATTTTTGTTACCCCTTCTAAGAAAGACCGAAGCACCCACAGTATGGTCTTCCTTCTTCTTGAGCTTCATGTGGTCTGTGAATTGTATCTTGGGTATTTCAAGCTTTTGGACTAATATCCACCTATCAGTGAGCATATTCCATGTGTGTTCTCTAATAACTATTATTTCTATCATTGCCCTCATCTGTATAGTGTGTTACAAAAGCAAGCGATACTCATTAATGTCTATGATAGGATATGGTATGGTGGGAATTGTTGTCTCTGCATGAGGGTTATTGTCCCAATGTCTGCTAATAGGATGTATTTAGAAAAAATACATCTCTGGCTCTTAATTGAGCAAATAACTGTCGGCCTACAAGCCACGTTGGAAAAATATCTAGGTAGGCTTTTGAAAGATGGTAGATAACACACAGGCATGAGCTGAAGAATCTCCAGGGAATATGATGAGCAAAGTTGGTTAAAGCCATCAGAAGAGGTGGGTAATAGTCCCCCCCAAAAAACTCTCTCCACTTTGATAACAAAGTAAAACAGAAAAAGATAAAAGTTGAGTAGAGGAAATCCCGATCTGTCCCAGATGGACTGGAGGGTTTGTGGAGAGAGAGAGAGAGAGAGGAGAGAGGAGAGAGGAGAGAGGAGAGAGGAGAGAGGAGAGAGGAGAGAGGAGAGAGAGGAGAGAGGAGTGAGAGAGAGAAGAGAGAGAGGAGAGAGAGAGGAGAGAAAGGAGAGGGGAGAGAGAAAGACAGAGAGACAGAGGAGAGAGAGGAGAGAGGAGAGAGAGACAGAGAGAGGAGAAAGAGACAGAGAGAGGAGAGAGGGGAGAGAGAGGAGAGAGAGACAGAGAGACAGAGAGGAGAGAGAGAGGAGAGAGAGGAGAGAGAGAGAAGAGAGAGGAGAGAGAGACAGAGAGGAGAGAGAGAGGAGAGAGAGGAGAGAGAGAGAAGAGAGAGAAGAGAGAGACAGAGAGAGGAGAGAGAGAGAGAGAGGGGAGAAAGAGGAGAGAGAGGGGAGAGAGAGAGGAGAGAGAAGAGTGAGAGAGAGAGAGAGAAGAGGAGAGAGAAGAAAGAGAGAGAGGAGAGAGGGGAAAGAGAGAGGAGAGAGAGAGAGAGAGCAAGCAGGATAAGCTGCACTATACTCTCAGTAATGGGAAACTTTGTTTTTCATTCTTCTATAAAGAGATTGTTCGTTGACAGTTTCCCCACAGATATGGTGAGCTTTAGTCACGTTCACACCTGTCACTCTCCCATCCTCCTCTGACTGGACTCTTCTCCCTAACAGTCACACCTGCTTCACATCACTTGGCGTGTGTGATCCACAGAATCCAGTTCCAGTTACCTGCATGTGTACTGGTGGGCCATTATTAGAGCATCGGCTATGTGTTGGTGGTAACAACATCAAAGACGACCACACTCCTTCTCCCAGCAACGGTCAACTGCCAATAGTCCCTTGGGGAGGGGAGGGCTCCAGGAGCCCTGCCCCTGTCCATACTGAAATGATGAAGTCCCAGGCCTGACAAAGCTTGTGCAGGAAAACACAAGTGCATCAAACTCGTGAGTGCAAGGTCTAGGCCACGACCAGATGTCATCTCACAGTGCACCTCCCTGTCTTCTAGCTCCTACATTATTTCCACCCCTTCTCCCTCAGTGTTTCCTGAGCCCTGATACAGATACCTTGTTTAAAGCTAAGAACTCCACCATCATGGATTCCTGGAACTTTGACCAGTTATGAGTTTCTGCACCAACCACTGCCCACAGCTACAAACAGCGTCTCTGAGCAAGGCTAAAAGTAGAGCTAACCTCCTGTGGGTCTAAACACGAGTGTTTAGAAGGCAGTCTAACAGTATGCTCACTTAGCAAAGCAACAGTAATGAGTTTCCCCTTGAGAACTTCTGAAGCACCCAGCCACAAGTTCTGGACTAGGTCTACAGAATCAGACATGGCGGCTTCCTTCTGATTGGCCTCAAATCCAATCAGAAAGTAACTGGCTATTCCCATCGTAATCATGCCACTGTTGTTGCAATGGGTACATCTTGTCAGGGAGGTCAGTATTATAGCTTGCAGCGTTCAAAAAATAAGACTATTAGCGGTTCTTCTCCCCCAGTAGTCGCATAGCGACTTCCAGAACTGTGAAAGCTACTCAGCAGGGAGGAGGCTTCCAGCTCAGTTCCAGCCTGATTTCTCTCTGTTCTGTATCCAAAGTGTGTGCTTGATCTCTTTAGCAACAAGGTCTTACCATCTGCAAACAAGAGCAGTGGTGAGAGCCTGTCCTGTTTTGGGAGCCTCTGAGCCTCCCTGAATCTCCCTGAAAAACAACTGATAAAATGTTGTCTACCTGGTGTTGGTATTTCCATTTAATTCAGGGCATCCATACGCGGTAATGCTGTTTAAATTCTAATTATTAGATTTTAAATAAACTTATGAAATTATAAGCTTCCGATCTTTACTTTTGGCTTTCCCCCACCCGCCATTCCCTTCCACCACCGCCACCACTCGCCCCCATTAGACCATCCCAACCCAGCCTTCACAGCTTCTACTTTCATATCACACTTGCAATTGAGATATTAAAAAGGAAAGCAGAAGGGACCATGACACACTCACATATGGAAACATGCATACATACATACATACATACATACATACATAACAATAAAAATAAATCTGAAGCAAGGTCTTTTATTCAAAAGAAACTATTAGGGGAATAAAAGGATAATTCATAGAGTGGGAGAAGGTATTTGTAATGTTTACATCCCACGAGGGATGTGAACACATATATATGAGTTATCTTTCTAAATTGTTTTTGAGACGATGTCTCACTATGTAGCCCTGGTTGGCCTGAAACTCACCATGTAGATCAGGCTGGCCTCAGACTCACAAAGATCCTTCTGCCTCTGCCTCCCAAGTAGTGAATTTAGTGTCATGGACCACCACTCCTGATTTGTCTTCCTAATTTGTATTGATTGACTTCTTTTGATGTGTTCTCAAGTGCCCCCGAGAGCAGAGGGAGCTGTCAGAGCCCCTGAATCCCCCTATGTCAGTGCTGGGATCTGAACTCAGGTCCTCTGGAAGATTAACAAGGGTTGTTAACCACTAAGTCATCTCTCCATCTCCAAAAGGATTCTTAAGTTGTCGTTGTCATAGGTGCTAAGGTATAAGTTCTCAACTGGAAAATAGGATGTATAGTAGAATTTCATTCATAGAGGTCATGTGAAGAATAAATAAAACAATGTATATATACACTCTTAGTACAACACCTGGCATTTAGAAAAGCATATCAAATATTATTTTCTCTCTTCTGCCCTCCCTGCCCCCATTTAACCTATTTCCTGTTTCTGAGTCTTTTAGAAGTAACGGGTGAAAAAGTAAAGAAGGCAAACCGCTTCTATTTAAAAAAAAAAAAATCTTGCAAAGTGTGTGATTCCTCGTCTGTAATAGAAAGTAAGAGTCTTATCAATCATTCTTTCCTTCCTTTTGGAAATCTTATTACCGTGACATAAAAACGTGAGATGACTCATTGTAATGTGACTCCTCCTACTTAATTTAAATCCCAGCTGAGGACCAGAGAAGTAAGATTGTCAGACTGAGTTCTGTTCATTTTTACAGACAGACGGACGGACGGCCTGAAAACGCTATGGCTGGTTTCTCAACATACATCATCTTTACCTCTGTTCTCTGTCAGCTAACAGGTGAGTCCAGCCACACCTTAGCCCGTTCTCCTGACTTACCTTTTAATTAATCACTGACACCTGGATGGAGAAGACAAGAAAGTGACTGCTCTTGGAACTAAGTCTCCTCTGACCCCTCGGGGAAGGAGAGATGGAGAGGATGTGGGCTGGGTTTCAGGAGACCTGTGTTCTGATCCTGATCTGTTGTGAGCTGAGTGGAGGAGAATGTGGATGCTTCCCTGGACCTCAGAGTCTCTCTGTCTTTTAGCTTTCCCCCCTTTTGAGAACAAACTTAGGAGTAAAGTTATACACCTGTGTATTGTTCATAGACATATTTAAATTAAATGTCTCTAAATAAATTTAATGATTATGCATAAGAATGAGATTAATGGAAGGAACTGCTTGAATTTATTCTCTTAACCCAAGCAACTCAATTTGCCTCTATTTAGAAAACTAATTTATTATAGGTACTCTGTTTACTCCTATGAAGGACTGAGGGACATTATGACCCTGTTATAGCCATGATAGTCATGAAAGACTTTACTAAGTGTTCTCTCACACAGAGAGTGATGGCTATGAAGATGTGCTGTTTCTCTGACTCTCTCTGTGTGTCTCTCTGCCTCTATGTCTCTCTCTATCTCTGTGTCTGTGTCTGTCTCTGTCTGTGTGTCTCTATCTCTGTGTCTCTCTGTGTGTCTCTGTCTCTCTCTCTCCCTCACCCCACCTCAAGGACCTGTCATATCTGTATACACTAAACCTACCTGAAATAACCTGTTCCCAAACCACAGAGCATTTTCAGACCTTTCGTCACTGTCACAGACCATTCTGGTTCAAATCTACAGACTGTTGCTCCTCCCTGAGTTCACTGAAGCTTGTATTATTAGGAAGCACCTGGCCCGTGTAGCTTGTCAAAAAACAGTCTTGTTTCTAAAATTTCTTCCTGAACGGAAATGATGATCAGAATTAGAACTTAGGAGGGAGATAGGGGAGGGCATGCCAGGGCTTTGCAAAGCCTGAATATGTAGCACAATGGGTCTATAACCTGAGTCCCCTGCTCCCCTGCTCCAGTAAGCTGTGGGCAGTCCAGTGTTATGTCTGCCATGGTTGAAAAGAGTCAGAGACTGCCCTAGAACCTCCAACGGGCAGAGCGGTCACAGTAGTACAGACCCTGGAAGAGAGTTACTTAGTTTAACTTCATCCCAAATTGCTGTGATCAAGCAACTTTGAACTCTGCTTTCCTGTGCATATCAGATAATTACTTGATGTGTTAAATATATCAAAGGCAAATTAATTCAATAATAACTGTCTCTTAAGCCCTTGATACCCCAGTACTTTTTGTACCATCTCCTTACAAATCTGTAAGACATGGATTTAAAGATAAGGAAATTTAGGCTAAGAGAGTTCACCCTTCATAGACAAGAGTACACAGCGATTACGAGGTAAAGGAGAAACCAAGTTTCCAAAGTTGGTGCTGCCTCCAGCCCACCAAACGTTTGAACCACTGTGACACCTGACATCAGAAAGGTGTTCAGTTCAAGTACATTTGAACTGGGTCTTCCACAGCAAGAACCGGATGGGATTTCTTCCTTCTCCAGCTACATGAACTCAGCCAAGGTAGGTACTGAAAAACCCCTCAACAAATAGGAAGCACTATTTTGTGAACAAGGCTGCACCTATGGGATACCACTCTGGACAGTTTGATAGGAGCTACAAGGTGGGGAGCTCTTACAGCCTTGATGTTCTTATCAGGATAAGGGGGCCAGCAGTCTGTTCCTCCGAGTGTTTTATAATGACTGAGAAATACAATGGTTTCAAGGAAAACAAGAATGAGTGGGGGGCGTGATGAGGAACCACTGCAAAAAGCCAGAAGCAGTGCAGAGAAGGGAGTGGGGGACCAGCAAGAGGCACAGTGGTAACTGCCTTCAGTGAGAATGCAGCAGGCTGGCTGCGTCAGGCAAGGGATGTGATGAATCGGGAAGCTCTGCTGTGTGTGTACCCCATCACAGTGCAATATTCAGGGGATGTTAGGAAAGGAAAAGTTAGCTAAAGGACAACACATTCTAAACCACTTGTTTTTCCTATGGGAGCAATAATTCTCACTTACAAACAAAACAAACGCATAAGTCTTTCTCCATGTGCTTGAAGCCTCTCTGTGAGAAAGCCCCAAAGCCAGCTTTACACCTTCCACTGAGTTCCCCAGAAAGACTGAGATTTTGAAATTCCAATTGTAGCAAGAGGCATACAGATGTTGAGGGGAAATCTAGCCTTTAGCATCTTGGTTCCTGGACTCCCAATCACCCTAAGTCTCTGGATGCCAGTCTCCCTGTCAGGGCCATAGAAGGGAATTGGACTAATTACTACCACCTGAAGACTCCTCCCCATTCTGAGATGTTCTGTGTTTGATTTCCTTGAGGAGGGAAGCTTCGGTGTGGTGGTGCATTTGAAGAATTCTCGAGGACTGGGCTGGCAAGCAGTTGAGCTCTGGATCCTGAGTCCCCTCCCCTCTGTCTTCCTCCTGGGGTTCCACTCTGAGTTTGTAGCTACCGCTACTTTTACTCTTTCTGGGAGAATGTAACAAGAAGGAGAAGTGACAAGATGAAAGGGAGCTGACAAGAGGGAGGAGATGCAGTCTCATTCCGCTCTGGATTATATCTCAGAGGTGATGATGGTGTTCTTTGATGAGACAGAGGCAGAGGCAGACAGATGGTCTCCTGGCCCAGCGCCATGGCCTCTACAGGTGGACTGCTGTGGTGCTCGAGGCTCTGACTCACTAAGAAGTTACCCATTCCTGTTTTGGGAATCACTTCTCTTACATGTTGCAGATGTGAAAGTGGAATACCTTCTCAAAGCACCCTCTGCCCCTGGCTTGCTGTCAGGCTGCTCTATATTTGCCAAAACATTTTCAGGTCCACATTCGCTCTTCAACTTCCCCAATATTCCTAGGACATGAAGGTGTTTTTCCTCTGTAAGGTTTTTAGAGAACTGAAACTCAAAATGGTAAATGAAAAGTAAAAAAAAAAAAAAAAAAAAAAAAAAAAAATAACCTGTAGGCCTCTGAGACGGAGGAGCTCAGCACCCCCATCTCTCAAACTGAGGGTCAAACCTGGGGTCTCATGGGCATCCACCAGGAATTCTACCACTGAGCTACACTTTCACCATTTTGGTGGCCTCAGAAAAGTCACTCAGTCCTCTAGTATCCTTGTTTCTAAAAGGGAATGTGTTAACTCTTATCTCCTGAGCTTGTTCTGAAGATCAACAGGGGTAAGTCCATCAGACTTGTTTACAGACATCAGGTGTTCGTTTCTGGAATTATGACTGTGGAGGAGCCAGAGTGGATCCTGGGTGCCTTCATTCCCACTGAAGACAGAGAGCCCTTCTTCTTACTGTAGCATCCTAGTAGGAAGAGAGCCTGTCATATCCTTCTGTGGACAGAGCCATGCTATCACAGGGTAATTTGAGACCTAATACTTGTAGACTGGTCATTGGTTAATACACACACACACACACACACACACACACACACACACACACACACACGGACAGTCACCACAGAGCAGGGACATTTCTTTCTTGAAAAGTTAAAATGAAAATGAAGGAAGATTTATGTCAAGGTATTCCAGAGGTATGGCATTAAACAAGGTTTGAAGTGAGATTTATTTTAGACAGACAAAGAAGTGGAAGCATAAAACTAGCATGAAATAAAAATAAATAAAAAGTAAACCAAAGGCTGGAGAGATGGCTCAGGGGTTAAGAGCACTGGTTGCTCTTCCAGAGGACCCAGATTCAATTCCCATCACCCACATGCCAACTCACATCTGTTTGTAACTCCAGTTCCAGAGGTTTTGACACCTTCACACAGACATGCATGCAGGCAAAACACTAATGAACATAAAATAAAAATAAATTAAGAAAAAATGAGCCAAGGGGCTTGGCAGGTAAAGGCACTTGCCATCCAAGTCTGGCAACCTGAATTCCAGCCCCACAACCCAAGTAAACATGAAAGGAGAGATTTGATGCCATATGGTTCCTGGCTTCCACAACACACATATTATGCATTCATGTACACACACACACACACCAAGATCAGGAAAGGGAAGAAGCCTGGTCACTTGTCCAGTGGGTTTTGTATTTTCCTAGAGCCTTATATCATTATCTTGGCCTTAGAGCTGAAGCCCTAGACTTCTCTCAGATATGATCTTTCTCGGTCACGTGACAACTCTAAGGAATTCCCTTAAGCTGAGCGCTGTCAGACTGAAACCACTTGGCTACTCTGTAATAAGAGACAGATGAGGTAGACATGGAGAAAACAAGCTACACCCTTCCCTCCTGCCACGTGGGAACATGGCTTCTGAGGGAGGTTGGTGAGTCTCCGGGACCCAGACCTTCAGGAAGGTATTGGTGGCCATACTCCACTGGTCTACCAAACATGCCCAGCCGGTAGCCTGTGGATCACATATTGCCCAAGAAAGCATGTGGTCCAGCACAAATGGAAACATTCCAGCATTATGTGATCTGTTTACATCACATAATGCTGATGTGTATTACTACACATAATGATGTGTAGAGTCGCTCTACTTTGCAGATCTCAAGGGCCACAGAGAAGTGGCCCTTTCAGATTTCAGATGAGTGTCATGATGCTGTGTCAAAATGTTGGGCATGCTTGTGAGTCTAGTCTCTAGAGCCTTCTGACTCCACAGGTCAGGTTTAGGCCTCCCATGACCTCCTCACAGCGCTAGTTGCTTCCTTTCTTGTAACAATGCAGTTGCTTAATTGTCTGTTTCTCACAACTTTGTGAATGCAAGAATCATGACCGTCTTGCCCAAGCCCTCAGTTCTCTTTTTAGAAAAAAAAAAAAAAAGGCCTGTCATACAGAACCTGACTAAAACAGATGCAGATACTCACAGCCAACCATTGGACTGAGCCCAGGGACCCCAATGTAAGAGTTAGGGAAGGACAGAAGGAGCTGAAGGGGATTGCAACCTCATAGGAAAAGCAACAATATCAACTAACTGGACCCCCCAGAGCTCCCAGGGACTAAACCACCAACCAAAGAGTCTATGTGTGTGGATCCATGGCATCAATGGGAAGGGAGGCGCTTGGTCCTGTGGAGCCTTGCTGCCCTATCTAAGGGGGATGCTAGAAGGGAGGGTCAGGAATGGGTGGGTGGGTGAGGAAGCACCCTCTCAGAGGCAAAGGGGACAGGGGATGGGAAGGGCTTTGCAGAGGGAGGACTTGGAAGGAGGACAACATTTGAAATGTAAATAGAGAAAATAATCAAAAAGAATGCCTCACATAGCAAACATGATAGTAAAATGTAGTCATACCAAGATGTGGTAAAGCCAACACAAAAAACCCAGTTTCAGTTCAGCTTAGAAAATTATTTTTAAATGTCTGTGGTTTCTAGATCCCTTTTCCCAGTCAACTGGGATAACAAAACCAAAGTGGTTATAATTTACCAGCCCTGCCTGTGAGGGCTTAAAAAGGAGAGGATTGGGGGTTAAGGGAGTGTGGCGCGGCGGCATGGGGAAGGGGATGCCCAGGAAGGCCCTTGCCTGGGCACCTCTGCCCCCTGAGGGACCACACACACACAGGCATGGTATAGAATAGAGTTTATTCAGAGTAGGGGATGGGAGTTAGTGGTAGAGAAAGGCAGAGAGAGAGAGAGAGAGAGAGAGAGAGAGAGAGAGAGAGAAAGTGTGTAGAGAAGTGGAGTGGAGGCTGGCCATAACCACGTGGGTGGGGGAGCCCAAGGGGCAGAGAGGTGAGAGTATGTGGGAGAGCAGAGAGAACAAAGAGAGAGAGGGGGGCAAGTAGCCCCTCTTATAGTGGGCCAGATCCATGGGGCGGGGCATACCTGGCTATTGCCGGGTAGGTGTGAGGTGGAGCTTAGACAAAACCCCAACACTGCCCTTTGCTCATGGTTTAGGAAATGGCAGGGAGCTTTTTCCTTCAGTTAACTTCGTTTTCCATTCTGAATACACATAAGATAGAAACATTATCTTGGGAGGTAGAGGCAGGAAGATCAAGAGTTTAAGGCCATGGCACTGGAGAGATGGCTCAGCGGTGGAGAGTGTTCTTGCAGGGAGGGGACTTGGGTTTCATTCCCAGGACCCACATGGTGGCTCACAAACATTTGTAACTCCAGTTCCAGGGGATCTAACGCCCCCTTCTGACTTTGTCAGGCACCAGGCACATGCATGATATACATACATATACATACACTCAGGCAAGACACTCGCACATGTAAAATCAAATTTTAAAAAAATCTAAAAAACAAATTTTTTAATTAAAAAAAAAGAGTTTAAGGCCATCATTGATCACTTAATTGTATGGCAAGTTTGAAGCCAGTTTGTACTACGTAAGATCTTGCTTTTAAAAAGGAAAGAAAAAAGAGGAGGAGAAAGAAGAGAGAAGTATGGTGGTTATGTCATGAAGAACTCTGCCCAGGGTATTCTCCACTCTCAGTCTAACAAGGTTTGGTGATTCTCGGCCGATTCTTCACACTTACTCCATTACTAGTCACATCTGGTGACATTTACCCTGAGAAAATAGAGACCCACAGTGAGAGAGTGAATCGAGGCCTTCCTCCTGGCTTACATGCATGCATAGTGTGTTAGCAAACACACTGAAGCCATATTGTCACAGCTTAACCACGTTGCTCTGTCTTGGATGTGGTTAGTCCTGCCCATGAGTTTGATACCAGCATCTAGGTCCCCATTGTGGTAAAGCAGAGGTGATAAAACCTTCAACAGATGAGGCCTCACAGAGGGTGTTAGGTGACAAGGATACCATACTGAGAGAGAATTACCACTGCCTCCTTGCAGTAAGCTAAGGGTCCAGAGAGCAGATTTGTTATAATGAAGCCATTCTGTCCTTGGCCTCTTCTGCGCAGGACTGGTTCTCTTTCTGATCCTCTGCCATCTTATGAGACAACCAAGAGAGTCTTCATTAGAGGCTTCAGGCATGGTGTTGTACATCCTCAGAGTTTCAACCTCCCAAACTGTAAATTAAGCAAACCTCTTTTCCTTATAAACTATTCAGCCTCACATATTTTGTTATTACTTTGGAAAAGGACTAATATATACAACTAATATATTCCCCCCAATACTAGTGTGAAAATTAAATTACTTGAAGGTCCAGAAATTGGACCCACATGGGGCATGAGTAATACTCAATCATTACCTGACTTCAAAATATTTATCCTTTCTATCTCTGTTGTTGAAATGAAGAAAAAATGAGGTCATCAATTGGTTTAAAAAAAACAGAATAAATTAGATTTTTATCTGTAACTTTTACTGGTACTATTTTAACATATTTTGAGCTAGCTGAAGTAAAGGCAGTTTAAAACCTCCTGGCCTTCCTATTACGGAAGTAGGGAGCATCTTGAAAACTCAGATTATTTAACTAAATCATCTGAAAATATTGGAGGAATCCAAAGTATATGTGCACTGACTCAAAATTATAAGGGAAAATGCTTGAAAATAGAAACTTGTTCCAGGAAGAGAAGCAAATACTTTTGAATATTATCTTAGCAAAATGTTTGCAGATTCCCCCTCCAGACCTGTAATTACGAGAGTAAGTAGGTCTTGATCTATAAATTACAGGTATAAAAATTCTTCTTCTAACAACTTTAACAGCTAGAGAGAGTCATAGTGCTTGTTTTAAATTGTTGGCCACAATTGAAGGGACTTTTGATAGCCCCAGATTTTGTCCCTTGAACTTTTACAGACCACCACCCAGTCACCACACCTAGAAAGCTTCTTCTGGAATTCCCAGCTAGAGTTCCTTCTTTCATGCGGAGTCATACTACCAGTGAAAATTGCTTCAGAGTCATGTTCTATGGGGGTGAGCTAACTGTGGTGAAACAAAAACAAGAATTTATTGTGAAATGAAAGATCAAAAGCCCCACGGTAATCTCTAACACATGGAGTGAGCACCACAAGCAGTGCTCCCAGGCATGTAGAGTGAGCACCACAAGCAGTGCTCCCAGGCATGTAGAGTGAGCACCACAAGCAGTGCTCCCAGGCATGTAGAGTGAGCACCACAAGCAGTGCTCCCAGGCATGTAGAGTGAGCACCACAAGCAGTGCTCCCAGGCATGTAGAGTGAGCACCACAAGCAGTGCTCCCCTATGGGGCAGTGGACTGTGCCAGGAAACTTGGTAAGGTCGAGTAAGTTCAGAGTCCCCAGCACCCATCTGAGGACAGTGGGCGGCTCCTTGCTCCCTACCAAGATTCCTGGCCTGGAACACATGATCACACTCCCTACATATAGGATTGTGACCAGTGGTCTTGTAGATCAGAACAGAGTTCTCCATGCTAATGAGGTAACTAGATGGGTCCTGAGGGTTTAGCCAATCAGCTTCCCTTCCTGGACATTCCTTACTGCAAAAGGTATTTAATCTCTGGTCCACCCTGAAGAAGTGGTATATACCCATTTTCCATGAAGAACAGTCAATAAATGTATAGATAAGCATAGATCCTCTTCTCGTCAAGAACCACTATGGAGAGTATGGAGGAAGCCTTCGTCTACAGAGCCCCACTGTCTAAGGCCCCTCCACGCTCCCGGACAATCACTGCTAAGCTAAGAACAATCACGGAGGAGCTATGCCCGAGCCTCCCACAGACATTACCCCTCCCCCAAGCCGGGCTTGTCCTCCGCCTGCAGGCCCTCCTTGTTCCTAACTCCATGCAGTTTCCAGCTGCGATTGGACGATTGGACGATTGAACGCCTGGCTGGGAGCTTGGTAATCCCAGCTTCAGCCTCTGCCTGCCTGCCTCATTTCTCATCCATGCTGAGGTCCACATCCTAGGCTATTCTCTCACCCCGAGTGGTGCCTCAGCACTTCCTGCAAAGCCCAGCACCCAGTGGTGGCACAGGGTAAATGCAGTCTAGTCGTCCATGTTTCGTCTGGCCAACGGAATCCCCACACCCCACAGGAGAGAGAGAGAACGTGAAGCCACACTCTTCTAGCATGCAGGGTGAGCACCACAGATGTGCTCCCCTAGCATTCAGAGTAAGCACCACAGCAGTGCTCCCCAATAGTCAGACTCACCCTTTACCTTCTTCCTACACGAACATGTTAGAATGCAGGTCAATGAAAATTCTTACGGGGATGACCCTGAGTCCACTAATACATCATAAACTAGAAAGAAAATTCGCCCCAAAATACATCAGCTGTTGCTGTTACTACAAACATTCTGTTTTCCTCCCATTACTCTGATTCACCACCAGCCCCAGGCTGGCCAGCCTAGCTCATCAAGTTTAGGCAGAACTGTCTCTGGAACAATTTTACAGCCCTAAGCGACCCAGATAGAAAGTCCTTAGTTGTCCCCACACAGGAACCTGTTGAGGATGGAGCTGGGCTTTCAAAATTACCAAAGAGCTTGGGGACGGGGTGTCTGAGAATGTAATGTGTAGCAGCCAGTGACCTTACAGGTTCTAATCTCAATGTTTTTGTGTGGGTGGTGTTCTGCTTGTATTGAACTTAGATATTTCTCAGGATTTTCCAAGGTCCCAAAGGACATAGTAATTTGTGGCAAGAGCTGACATTATGGTTTCTGTGTCTGCAGTCACAGCAGCTTCCAGAACTCTGAAGGAGGTGGCCGGTGCCCTCGATGGATCTGTGACATTCACTCTGAATATCACTGAAATAAACGTTGACTATGTTGTATGGGCCTTCAATACGTTCTTTCTTGCCATGGTAAAAGATAATGACGTAACATCACAAAGACGTAAAGAAGGGATAATCTTTCCAGATGGACACTACTCCATGAAACTCAGCCAGTTGAAGAAGAATGACTCTGGAACCTACCGCGCAGAGATTCACAGTTCATCAACTGAGTCTCCTTTCATCCAGGAGTTTGTGCTGCAAGTCTATGGTAAGCAGGCTCAGTTCTAAAGGTAGATAGCTGGCACGTGGATGTAGTGAGCATCCTGACACCAGGGAGATTCAAGTCAAGTTGGGTGCACAAAGGATCATGGGGCAGAGGACTACCAAATGGATGACATATAACTGGCCCATAAGTTCTCTTCATTCTTTGAGATTCCATGAGACTGTGCAATGTAGACAATAGGTAACATAAGAAGTGACTGTCAGCCAGGCAGTGGTGTCATGCCTCCTTAATCCCAGCACTTAGGAGGCAGAGGCAGGCAGATCTTTAAATCCCAGAACAGCCAGAGCTATACTGAGAAACCCTGTCCCAAAAACAACTGCAATAAAGTGGCTATCACAGAGATAGAAGTCAAGGGTTGGCTACTTACTAAGTGCATGCCTTTAGCCAAGTTGTTTTCTTTAAGTCTTAGTTTCCATATATGGAAGAGGATAACAATGCCTATCTTAAGAAGATTATTAGATAAAAATTTATTACATTCCTTCCCCTATAGACTCTGAGAAATTGAGAAATAGACACAGAGATCAGGTAAGATCCAGGTGCTTCAGCTCATGCCTGTAGTTGTAGCTACTCTGGAGGTTGGGATGGGAGAACTGCTTGGACTCAAGATTTTGAAGCTAACCTGGGCAACAGAAAGAGAAAGGTGAAGGGGAGGAAAGAAGGAAGGAAAGACCACTCAGAGAACTTACACATAGAAAACAGTCACTCAGCTATCTACCAGAAGAGTTAGGTGTCTTGTGCACTGGTCTACAGTATCGGAGAAACTAGGAGATGGAACCCAAGACTTGCTTGCTGGAGGTAGGCAATGCACCTTAATGCAGGTTCGTGTTCCATAGAGACACTGTAGAAGCGAACAGAAAGCTGCAGATAATCTACAGACAGTCTAGCAGTGGGGACGGGGGAAGGACGAAGAGGAAAAAGGTATTTGAGCAAAAATATTAAATGGCCCAAGCTCTAGGGTAGATAATGAATGTCACACTCTCATCTCACCAATAAACCATTTGCTGATCCTCCAAGCATAAAGGACTGGGAGAAAGATGGTAGGGAGACATGTTACTCTAACATTACTCTCTCCTGATGAGAAGAAAGGAAAGTGTGTTCAAGAAAATTCAGGGACAAGTGACAAGAAGCTTCTGGGTAAAGACAGACAACATCTAAAACGCAAGTAAGCACAGTGCTTGCCCTGAAGCTAGGCTTAGTGGATGTCAGTTCATTTTTATTGCATATTGAACTCTGTGAGTTCAAGGCCAGCCTGGTCTACAGATTAACACTTCCAGGACAGCAAGGACTACACACACACAGACACACAGACACAGACAGACACAGACACACACACACACACACATAGACACACACAGACACACAGACACACAGACACAGACACACAGACACATAGACACACACAGACACACACACACACAAACTGTCTTGAAAACAAACAAAACAAAACAAAAACAAACAAAAGAAGAAGGCATTCTACTCTGATTTGTTGCTTCCTTACTCTTCTTGGATTCCCCAGGGAGATTCAGGTCCTAGATACTGAAGGTTAACTCTAAGAACACCGAGTTTAGGACTAATTTCTATCCTTTGTTGTTCCTTCTCTTTCATAGAGTATCTGTCAAGGCCCACGGTCACCATGGATTGGCAAAGCAACGAGAATGGCACCTGCATTATCAATCTGACATGTTCCATCGACCAGAAAGGAGAGAATGTGATGTATAGCTGGAAAGCTGTGGGAGGCAATGAGTTTCATGACGGTGCCAACCTCCCCATCTCCTGGAGATCCGGAGAGAAAGACAAGACCTTAATCTGCATGGCCAGGAATCCAGTCAGCAACAGTTCCTCAACACCCATCTTTGTCCAGAAGCTCTGTGAAGGTGACAGTCTCCTTTTGCCAGGAGCCTCTGGTTGAAGCAAGGATATCTTCTTTAGCTCCCAGTTCCTATGGAAAGAGGCTGTGTCAACTAAAGGGCTCTGGGAAACCATCAGGGTGGGAGGAGAGTGGAAGTTAGATCGGTTTCCCTGGTTAACTCCACCCCACACAGCAACCCTCCTCATGCCTCTACTCATTTTCTCTTTAAAGATTCTGCCAAGGACCTAAACTCACCCAGGGGCATCCTCTATATTCTGTTCATCGCAGCAGTGTTCATCCCACTCAGTGCCCTGGTGATTATTATTCATGCTAGGTGGGCACAGAAAGGAAAAGGTAAAGCATGAATTGTTTTTGTCTTTATATATTTTCTCCCTTTTATCCTTCAAGCAATATATTATATCTGTGTATAAGATTTAGTGTTAATTTAGTATTAGAGATCTAAAGATAAGAGGGAATGGTCTCTTCTCTTAATAAGTGCAGAGTCAGTGACTGGAAAGATGGCTCATTCAATAAAGTACTTGCTATACAAGTGTAAGGACTGGAGTTCAAGTCCCAGAACTCATATTTAAAAAAAAAAAAATCAGATGTGGCAGCATGCACTTGTAATATCAGCATTGGGGAGGTAGAGTCAAGTGCATCCCTAGAGCATACTGGCCAGCTCTCCTAACCTAAGTACTTCATTCAAGCTATTGAGAGACCCTGTCTCATAAAACAAGGTAGACTGCGCCTGAAGAACACCACCCAAGGTTGACCTCTGGTCTTCCCACAATGCACATGCACTCATGTGTGCACACACACCTGTACCTATTCACACATGAATATAAACACACACATACATGTACACATACATACACAAACATACATGTACACATACATACACAAAGAGAAGAACACAGTCATAAGTCATAAGTTATGCCTTAGCTCCAGACTAGAGAGGATACTTCTTGCCTTCTTTCCTGAGGACAGGGTCCTACTCTAGTGCCCACTTCTGCCCTTTCCTCAGGAGGACATATAGATGTGGCCTTTCTGATGACACAGATTGCTACCTACATTGCTGATTCTCATTCTGCTCCCGCCTGGCAGACAATGGTCTCCCAGCTCTTCCTAGCCTCATCCTTGTCATTGCCCCAACCAGCCTCTTCTCTACTCAGTCAGCACCAAGACCCCTCTTTCTCTTCACCTCAGGCCACACATATTCCTCTTGGATATGCCTTTTTCTGACTCTCTACAGTGTGCCCCACACTGGGTCCCAAAGCCCTCATGCATTTCTTCCCTCCGCACTGGTACTGTCCATGGTGGAGCCAAGGGTGGGCGTGCTATAGAAGAAAAGTGCAGCCACAGTCAAGAATGAATGAAGACTCTGAGACAGATCGTCTTTCTGTCAGAGACATTCTGGAGACATGTCTGGTCTCTTCTGCTTCCCGCTTTGGCTACCTGGATCTCGAGATCAGGAAGTGACGTGGCGCAGTGACTGACTCAGCCTGATTTGTCAAGGACTTTCTGCATTTTACCACTGAGAGCTCCCTGTTCTCGAAAGCATTGCCATTTCACAATGAGTAGGATGGCTGGGCACCTGAGTGGGACTTCCCAGGGCCAGGGGAGATGGTGAGTGGTAAGAGAGGCGCGCTTTGATTCTCTCAACCTGGTTTCAGGCTTGGAGGAAGATGAGAAGAGAGTGGAGGGCCACCCGGAAATGCCCAACTCCTGCCCTCACTTGGAGGAGAACACAGCCTATGACACAATCCCTTACATAGAAGTGAGTCCTTTTCCATTTTTTTTTTCTGTGACCAGTTCCACCTCTCTAAGGCGTTTCCCTGCTTTGCTTGAGACTTCTTCCTATAAGCTTGGATAGCATGGAAAGAGGAAGGAGATTAAGACGCATAGTCCTAAACCTTCAGGTAACCTGTCTCCCTGCCACACCATAATTCTTGTCTGTGCAGAAGTTGGTGGCCTTGAGAGCACCTGACTCTGACCCAAACCTGTAACACTTCAGCAAACAGTTACATGAGTCAGTTGATTCCTCACAGAAGGTGGGTGGTGGGTGGCGGGTGGCAGGTGGCGGGTGGCGGGTGGCGGGTGGCGGGTGGCGGGTGGCGGGTGGCGGGTGGCGGGTGGCGGGTGGCGGGTGGCGGGTGGCAGGTGGCAGGTGGGCCTGGTGTGTAGCCTAATCAAATTCTAAAGCCACAGTTGTCACTCCAGTCACACACTCCCTCTTCTCTTGCTCAGGTTACATCCTAGAGAGACTGCAAGGCGGCTCTGCACCGTCAGGAACAGACTTAAGCTAACTCAGGATATTTATCTCTGATCACGTTTTTGTCCCTAGTGATGCTCCATTTTCAGTTCACTGGGCATCCTTACTCTTTCTCCAGGAGCCCTTCAACTATTGGATAGAGTCAGTTTTTCAACAGTAGCCCTATAATTTCATATCAGCCTTTAGCCGCCTTAGGAGACTCACAGTTTGTGAGACATATGACAACATATTTTGAAATTCATTGAAACATAATATAGAAAATAATGCAGTAGAGAAAACTGAATACATATATGAATAAAAGGCAATGGTGCTCTTTAAAAGTGATTAATATACATCATTATAGCAGAAATGAAACAAGAGGATTTCTACTGCCCACACCTATTCCAGAACCTTCATTTTCTTCTCTCTACCTTCTCTTTCCTATACTTTGTATTCTCTGGGCTCTCTCCCTGGTCTCATGCACGGTGACTGTTTTGTGTTTATTAACAGAAAAGGAGACCGGAAGAAGATGCAGCAAACACACTTTACTCCACTGTGCAGATCCCCAAGGAGGTAGGAGGCTTCCCAGCTGACTCTCATCTTACCTGCCAACGCCTTTTCCTGGGCCACGCTCAGACTCATTTCATAAACTAAGGGATTCTCAGAGAAGGGAGGGGGGCTCCCTGCAGGCTCCTCATGTCTGCTTCAGCGGGAGAGTTCTCACTCCCTGACTGTGGTGCCAGACATGTGGAGGCCATTTAGCTTTGAGAGTGTCTTCTGGATAGTTTTTCCTGGCTTTGTTTTGAGGCTACCCCAAGATATAGGAAACAGATGAGAGCAGAGTTAAGGAAAGAGTTCTAGATTGGAATGATAGAGAAAATCAGAAGGGTTCTGTCTAAAGCCATGGATGAGGAGAAGAGGAAAGGGTGCAGGAGGAAAGGGGTCATGGACGACTCCCCTTGTGGCGACTCCTGTGGCTCCTGAGCAGCTGGTAACCTGAGGAGCGAGATTTGCGTGCTCTGGCTATACGACATCTGCTTTGCACCCTCCCTCTTAAGCCGCAGATGTGGTGGGATGTACGGCTTATCCCTCTACAGCTTGTGCTCTGCAGGAACAATGAATGCCGCCTTCTTCTTCTTCTTCCTTCTTTCTTCTTTCTTCTTCTGTTTTCTTCTTCTTCTTTTCTTCTTCTTCTTCCTTCTCCTCCTCCTTCTTCTTCTTTTCTTCTTCTTCCTTCTTTTCTTTTCTTTTCTTCTTCTTCTTCCTTCTTTTCTTTTCTTCTTCTTCCTTCTTCTTCTTCTTCTTCTTCTTCTTCTTCTTCTTCTTCTTCTTCTTCTTCTTCTTCTTCTTCTTCTTCTTCTCCTTTCTTCTTTCTTCTTTTTTCTTCTTCTGTTTTCCTTTCCTCTCCAAAACAATCAAAAGGAGGAGGATGCTGGACATGAGCCCCTTAGTGACCGAAACACTTGTGGATTAACAAGCATGGTTTGTTCACGACAGAGAAACACAAGTACATTGCACTTAGAGAATGACCTCTCTAAGCTAAAAGTAAACAGTAGGACCTTGCATGGAGGAGCTCTGGGGTGGGTACCTTTAGAAAGAGTGTCTGGGATGAACGGTTATCGCAGGAGGCAGGGTGGGCTTTGGGGGCTCCGCTTGGGGTTTAATAATACATCTGTATAGAATAAGGCTGTCCACCTGTGTGCTGGGGCAGCTCCTCAGCTAGCCCGTAGGATTCAACCCAACTTCCCTGCGGCCCACGCCTCTCCTTGTGACTCTCTCTTTCCCACTTTGCTCTACCTCCCTGACCTGTTGTTCCCTGTCTGCTTCCATCAGTCTGCCCCTCTCTTCCTCTCCCTCTGCCCCAGCTCCAGCCTCCAGTTCTTCATTCCTCAAATCCTTGTATCTCATGCAAAAAAGCTCTTAGGGTAATGGGAGAGATTACCCCTCCCCCACAGCAGCTTGCCTTTCTTTTGGGGGGACAGGTGAGGAAGCAGCAAACATTTACATAGCCTACAGCCTGGCAACTCTCTGCAGAGCAATTAACAGTTGTGGATACAGGGGCACTTCTTCCTAGCCAGTTGACGCCATATGTGTGGGGGGTGTTATCTCTTCTGTGAGAAATCCAAAACTCTGCCCATGTTCAGTGGTCTTCTTCATGTCTGCCTGCAGGTGAAGAGTCCCAGCTCCCTGCCTGCAAAGCCACACACGCTGAGGCCCTTAAGCTTTGAAAATGTTATCTAGAGGCAGCACTCCGTCCTCTGGCTCCAGAAAAAGCAATCACAAAAGGAAAAAAAAAAAAAACAACAAAAAAAAAAACAACTCACCATTCTGAGCATAAACGGAAACTTCTGTCAAAGACTGAATGTAAATGTCTCCACGACAGACCCGTGTATTTGCATACAGATGGCAAACATCAGGCTCAAGGGGTTTCAGGGAACAATGACTCTTGGGCATCAGAATACGGCCCATTCAGACATTCTGACAAGGAATCTGGCTATGCCCATCCTGTCTCCAGTAATTATGAATGAGGCTGTGATTGTAGGCACCGGACTAGTTTGTTTGATGAAGATGTCTTCAAAACAGAGCAGCCTCTAGGCTGTGGTACAGCCATACTCACTGTTTTATTTACATCTATAGTAACTCTGTCGTATGTAAATATTTAGTCTCAATCATTCGGTTTCCAGATAAAAGACCCACAACCTTCTATATTTATAATAAGCCTTTAGAGCAGTAGAGCTGGGCAGATATCTACCCTCTAAGCTATTTGCCTACTTCCCTGTCAATAACCCCGATAGAATTTGCTTGTTCCATCTGGGCAGCTCTTACTCCAATTGGCCCAGCCATTGTGGCCATATTTTCATGATTCCCTTACCCAGTGGCATCTTCTCCTCTCTCCACCTTCTCTCTCCTCCCTCCTCACGATCCTCCTACCTCAGATTCCAAGCCTAAGAACCAAAAAAACCCCTCACCTACCTCTCTTCTACAGGGCTATAGGCTGCTGGCATCTTTATTCAAGCAATAGTTTTAAATTAAGGAGCAAGGAAACATGGCATCACTTTGTATAAGTGAGGATTCCCTAGTCCCTGAGGGCAACCAGACCTTGGGGACCAGCAATAAGGATTACAATACAGAACGATAGACCAAACCTCAACAGAACTCAAAACAAAGAAAAGGAACAGGAAGGTGTAGAAAGCATGCAGTTTGATAGGTAGCATAAAAGGTTTTCAAATGTATTTTTCTGCTTCAACTGTAATAGTTAAAGGGATGAGCTCCTTTGTAGAGTAGTAACCCGGGACTGTGCCTTAGGACAGCAGAAAAGAGGCACTGAGAGCAAGACCCTGTCTATCAAAACCTTCAAGGCATAAACTGAAAACCTTATTTAAAAAGCTTTCATTTTAAAGGAAGAATGCCGGGACACAGAGTGCCCCACATTGTCACATCAGGCTGGGGCAGTGTTTCTCTGGACTCTCACAGTTCTCACAAGCTGCTGGAGCCCTGTTCCAAGCAGATGCGGCTCTCTCCTGGGGTGGCAGCAGAACTCAGCAACATCCACACATGCAGAATGTAAAATCTGGGGAGCCACTGAGGGGAGGAGAACCAGGCACTGGGTATCGACGTTGGGCTTTCTAAGTGGACCTGCTCAGGAAGCTTGCATGAAACTATGAAGGGGAAACCTAACTTGCAGTTTAGACTCCAGGATGCTAGAGCTGCCCAGAACATGGAAGCGTCTACCAAGAAAAACTTCAGGTGCTGAAAACACCAAGAAAGAGGCTATGTGTGGTTTAGGTTGCACAGTCATGGAAACAGGCCTTCTCAAATCCATTGGAACATACATGATGATACCATGTACCCAGGATGCCAGATACGGAGCTTCAAGGTTTATACCTCTCTGCTGGGTTTTGACCTGCCTTTGGCTCTTTCTTTGTCATGCCCCATCCCTCCCTTTTGGAATGTGAATGTTTCCTCTGCCGTTGCGCATTGAAAGTATGTGAGCTTTCTATTTTATAAGAAAGAGCTCACAGTGAGGACGGTGCCTTACATCTCATAAAAGACATTGGACATTGAACTGTTATGGCTAGGGACTCTTGAAGTTAGACGGAGTGCATTTTTTGTGGCGCAGTGGATAGCGCATTGGACTTCTAGACAAATGAAGGCATTCTGCATTGCGCGATGACCGTGAACCTATTGGGCCAAGACTGGTGAGCCAAGGCGGAATGTTACAAATTGAGCCTAAAAGATGCTCCACGTTCAGGCTTGTGTGGTGGAACACTTGTCCACTTTGAACAGCTGATGTTATTTGAGGGTACTGTAGACCCTGTAGAAGACAGAGCCTCCCTGGAGATGGTGAGTCATCAGCAGGCAGGCCTTGAAGGTGATGTTCTCTCCTGGCTCTGGGTAAGCCTTCTGCTTCCACCTCATGCAGAGTCCTGTCCACCATGTTATGAAGAAGCAGGCATTGCAAACTCCTTCCAACACAGACCATGACCCTCTATTATAACCTCTATTTTTAGCTTTCTCTCCCCCCCTCCCAGTCAGCTCAAGGCATCGAAAATTGAAACCAGCCCCCTCCCAAGTAGTTGCTTTTGTCGGGATATTGGCACAGTGGTAGCTAATACCATTTCCTTCCAGAATAAGCTACTCTTAGCATCTTTGGAATCTGAGGTTCATGGTCCAACTGCTGAGAACTCTCCTCAAACCCAGAATCTCTGTATTCCTTTCTGCCAATGTAACTGAATCTGTCAGGGAGTCCAGAGAAAAAGGACTGGGAGATGCCTTGATACACAAGTACATATTAATTAAGCCGCTCGGACAGGATCTTAAGTCCTATCCTATTACAGAACTTGAGATCAGGACTACCAGAAGGCTGCTTGCCAGGGCAGACAGGTGTATAGAGCACAAGCAGGTTTAATTGTGCCAAATAAATGTATTAATAATAATATTGAATAAATAATATTATTTATTATAATGGATAATAATAACAAATTATTATTATGAGCCAGGTGCTGTGTTATACTTGCATGAATTATTCCAATACACTCACTCTTGCTTGATATCTCATGAACCACTTTATAGGGTGCCACAGAAATACTGACTATGGGGTCCCAGAAGGGTATGTAGATACCAGTGGCCAGAATGCACAAGGACAGAAAATCCAACTAAACACCTATGTTTGGCTGGTTTACATTTGAGGTTACTTAAAGTATATGATAAAGGACGAGGACCCCTCATCTTGATTTCACTTATACCTACATGCTCCAAAGGAAACCTGTAAGCCCTGAGCTTACTCCTATAGAGGAGTCCATCTTTATTCATAGAGAAATTGCCTACATACAAATTTTGGATCTAGTCTAAGAACTAGCATCAGAGATAGAGTCTGGGGTTTGATGGCTTGAAAACCTTTACAGTTGTTTATTTTTTTTCCAACGAGTCTTTATTGAGAACCTCTGCTAGGTCAGTCTTCTTGGTAAATCAGACATATACCCTCCCCCACAAAGCTTATTTTCTTTTTTGTCATGGAAGAGACATGGGAACGTGTAGAGTAGGGAGGTGTGAGGGGGGCACATTTGACGCACTCCCAGAACATGTCTTCATGAGAACACTGAAAGGGTGCTGGGGTTCCAGGGTTGATGGATATGAAATCAAGCAGACAAATCCATGTTTAAAAGAAGAAGCAAAGATGATGCCTTGAGCTGACTGGAGGGGGAAACGAAAGCTAAAAATAGCAAGTATTCCGCCAACATGTGGCAACTCTGTCACAACCAAAAAGGCTGAGCTAGGCTCTGCCTAGGGCTGCACAGGCATCTATCCAAGGCACAGGTGTAAATGTGTACGTTAATTACTGTGTTTGCTACTTTAATTTTATGAAGCAATCAAATATTATTTAAATAAAATCAGTATGTATTGAGGAAGGGTTTCCTGAAATTCTCTCAAAGGCGAGAGGTAGGGCACAGGAAAGGACAGAAAAGTTCTCTCCTGGAGAGAACTATTTACAAAGTGGCCAGAAGAAGCCCTGCTTCAAATTTGTCCAGGTAATAGTAATTGGGGGGGGGGGATGGCAGGGAACCGGGAAAGGGAAAAATCATTTGGAATGTAAACAAAGAATATAGAAAATAAAAAATTAAAATAAAAAATAGTAATAGTAATTCTGTAGTTTTATTTCCATGTCCCCTGTATTGATTGTTTTAAAGGCATTGCAGAGGCCAGGCAGTGGTGGAGCACGCCTTTAATCCCAGCACTTGGGAGGCAGAGGCAGGTGGATTTCTGAGTCCAAGGCCAGCCTGGTCTACAGAGTGAGTTCCAGATCAGCCAGGGCTACACAGAGAAACCCTGTCTCTAAATAAATAAATAAATAAATAAATAAATAAATAAATAAATAAGGCATTGCAGAGTTCACATACAGAAACTGTATGCTATGTTGCTATTTGCAGTAGACATATTCTGGAAACTGCCTAAGAGTGAGGTGAAAAATGAGGGTGACATGAGCACCAGCTTTAAGAACCCCGGGCGGAGCGCCAGAGAGGCTGCTCAGCAGTTAAAAGGGATGAGGTGGCTCACGGCCATCTGTAACTCCTCCCAGGGCATCTGGTACCCTCCTCTGGTTTCCACGGACACCAGGCACATACACGGTACACACATATACATGCTGATAAAATGTCTGTACACATAAAATAGTGTAATTTTTTAAAATACAGGTTCTATAGTCAGGTGTGAGGGATCTATGCCTGTAATCCCAGCATTTAAAAGGCAAGCCACAAATTTGAGGCCAGCATAGGCTATATAGGAAGGCCCTGTCAATAGTAGTAGTAGTAGTAGTATTTATTGTTGTTATGCATTTACTTTTTGTGAATTCTTTTTAACGATTTGTTTATTACATGTAAGTACAATGTAGCAGTCTTCAGACACTCCGGAAGAGGGCATCAGATCTTGTTACAGGTAGTTATGAGCCACCATGTGGCTGCTGGGATTTGAACTCAGGACCTTTAGAAGAGTAGTCGGTGCTCTTAACCTCTGAACCATCTCTCCAGCCCCCTACTTTTTGTGAAATTTTTAAAATTTTAATTTATGGTGGAACATGTTTATAATCTTAGCATCCAGAAGACTGAAGCAGAAGGACACTGCATTTGAGGTCCATCTAGACTTTATGAGGGCTTAGCTCAAAAAAAACAAAACAAAACAAAACAAAACAAAACAAAAAAACAAAGGACAGGTCCCAGAGTTTTTATAAAGCTAGAAAATATTATGGCATTGCAAGTGGACAAGGTAACATGTAGAAGTGAATTTACTTTGTAAGTACTGCTACTCTGAAAGACATGCCTTGCATGAAACCCTGAATTCCAGTCCAAGCACAGTATGAACTGAGTGTCGTCGTGTGTGGGGTAATGGCTGCACTCCAGAGGTGTTGGCAAGCTAGTCAGAAACTCAGAATCCTGTGTTAAGAAGCTCAAGATGAGCCTCAAAATAAATAAGATGAGACGCTTGCTGTGCCTAAATAAGTAGATAAATAAATAGGAAGGAGAGCAGAGGAAGAGGGAGAGAGAGAAGCCAGTTCTCCTCTCAGCCCTTCAGTTAATAGGAAGTACATTTAAAATAAATCTATGTGTATAAAAACAATGGAAGAAAATACATCAAAACTGTTAAGACTGGTTGCTGGGGAGAGTGGAAGTTTGTCTTGTTACAGGCTTGGTGTGTGTGTGTGTGTGTGTTCATTTTCCAAATGCTTTTCAGTTTAAGAAAATGCACATTTTATAGCAGAATGGAAGACATTTTAAACAGATATTGGGTGAGAACAAAAGAGCTGGAGTCTGTTACGAAGAGGTGAAGGGGAAATCTGAAACCCACCTGCTAAAACGGTGGTTTTGGAAGGTGGAAAATGGCCCCCCTGTGGGAGAATAGAGGAAGACCCTCCCACAGTGATCACAGGAAAAGATGAATTTCTGTCAGAGCCTGTGGCTTGATCTGCGGTGGGTTATGGGCAGACAAAGAGAGTCTGGGCTGTGACTCCAACAGTTCCCCTCTCCTCTTCTCTGGGAACTAATTCACATGGTAAACAATTAGGATTATCATCACCCCCTCATCTCTACCACCGCCACCCCACCCTTTAATTAAACAGGGCTTGGAATCTATGAACTCAATGCTTCACAATATTAGCTGCAAAAGAAGGTTCCTTCCTCTTGAGCCCGACCTGTAGGCAAAGGAAACCACCACCTTCTCAGTGTGAAAAGTCACACCACCTCACAGGCCCACCGCATACGGCCCTCCAACCCGCGTGGTGGAGGACTTGTGAAATGTGAGAAACGAGTTCTCAAACGTAAAAACCTAATTAAGAGAAAGAAGGGGGAGCAACATTTTATTTCAGAAAGGCACTTGCTCATGCACTCACACGTATTTTTATCTGTCCAACAGCACTACTGAGTACAACTAATGCCAGGCACTGCTCAAAATAGAGCACAGAACAGAGGTCTGTACCATCCGGGTGCTTATACTATAGTGAGAGAGGCCAAGGTGGACACTACCCTTGAAATAACATACAGCAGTCATGACTGCTAAGAATGGGAGGCACCTGCGACAGGGGGCTTTCCTAGGGCAAGGGAATAGTCAGAGGATGATCCCTAATTCAGTCAAGACTGATCTGGCCCACCACAACATCTACCCCATCTGTGAACTGCTGAGACAGGTGAAGGGGCAGAGCTGCAGCATCCCAGGAAGGATCCAGTATTGATAGTGTAGCAGAAACAAAAGCCCTTAAGCTAGACCAGTGACTTGTTGTAATGAACATTTGCAAATAAAGTTGTTTGGGCAAAAGGGTATACTGTGCAACACAACATGAAACACCACAGCTTCCGTGGCAAGATTAGGTTTTATTTATTTATTGGTTGTTTGGTTGGCTGGTTGGTTGGTTGGTTGTTTCTTTTGGGGGAGGTGTAAGGGCAGAAGGAAGTGAGTGAGATTGGGGTGCATGATGGGAGATTCACAAGGAACCATAAAAGGTTTTTTAAAAAGTTTTTGCATGATAACTATCACAACAAAGCTTAAGACATGACTCCACTGACACTCCTTTAAATACCTACAACTTCTTCCACAAGAACAGGTTCTATTGATTGAGAAACAAGGCTGAGGAGGCAGAAGGATTAGGGTGAAGCCTGGCCCTCCAAAACAGCAGAGTGTCAGGCTATATCAATATTCACTCAAGCTTTCTGTGTGGGGATCAGGCGTAAATCCCTTCCATCGGGGAGAAAAGCCTGTGTGTATAACATTCCGGCTGCTCTAGTGCTTTTCCGTCGCACGAGGACCCCGTGCCCTTCTACAGCTTGTGTGCACACCTGGAGTAAGACTGTGCCCAAGGCGGGGCTAGCGAGGAAACTGGAGTAACATGAGAAAGCCAACCTTGCCTTCTAACAGCTCACTCTTCTAATAACCAGGTTAGTCTTGGGAGCTCTAACTCACCCACAAAAGACAAAGATGAATGCCTTCCAAGGGTAGTACCAGCAATGACCAGATCATTTCCCATGAGGTTCTCCCCCCCCCCATTACAAGCTCTACCACTGGGTAATTCACTTATACTATAAATCAAGCTTCCAGAACATAAGCTACATCCAAACTACAGCAAAGTTCTTTGACTCAGCAAAACCTAAATATTTTAGCTGGTGTAATAAGGTGTATCTGTAAACTCAGCTATACAGCAAGACAGCCACTGAGTCCAAGAGTTCAGACTAGCTTGAGAAACATAAGACCCTAACTCATGGAAAGAGAGGAAGATGAAGAGGAGGAAAAGAACTGACTGTGAGCTGAGGGGTGAGTACAGTCACTCCCATTTCCACCCTGAATCTAAGCTATGGAGGAACAGCAGTCTACATTTGATATGGGTTCAGAGCAGATACAACCTTCTGGAGAGCCTTAGCCTTGAGAATTATTTGCTACAGTTTGTGTCCCTTAAAGCTCACATGTTAGAATCCTGGCTTCCAACATGATGATGTCAGGAGAGGTCTGTGAGAAGTAACTAGGCCTTAAGTGTTCTCATGAGTGAAATTTCTGCTCTTATCAAAGGGGTTGAGGGTACCGGTTTGTCCCTTTTCACCATGTGACCACACAGCAGCCATGCTCCATCTATGAAGGAGAGATCCCTCATCAGACAGCACACTTCCCAACATCATTCTTAGAGGTCCTGGTTACCAAGCAATGAGCAACAACTGTATACAATACTGTGTTCTGTATACAGCATTTTTGGTATACTAGCCATCTTAGTTTGGGTTTTATTGCTGTGAAGAGACACCACGACCAAGGCAACACTTATAAAAGACATCATTTAATTGGGGTTAGCTTACAGTTTCAGAGGTTCAGTCCAATATCATGGATGAAAGCATGGCGGCGTGAAGGCACATGATGCAGGAGGAGCCAAGAGTTCTACAGTTTGATCTGAAGCAATCAAAAGGAGACTGGCTTCTCTACACTTCTCCACACTGGGCGGAACTTAAGCACTAGGAGCAGCCCTCAAAGCCCACCTACATAGTGACACACTTCTTCCAACCGGGCCACACCCACTCCAACAAGGCCACACCCACTCCAACAAGGCCACACTTACTTCAACAAGGCCACACCCACTCCAACAAGGCCACACCCACTTCAACAAGGCCACACCCACTCCAACAAGGCCACACCTTCCAATAGTGTCATTCCCTGGGCCAAGCATATTTAAAGCACCACGCTAGCAGAAATATACTAAGTATTGTCAAGTCCTCAAAAACCATCCCACTGTTCAATCAAGTCACCTACTTCAAGATGGCATGGAACAAAGACAGTGAAAGAGCTTGGACCCATTGTACAGCCAAGTAAGACTGACTGCTAGCACTATATGGACAACCATAACAGTGAAAGAGGCATTCTCTAGGTCCAAAGGTGTAGGCCGCCAGCGGCCACATATGAACCGGGTTACCTGGAAGAGAATTCTAAGGTTAACAGGAAGGGGGAGGCGAGAGAGAAGTGAGTCAAGGCGACAAGCCGGTCAAGACTAACTTTAATATTTCTATGACAAGATTTATAGTCAGGGGAATAAGCCAACCCCTCCCAGAGGCCGGTCACATCAAAGGGCAGGCCGTGAATTCTTCGGCTCCAGATCTCAGCGGGTTGCCTGCTTTCAGCCTGGCGAGGTCTCTGTTGGGTGTCAGGTGAAACCGCCTTGGGGCGGTGTTGGTAGTCAAGGTTAAGGCGCCTTATTGTTCCAAGGAACAAAGGCCGGAGGTAGCCCATCGGAAGAGTGGGGGTTGCCAGCCAGCTTAATGTTGTGGGGGAAGAGACACAAAGGCGATAGCTTGTATAGAATTACTATGTCAAGGGAAAGCACATTCATATTTAAACTGTGTCTTCCAGGAAGAACACATGATTAAAGCTGAGAAAGCAGTGTAATCATGGGGCACCACAGGGCTGGCTTGTCAACTCAGAAAATGTCATTTAGTTCATGTTTCACTCAACAAATCAAACTGCCCGAGACCTTTTGTTTCAACTCAGAATTGCAATGTTCAATGCAGGATCTCAGTTCATGCCACTGTATCCTTACATAACTTGATCCAACTTCATGCTCCTTCCACAGTTATCCCATGTGCGGAGAGAGAATCTCCTGTAAGTGGTCAAAACATGAGCCTGTGGGGATGGGGGAGCATTTCATATTGAAATCAGAGTGCCCTCTCTTGCTTTCCTAGATCTTCTTAGTGTTGTGATTCGGTTGGTTTGGGGATTCTCTTTTACATTAGCGCCTGCCCTCAAATACCTTCTGAGTCCTTTTACATCCCAGAATAACCGCTAAATGTCCATTAGAAGTTTCCTGTGTAGTGGTAGATTGTGTCAATCTTTATAGCAAGGAAAGTAGGAAAGAAGCAATGGAGGGGGAGGGGGGAAAAGAGAGGGAGGGAGAGAGGAGGCTAACACTTGTTAGCGTAGGTATTATATGTTATGTATTAGAGCTGCAGAGAAAGGGAGACAGGCTTTGCCCACAAGAAAGCCCAACACTTGAGCCCACAACGCCGCACAATCACTGCCCTACGTGGACAACACAGCACCCTGCTACGGCCATTCACTGGTGCAAGCCGAAAGCCCAAGTGAGCAACACGCTCGTCGGGAGCAGGTTGTACTGATTGTAACTGAGTTCCTGGAGGCATGGGAATTCACCCGCACCTCTGCTGCACAGTATCTGCACTAAAACATATAGAATGTTAAGATATACTTAGTGTACATTTTTGCTAAGATGGATAAAAGATGCTAAAATAGTTATACCTCAGATAGTAAGGCAGATACCACAGGGGATTTCTAGTTTTTAAATTTTATTTCCAGTGAAGAAACTCAACACCGTGCCAACCTGGCAGTCTGCTACTGAGCTACATCCCAGCTTTGATAGTGTTTTTTAGCTTCTTTTACTTTCTGCTTCCTTTTATTTATAGCCTTATTTTGATTGACACATGACTGTATACATGTAAGGGTTAAAATGTAATGTTTCAGTGTGCACGTGCAATCAGTGGTACATAATTAATTCAAATGAATACATCCCTTACCCTGCTTACTTTAATTTTCATAGCGAGACATCTGTGGGTTATTCTTAGTTTCTCTGAAATATATTTATTCTCCATGTGGTCTCACACATGCTAGTCAACCAAGCCGTGCCCCTATACCACACTGCTATTGACTATAGCCACACTGCTGTCTAATAGGTCTGAAAACCCATGCCCTCTTCCATCTGAAGTTTTACAGCATCAGATCCGCATCTCCCCTTTCCCTGCAGCGTCAGAGGGTATTAAGCATGAAATCAGCGCATGCATATCTTCGTTTAGAAGCACACCTCTGACAATTCAAGCTAGAGACAAGTGAGCGTAGTCACGAGGCCATAATGGTGGCTTGAAATAGCAATAAAGAGAAAGTGAGCAAAAGAACGTAGAGTGGGGACTGTACAGGGTTTCCTGATGTTTCCAATCATGCCAAGTTGAAAGGAGAAGCCAAAGGAGTCCGCCCTTGGCAGTGCAGAAACGAAACCAGCAAAGTGTTGCAAGGCTACCTACGCAAGCATGCCTTCACTGCCCACTGAGCCCTATTTATGCTCTCCCCAAACATCACGTGTCTTCCCACGGTCTCGCCTCAGCAAAACACCACGTGAACCTGCATCACATGACACTACCAACAACTTCCACTTCAGGTCCCTGTCAGAAGCCAGGTCAGGGGAGTTGTGCAAGATGGAGTGAGGATGGGGAAGGGTCTTCTCTCACAGAGTCCCAGGAACCCGCAGGAGTCCAGCTAAGTCTGGGCAAGGGGAGGCTTGGCAGATCTGAGGCTAACAGAGGACAGGGCCTCAGATCTTGCTACCTTGGAAATACTCCTTGCTACAAACCAATGTCCCCACTTTCCTTCAGATGCTTTTGAATCCAAGAGGAAGAAGGCCAGGGATCGATGGACCAAGGATGCCCTGAAATAAGAGAAACACAGAAAGAACACATCACATGGGCAGAAGAGGCTGACGGAAAGAGCTGGAGCTCTGGCTGACAGGATTCTTGGCAGTGCAGTGGTCACTGTCACCAGATGGCCATGAAACACTGAGAGTAGGTCCCCCATGGGAGACAACTGCCCTCTGGCCATGGAGGTCCCAGTGGTATTGAAAATCCTCTCCAGCCTGTTGCAGACCAGGGTAGGCATGAAGATCCTGCCCCTCATGATCTGGGAGCTGGCAGTGATACTGGACTTCTCTGTACCGAGAAGTTTCAAGCTGTAAGAAAGCTTGATTGGCCAAGCAGAGCAAAGGTAAAACAAAGGAGCAAATGTGGGTCTCTCCACTCTCCTCACCATAGACTCACTGATGTTCATCAGGGGACTGCAGAGTTTTCCAGGCTCCGTAGGGCCTCTCCGTAGGGCCTAGCGCCCTGCAGCCCTAAGGGGGATCTGAAGAGAACAGCCATGGTAGGGAATGGTGAACCAGCCCTGGAGTGCTCAGGAATATCAGAAGCCAGGACTGCTCTGCCTCCCAGTCCTAGCTGCAGAACCACAACCAGCCCTTCAGACCTTCGGAGCTCCAAGCGACACTTCCCACCTCCTACTCTCACTGGAGCTCCAGGAGTAGAACAGGCCAACTCCCCGCAGGGTGCCACACACTGTCCTGCCCGCTGTGGCTTGCAGTAGGGCCCTTGACCCTGCAGCCAGAGGAAGAAGAGCAGACCTTTTGTATCTATTTCTCCTACTCACATGGGGCAGCCTCAGACCCCCTATTCCTGCCTACCTATGATCACAACAGCCCAGGCCCATCTGGCCCAACAGCACCTTGCTCCTGCAAATTTCTCAGCGTCCTTGGGGGTGGGGGTGGGGGAAAGTGGCTGGATTCCTTCTCTGACTTCTCTGTCCACTCCAAAGCTGCTGTATGAAAAGAGCATGCTCAGATTTCTGGGCAGCCAGGGACCCGTGCAGGAGTTTGGCACAATGACAGGGTTGAGGCTGCTGTTAGGAGATTCCTGACAGTGCAGGCAAAGATGCAGCACTCTCCTCAGGACTCACAGGGACACTGAGAACACACCCTCTGTGGGACAATCAGTCCTGGCACTCAGCAGTGACCAGCTGCCTCCTCTGCTTTCTGCCACACGTCAGGATGACAATGCAATGTCCCTTATCACTGGTCCTGGATCTCAGGGCCACATCATGAGGTTGGGATGACTTCTCTTTGTGTGCAAAGGGGAAGAAGGCAGGACTAGGAAAAGTTTTGGGGCTTCCACCTACAGAGAAGACAGCACAAGGAAGTGTCGCCCTAGCCTGCACATACAGAAGGAACAACAGGGGGAAGATCTGCCCACATCTTTTTAGACCTTGGACCACTTGATCTTTTACAAGATTGCACCACTTAGTACCTCATTTGTACTCCATGTCCGTAAGCAGGGCATTTCCATTTCCTAGGCTCAGTCTGATCCAGGAACTTGCCCAAGGTCTCATCTCTCTAAATGGCGAATCCCAGGCTCAAAGTCATGGATCTATTCCTATTCCCGGGATCTGTTTGTTTGCTTGTTTTGTTTTGTGGGGGTGTTTTATTTTTATTTTTAATTTTTTTATTTATTCATTACATTTCAAATAATATTGCCCTTCTTGCTTACCCCTCCACAACCCCCTCTGCCCCCTCCCCTTTGCCTCTGTGAGGGCACTTCTCCACACCCTCTCCCTCTCCTGCCTTACTGCTCTAGCATCCCCCTCCCCAGAACTAAGGGCCTCTCCTCCCACTGATGTCACATAAGGCCATCCTCTGCTATATATGTATCTAGAGCCATAGAGCCCTCCATGCATACTCTTTGGAGGTCTGGCTGACCGTGTTAGTTGATGTTGTTGTTCTTCCTATGGGGTTGCAATTCCCTTCAGCTCCTTCAGTCCTTCCCCTATCTCTTCCATTGGGGTCCCCAGGCTCAGTCCGATGGTTGGCTGTGAGTATCTGCACCTGTATTGGTCAGGTGCTGGTAGAACCTCTCAGGGAACAGCCATACCAGGCTCCTGTGAGCAGGCACTTCTTGGCATCAGCAATAGGATCCCTAGGTGGGGCAGTGTCTGAATGGCCCTTCCTTCAGTCTCTCTTCCATGTTTTGTCCCCATCTTTCCTATAGCAAGAACATTTCTGGATTAAAATTTTTGAGATGGGTAGGTGGCTGAGACACACTTAAAGAAATGTTCAACATCCTCAGTCATCAGGGAAACGCAAATCAAAACGACCCTGAGATTCCACCTCACACTAGTCAGAATGGCTAAGATTAAAAACGCAGGTGACAGCACAGGCTGGCAAGGATGTGGAAAAAGAGGAACACTTTCCCATTGCTGGTGGGACTGCAAGCTGGTAAAACCAGTTTAGAAATAAATCTGGCGGTTCCTCAGAAAACTAGAAATAGCTCTACCTGAAAACCCAGCTATATCACTAATAAGCACATACCCAAAAATATACTCCAACATATAACAAGGACACATGCTCCACTATGTTTATAGCAGCCTTATTTATAATAGCCAGAAGCTGGAAACAACCCAGATATTTCTGGATTCTTAACCCTTACCCAGAATATATAATAGAAGCAGGGAACTGTGTTATAATTATGCTTTTCGCCCAGCAGGGGGCTCCGTGGCGTACCCTGGGCTTCTGTATAGTGAGTGACAGGTTTCAAGAGAAGATGGCTGTGCAGTTTAGGTTTCTCCCCATGCTGTTCCTCCCTTTGATCTACCTGCCCCCTCTTCTTCCCCAGGCACATGCAGCCCGTCCTCTTCCAGTTTCCATTTGCTCATTATTTATTAAAACCAAGAACGTTTTGGGAGGCAGCAGGAGCAGCCAATAAATAAATAAATAAATAAATTAATTAATTAATTAATTAATTGATTAAAAAACGAAGGTCGCTCTGCTGCCTACCGGCAGGAGCAAGTGGTCAGTTGCGCCCAAAGTGTCCTCTGTCTGGACTTCTACTGCCAGGAGACTCTTCACTGCTTTTTCCCAGGGAGATCTTCTGTAAAAGAAGTTCTGGAGAAAACTATCCGTTTCTACTTGTATAGCCCCCTCTCGGTGTCTTCACTGGCGTAAGTGGCATGTCAGCAACGTAGAAAAGCAAGACATCCCAGAGTGTGGGGCTTTGAGGAAGATGCAGGGTATCCCAGAGTGCAGTGCGGGGCTTTGAGGAAGATGCAGGGTATCCCAGAGTGCAGTGCGGGGCTTTGAGGAAGACAGGCCCTGGCAGGGCAGCAAGCTTTGTCCCAGGCTACTAAGGTCATTATACTTGAACGCATCCTGCTGCGACACCCATCAGCATGGCAAGAGGCCTCCTCTCCAGCTGTGACTTCGCCCTAGATTAACAACCCTATCCGGGTCCCTTCAGCCCCACGCCCAGCACTTCTGACTATTAGCAGCCTAGGCCAATTTCCCAGCCAAAACGCTTTCCACAGTCACGGGCACCTAGAAGGGAGCTATCTCATCAGAGCCTCCGTCTAGGGAGTATTTCCTGTCATACAACCCAAAGAAAAGCCTGGCTGTCTTTCTTCTCAATGTGAGTTTTCCCTCATCTATAGCCAACCTATTCCAGAAGAGCTTGCCATGGCCCTTTGGGATCTTGCCCATCACCGTCAGGAAAATCTGGAGCCACAGCTGATCTAAGTCATGGCCACGGGCAAATCCCAGAACAGGAGAGGACAAGCAGGGAGGCCATGAGACACCGCCCCGAGGTCATCTCCCTCGCCCCTCCCACCCTTGGATGCTCTCCCAGGCAGTTCCCCCTAGTTTGAGGCTACCACGCCCTACAGAGCAAAGATGCAGAGCACAACCCACCCCTGACTCCCCATCACTCCCATCCCAATCTCCTACATCCCTCCCTCTGCCCCTGCTACAGCCTGACCAGACTCCTCACCGCCACACATTTCTCCGTTTTCAGATCCATCACCTGGGCCCATTTATTTCAGTACCATCTTTGTTGGTGTGGGGAGCAAGACCCTCATGGCCCTGGCCCTTTGCCCCCCTTCCGTTCTACATAAGTAATAAACTAATTGATCCCTCAAGTGGAACATGGTCTCCTTACTCCTCAAGTGAGTCAGGTTCGGGCCTTTCCGTGGTAGTGTATACTCCACACCTACGGTTTCCTTGGTAATCCCCCTGCTAAAGGTTTTTAAATTTTCTTTGAGGAAAATAAGAGGCTCCCTCATCTGCTTAGCCTGTTTATTCTCTGTTTTAGCAGTGAGGAGCCACAGAACCTCAGGAATAAAACCAAGTTCTCAGCTCCTGAAATCGTCCTGGAATCATTTGGTGTCTGCATCCTACTTAGAAGTTCTGCTTAGGCTGGTTCAAAGCAGATCTGGGCCTCCACGTCTTTTAGGAAATCTTTATAAATCTTGTACAGTGAGCATATGTTAATCTTGTGATTAGGAAGAACACTGTAAATGTGACTAAACACTGTGACAGGAACCATGGTCTGACAATCCTCCACCGGCCTTCCTGGACACTCACCCAAGACTTGCAGGTGTTACTTCCTGGGTGTGGGTGACAGGGGATTCCCTCAGGTTAATGTGGTCCCCAAAGTCCCTGCATCCTCCTGGCTTGGGTTGCTAATCTGCAGAGAGAAGTCAGGGTCCACAACACTAACTCCACCTCAGTATGGATGTTTTGCCTGGTAAAAAGTGTCTAGCTCTCTAGTTTCTACCACCATGGTGACAGAGGCAAATGTCCTTGGTTCTGAGGGGAATGTCCAGGAGGTGCTGTCCAGACAGCAGCTGCTGGGGAAGAGCCTCTAGGACCCCAGTTACCACCAGGAATTCTGGGTCCTCTCTGGAAGCCTCTGGCCCTGTGGGTATATAAATTTCAGGGCATCATGCATAAGCAGAAGGTCTCAGTATGTCTGAGAGCAAACCAGGGACTTATTAGCTCTATTTATGATGTAAAGAAATAGATATCCAAAGAATGTAGGTGGTTTGCTCAGAACCACACAGCTAGTTGTTGATTCCTGTAATGGTGCAATTCCCATCCTTCCCAGAAGAGGGCATCCTTCAACAGAGACGCAGAAAGAAACAGCTACCCAGATACAGTTCTTGCAAGATATCTTAGCTACTTACTGCCTCTGAGTCACTCCCACTGACAGATGATGAACTAAATAAAGCCAGAGTGCATTTGTAGGGAGATCAGTAGCCTACTGCTTAGGCCGTTTTAGAGAGATTTCAGAGGGTAAGAATTTTAGTATTCTGCCTAGAGATTTTTCTTGTGATATATTGGTGAAGAATACAGCTGGGTTTTGTTCTTGTTGTTTGTTTGTTTGGTTTTGGTTTTTGGTTTTTCCCTTGTCTAAAGAGTCTGCCTGAGGCTCAGGTAAAAAAAATTCAGGTTAATTGCGTTGAAAAAGGAAGTCTCAAAAAAGCTTCAAAGGTAGTCATCTTATAATTTCTCAACCTTTCAAGTTCAATTCTACTGATTAGTACAGTTTTGCCTACTGGATTACCCCATCCCTGATATCGGTCTTTTCCTAATATCCTCCCATTGCCTATATCAAAGCATCTCCAGCTTGGAAACTTGGGAAAAGTTCCCCAGACACCTCATGCTAGACTGGTGCTAAGGCATCCATCTTCTAGTCTTTGGACTTGGATTCTCCTGGTTTGGAAGCCTTTAGCTGTAAATCAGGGCACTTAAACATCTCCACCACCACTGGTACCACCACCACGCCTCCTAACTCATAGGCCTTTAGGTTTGGACTAGGATCAACACTATTCACTTCTGTGGTTACCAGGCCCTTAGGCTACACTAGTCTACTGGCGTCTTCGTTTGCTTTCCATGCCGTAACAAACTCCATGACCAAGCACATGAAGAAGAAATGATTTGTTTTACTTTACGGTTCGTTGTGAAGGAAAGCCAAGTCAGGAACTCAAGAGGGTGGGAACCAGGAAGCAGGAGCTGCATCAGAAATGATGGAGGGCTGCTGCTTACTGGCTTGGTCTCCAGGCTCACACAGAGATACCTGTCTCCTACCTCCCAGAACATCTTCTAGGAGTGTCGTGGAGTCTACAGTATGCCTGGCCCCTTCCACATCAATCATTAATCAAGAAAATTCACTCACAGATTTGCCTACAGGTCAATCTGATGGAAGCATTTTTTCTATTGAAGTTCCTTCCTCCAAGATGACCCTAGTTTATGTCAATTTGACAAAAAAAAAAACAAAAACAAAACAAAAAACAAAAAACAAAACAAACAACAACAACAACAAAAAAAACCTGACTAGCACAACCAGATTCCTGACTCTTTAGCTTTCAAATCATTGGGATCTATCAACAACATACTTGCATGAATAATTCTATAATTGCATAAGCTCATTCCTATAACTTCTTTCTCACATGTGCATGCAAACTATTTAAAGAGATATGCCAAAATTTCTGCATTGCTACCTCTAATCAATGTTATATGAAACCAAAAGATAAGTGGCTCTGCATGTGGTACCCCTGACATCGTTTCAAAGGTAATATCTTAATATCTCCTAACATCACAATACAATGTAGCAAAAGAAATGAAAGAGTTTAGAAACTCAAATTCCCAGCCTGAGGCTCCCATAAATAATCTTAGGGTAGAACTGTTGGAGGTATTACCATCCCCGACCTTAAATTATACTACAGAGTTATGGTAATAAACATAGCATGGTCCTGGCACAAAAACAGACATTTTGATCAATGGAAAATAATTTAATACCCATAAATAAGTCCATACACCTATGGGCACTTAAATTTTGAAAAATTTTCACACACTGGAAAAAAAGACAGCATCTTCAACAAATGGTGCTGATCAAACTCGGTGTTGGCATATTTGTATAAAAGAATAAAAATAGACCCATGCTTATTGCCCTACAAAAAAACTCAACCCCAAATGGGTCAAACACTTCAGCATAAGAGCAGAAGTCTAGGTCTGATAGAAGAGAAAGAGGAGGGTAGCCTTGAACTCATGGCACAGGAAAAGACTTTTTGAACAGAACACTAATAGCACAGGCACTAAGAACAACAATAAATGGGACCTCCTGAAACTGAAAATCTCCTGAAAGGCAAAGGACACTGTCATTCAAAGTAGCAGTCGACAGAATGGGAAAATATTTTTGCCAACTGTACACCTAATAGAGGGCTAAAATCCAAAATATATAAAGAACTCAAGAAGCCGGGCGGTGGTGGTACACGCCTGTAATCCCAGAACTCTGGGAGGTAGAGGCAGGTGGATTTCTGAGTTTGAGGCCAGTCTGGTCTACAGAGTGAGCTTCAGGACAGCCAGGGCTACACAGAGAAACCCTGTCTCAGAAAAAAAAATCCAAAAAACCAAAAAACAAACAAACAAACAAAAAAAAAAAAAAAAAAAAAAAACCTCAAGAAACTAGATATCAAAACCCTAAATACTCGAACTTTAAAATGGGGTACAGATCTTAACAGAGAACCCTCAAAAGAGGAAACACAGATGGTGGAAAAGCACATAAAAAATATTCAACATCCTTAGCCATGAGGAAAATGCAAAGCAAAACTACTTTGAGACTTCATCTTACACCAATCAGAATGGCCAAGATCATTAAAACAAATGGCAGCTCATACTGGAGAGGCTGTGGAATAAAGGGAACACTCTTCCATCGCTGGTGGCAGTGCAAACTTGAACAGCCATTGAGGAAATCAGTGTGGCAGTTCCTCGGAAGCTGAGAATTGATCTACCTCAAGATCTAGCTATACCACTCTTGCGCATGTAACTAAAGACACTTCATCCTTCTTCAAAGACACTTGGCCCCATCATGTTCACTGCTGCTCTAGTCATAATAGCCAAAAATTGGAAATTACTTAAATGTCTGTCAGTGAATGAATGGAGAAAGGAAATGTGGTGCATTTACACAATGGATTTTTACCTAGCCATTAAAAAAAAATGACATCATGGAATTGCTGGTAAATGGATGGAACTAGGGGAAAATATCATTCCAAGTAAGTAGCCCAGACCCAGGGGGTCAAATATGGTGTGCATGCATTGATATGTGCATGTTAGCTGTTACGTCATTGATAAGCAAGCTACAATCCATATACCCACTGGGGTTGGATGTAGAGTAAGGGAATAGAGGATGACTCTCCTTAAGAAAGGGATGTAGAGGCAATAGGTATGGATGGAGGGAGGGGCAGGAGTAGACTGAAACAGGAGGAGGGGATAAGAAAGGGAGATGTAGAAGGACAGATAAAACTAAGGGCCATTGGAAGCTGGCTAAAATATAAACATATATGAAGCGGATCTAAATGAAATTGCCAAATAGTGAGAGGCACCTCCCATCATCAAATGAAGCTTCCGGTACCTAGAACGTGTTGTATCTAACCTAGTTGTCGGCTAAAGGAGTCCCGTGGGAAACTCTGGTCAACTGAGCCTTCTGCTAAGACTGTTGGTTGCTCTCTACAAACTAACAGTAAGACCCCAGGTGAAAACAGCACCTACACAACTCATTGAGCATGGACAAACGGAGCTGGTACCTACCTAGAGCCTTCAGCCTATGGACTGATGTTCATGGCACTGGAGGGATTCTGCACGCTACCAAAGGAGAAAGGTAAACACCAACCCGGCTACACACCCTTTGACCTACAATGGTGATCTGCCTGCAAGGTACACAGATGCCATGGTGGCACACAGCGTCTGGGAGTAACCAACCAAGCCCCACCCCACAAAATGGAACCCATATCCAACACTGCTTAGATAGCCAAGAACTGAGACCAAATTAGCCAGGGTCCTTCCTAGGGCGGGAACCGAATACTAGTGTTCTGCTAAAGGAACATAGCAATAAAATTATTCCTAACAGTGTCCTGTTATGGTTAAAGATCAGTGCCTTGTTCATCAGAGAAGCTTCCTCCTGCAGAAGATGGGGTCAAATATAGAAAGCCACAGCCAGGCAATGTATAGATAGCAAGACAGCAGAAAACACTCAGCTCAAATTCGATTGTCCTCACCAAATCCCTCAGGACTCAGGGATCCCTGCAGAAGAGGAGGCAGAAAGAATGTAAGAACGAGAGGGGGTGAAGGACAGCAAGGAAGCAAGGCCCTCTAAACACAGCAGGACCAAAGCATCTATGAACTCAGAGAGACTGGAGCATGTACAGGGGCTGCTCCAGATGGGATCCTAGAGCTGAGAGAAGTGGGTACAGCCGCCATCCCTAACCCACAAGCTAGCTCCAGTTGATAACCACTTGCAATTGAAAAACTAGTTTTCTTAAAAGGCCACAAAATCAGATATGTATAGTTACTGCTGAGGCACTGAGGTGTTCATCACCCTGGATTTCATCTCTCTTTGAGTGTCCTTTCTTTTCCCAATAAACTAACTTTGCTTGTTAACCAACTTGTCCTGAAATTCTTTTCTGCAGCATAAATCAAAATCCCCATGCATACTGCAGAGATACGTATTCAGCCACATTTCTTGAGGCACTATTTGCAATAACCAACTTAGGGACTCAGCCTAGATATCCATCAAGAGAAGAAAAATGAAGTATACAAACAAAACAGCATTTTTGTTCAATTATAAAGAAAATGAGACGTTCAAGAAAATCAACAGAACTGGAGATCATTATATTGAGGAAAATAACCCGGGTTCAGAAAGATAAATATTCACAATCTCTTTCATATGTAGAACCTACATGAGATATGTGTATACATATACATATACAACATGAAGAAGAGGAAGGAGAGAAGAGAGGGAGGGGATTGGAAATGTGAAAGAAAGAGGTGGAAGCCACAGCCTTTCTCTAGTCCTGTAATCAGAAGTGACATATCACTAGCTCTGTCACATCTATTCACTATAAGAAACTGCTAAGCCCAGCCTGAATCCAAGAAGAGGAGGATAATGTTCAGGTGAAGACACTTAGCAGACATCTTTACATGTCTATGTTTAGACGTGTCCATGTTTAGAGCTCATCTTTGATGCTAAAACAAGTGAAGCTTAACACTGATTTACAATTTCCTGGATTTGGAAATTGTAGGATCTGGATGTGCTTGGGACTTCTGCCTCAGTCTGAGCAGGTGCAGGAGTCTATAGTGCTCAATATAAACAGCTCTTCCTGACACACACACACACACACACACACACACACACACACACACCACAAACCATGCACCACAAACCACGCATGCGCATGACTCACATACTTCAGGAAGCTGTGGTAAATGCGTCTTCCTTTACTCTGAGATCTGGAAGTACACCATCATGGCAGATCTAAAGAGATATTGGTGTGACTGGGCTCTAGATCCACTCTCTGAAAAACAGAGTCAGCAGCAGATATTTTCTCCCATCCTTTGGATCCTTCTCCTCCTCCTACTCATGGGTAAGTTCCTATTATAGCCACTACCACTTGCTACTGGCCGTCTCTGATGTTGGTCTTCGGCCCGGAAGATAGATACTTGTGGTAAAAAAATTACCTTCCCTGTGGTAAGTACTCTGCAACTCTATTTTGAGAACTGTGCATGTGTAAGAGTGAGTATGTATGCAGTGTCTGTGTGTGTGTGTGAGGGGGGGGGGAGGGAGAGGGCAAGGGAGAGGGAGAGGGAGAGGGAGAGGGAGAGGGAGAAAGAACATGCACATTGAATCACCATGAGGTAACATTCTAGCCCCAATCCTAAGGAACTCTGGAATCAATGTAAACCACATTCCCTTCACACTCACACTTTCCTGCTAAGAAATGCTGTCTACAGTTTATTTCCTATGTGATGTATATAAATTTACAGAAGGATTAGAGCAAATCCTTCTGATGACAAGCCACCTTGAAGCATCCTGGGGACACAAACACTCGTTCTTTTTTCTACTTCCTGTCTTAATTCTTATACCCCCTGGGCTATAGAAGCTTCTTATGCCCAGGTGGCCCTAGACAATGTGACTCCTCCTCCTCCTTCTTCTCCTCCTCCTCCTCTTCCTCCTCCTCTTCCTTTAGGCTACAGTGACACTTCTTTCTTTAAGATTTATTTATTTATTTTATGCATATGAGTACACCACCATTGCTCTCTTCAGACACACCAGAAGAAGACACTAGACACCATTACAGATGGTTGTGAGCCACTATGTGGTTGCTGGGAATTGAACTCAGGACCTCTGGACCAGCAGTTGTTGCTCTTAACTGCTGAGCCATCTCTCCAGCCCTACAACTACACTTCTGTGTCTTCTTTTTCTCTCCTAAGTTTCCCCCCAAGAATTCTTGGAGTAGCCAGTCTTCAGATCTTGTCTCATTTGATCTAAATTCCCAGGGTGCTCTACAAAGCCTCAGGAGCCCTGGAATCTGGGGATCTAGGCTGGGGTCATCCATCAGATACCACAGAGTCTTCATAGGAAAATGAGTTGTGTTGACCAAACACCTGAGCCCTTAAGAGCTTTGATAACAATATTTATCAGAAATATGGATCTTGCTTAAAACCAAAAAAAAAAAAAAATCAGGAGTGGGCCAATGGTACCATCTCTCCCCAACCCCAAGCTTGACTTGACTAAGCCAAAAACATCTGAGATCCTCTAGATGATGAGGTGGAAGGGAGGCTGATAAAGACATGTTCAGGCTTGAGAACAGTGAGAGCGCCATGCTTAGTGCAGGGGCGTGGGACAGTCTCTGGAAAGAATTGTTATTTCTCTAGACGATTAGTGACAGCCTTCTCCCCTAGATACTGAGCATGTAGGTTCTACAGGGAGTGAGTGACTTTATTCATTCTCTCACTCACATAGCCATCTCTCTGCCCCTCTAGGCATCTTCCTATTCATCTTACTTTTAAAGAGATGGTGTCATTTGTTTTTCTAGCTCTTTACAGTTTGCAACAACCTGCTTTCATTGAAGTTTTATCAGAATATCCCTTGTACATGACATAGTTATGATGAGTTTATCAGTCTTACAGATCAATAAGCTGACTCTCAGAAAACTTCAGAAATTCAACCAGTCATAGCCTGACTAATTTTCCAATTAGAACAGAAATTTAGAAGAAATGTTTTATTGATTACTATAGCTGCTTTCATGGAAGAGAGTTTGGTGAATGATTGGGTGAATGCATGAATGAATGAATGAATGAATGAATGAATGAATGAACGAACGAACGAGCAAATGACTTTGCTAGCCAATAGGCTTAGAAGGAGAATGTCTAATCTCATTCATTTCTCAGCATATAGAATTTGTGATAAATGCATGTTTATGGAGTGACTGAATGAGAGGTGGTTTGAGGAGTTCAGCTGTTCCTTCAAATCCCTCTTCTGTTTTCAAAGGGCTAGGAGCCTCTGGAAAGGAAACACCCCCAACAGTGATATCAGGGGTCCTAGGGGGTTCTGTGACTTTCCTCCTAAACATCTCAAGGGATGCAGAGATTGAGCATGTCATCTGGAATTTCCCCCCAAAGGCTCTTGCTTTAGTATTCTACAAAAAAGATATAATGATTCTGCACAAAGAATACAATGGTCGGCTCAACGTCAGCGAAGATGGCTGCTCCTTGTACATGAGTAACCTAACCAAGAACGATTCAGGATCCTACCAGGCTCAGATAAACCAAAAGAATGTTGTCGCCCCCATAAAGAAAGAGTTCACACTGCACATCTATGGTGAGTCCCAGAGCACTTGGGGGGGATTTCCCACCCCACCCCACCACCAAACCCCTACCCATCTCTAATAACTTTGTCTCTGACCTTCCCAAACCCATGTCTTCCTCACATGCAAAATACATTTGCCCCATTCCATCAGCATCCAAGGTCTTACTTAACCCACTCTAATATCAACTTGAATTCCAAAATACTATCTAACTCAGGCATGAACGAGACTTGAAGTATAATTCATTTTGAAGCCATCCTCCAGTTGTATGAAACCTATGAAACAAGGCAAGGTATCTGCTTCCAGAATACAGTGGTGGGTTTGGGCATACAGCAGACATTGCCATCCTGAAAGACAGAAATTACAAAGGAGTCACAGACTCCGGGCAAACCTAAAACCCAGGGTGACAATTTTCATGCATTTAAGGCTCAGTGCTGTATCTTCTGGGCTCATAATGGTGGCAGCCACGCCTTCCATGTCCCCTGGGATGGCCACTCCATTCTTTGTTCTCTCTCTAATCCCCCCAAAAAGAAAACATCCAATCCTACAGCATACTTGTGTCTTCTGAACTCATAGGTGTAGATTGTTGTCTATGTGCAGGTGAGGGCAGGCGCAAGATAAAGTGAGAGCCTGTGATTGGACAATGGAAAAGGAAGGCGGGCTGAGAGTTTTAGAGAGGAGAGCGATAGGAGAGACGGGGGGGGGGGGGGGAGAAGGAAAAAAGATGGAGGAAAAGAAAGATGATTTAGATTCTGTGTGCCTTTAAATAGCTACAGGTAGCTATGAATATCTTATAAGGGATGGATAATTACAGGACAACTTGTCTTATCTAGGTGGGCAATTTACATCAACATCAATTGGCTCTGAGTTCATTGTGTGGATGTTTTGTGGGGTGAGAATTTGCTGATATAAATCTGACTGATAAATTACAAGCCTCAAGAGATTTGATTTTACCAGGTTACTGTGACCACTAACCACAGGGGGTGGATGGCTAGGAATGTGAACAAAACCTACAACAAAAAAAACCCATGAGATGGGCAGTCACTACATGGAGCTAGCCATGGAGGTGGTGGGATCACTGGGGCCAGAAAGTAGCTGGAGATAGCATGAGATGGTGCCTGTATCACACAACACGTGGTGACAGGGACAGCCCTGCCACTGGTGTCTTCTTCTCGATGGATGACACATACTTACAGCCCTGAAGCTCACTGCACTGTCTTACAGACAGCCGAAAGGCTGATAGCGTTCTTTCTACCCTATTTTTGTTCCTTCCATTTAAGCTTGAGAGTTTAAACAATAGAGTCTATAAATCACACGCACTCTCTCCCCAGCAAACCTTGTGCACACACATGTTCTCCCCAGATGTGCTTGCTTATGTTTTGCAGTATAAATGTTTCTGTATGTGTAGATGTTGTTTGAATGCTCATGTGCATGTGGGTGCCCGTGGAGGACAGAGGAAGGTGTCAAGGCCCCTGGAGCTCGAGTCACAGGGGACCGTGAGCCACCCAATGAGAGCGCTGGGAATCAAACTGTGGTCTTCTGGGAGGGCAGCAGAAAGGGCTCCTTCTCTTCAGCAACTCCTTTATTGGTTTGCTTAAAAATACATTTTGTTACTTAAACATTCCACTTTCTACAAAACAGTAGAACACAACTCAGCAAAGTTCTATCCCACTTTATATAAGCATTCACTTCTCTCCACTTTCTAATAGCATGTCCCTAATTTCTGAAACATTACCGGAAAGACTTAAATGTTCTCATTTCTATCAATATATATATATATTGATATATAATATGTATCAATATATATATATATAAAATATTAGAATTCCAAAAGGCTGTCAGCTTTCTTTCTACCATATATATATATATGTATATATATATATATTAGATTTCCTTACAATGCCCCTGTTTTCTTTCTGAGTCAATATATTTCTTTCTAATATACATATATATTAGATTTCCCTACAGTGTCCCTATTTTCTTTCTGAGTCTTCAGAAACTGCCTTTACCATCATATTTCTACCAAAAGCATCTTGACAGCAACATGGGCTCTTACTAACATACCATTCAAAGTTCTTCCAACCTCAAGCCGGGCGATGGTGACTTACACCTTTAATCCCAGCACTTCTGAGACAGGCAGACTTCTGTGAGGCTAGCCTGGTCTCACCGTTCCGGGACAGCCAGGGCTACAGAGTGAAACTGTCTCAATTTGTTTTCCAGCTTCTATTCACTAGCTACTTCTATAGACACCTTGCATATTTTTAGACATTTGTTACAACACCTCACTTTTGGTACCAAAATCTCTATTGGTTTGCTAAGGTTGCCACACCAAAATATTGTTGGCTAATGGGGCTGGAAAGATGGTTCAGTGGTTAAGAGCACTGGCTGCACATCCAGAGGATCCAGGTTCAACTCCCAGCACCCACGTGGCCATTATCAGGTGTCAGTAACCCCAGTTCCAAAGGGATCTGATGCCCTCTTCTGACCTCCATGTACACTGTATGCATGGAACACACAGAAATGTGTAGCACACAGAAATGTGTGCAGGCAAAATACTCATGCTCATAGATTTTTAAAATATATATTATTGGATGAGTAGACTAAACAATAGAAGTGTGTTTTCTTACAACTTTACAGTCTGATCAAGATACCTGTAGGTTTGGTTTCTTCTGAAGTCTTTGGATTAAAAATGATCATCTTCTCTCTAGGTCCTCAATGCGAGTCTACATAGTTGGTATTCGATTTTTCTTCTTCTTATAAGAATAAAGGATAGAATTTGAGCCTACTCCAACATTTTTACCCCTATCTCCAAACACAAGCCTGTCTCCAAAATCACATTCTGAGAAGTCGGAGGTTAGGGTTGAATATATGAAGTTTTGAGAAAAAGCATTCGTTTCACAATGTCTTCTTTCTACTGACCAGGTAGTTTGACATCTCTGTTGATTTGTAGTGTGTTCTATATCTATTAAGGAAACTTTGTGCAGCTATTAAACTTAGAATAGATTATTAACATGTAGTGATTTTTCATATGTATTGCTAATGGTTATTAAGTTCTAGACAGTATGAATAGTATGATATCACATATGTATATGTAGAAGTATCAGTATGAAACTCTTAATGTAAGTATTATTGTACTACTTAGGGTGAATATGACCAAACTATACAGTACAAAACTCTCAGGTAATTAGTAAAAATATTACTTTAAGAGGAAACTCTTAGTAGTAACTGACTCCAGAAAATTAATGAGGAAGAAGAAATAAGTATTTGGGGTAGTAATGAATACTTTCTAAAATCACATACCCTTTTGCTTCTTTTCAATTTTGTGTATGTAACTAACACCTGTTCAAGAAAAAGTAAACACACGGTTGAATGGAGGAGAGATGGAATAAACAGGAAGGGAAAAGGGCCGAAAGCAGCTGGTCCTAAGTACAGACCAAAACGCAGGGATGACTCAAGTTCTAGATTATTCGGCAATTACTCAGCGTGCAAGGGGGTCGCAAGCAGTGGGGAGGGGAGAGGGAGATGGAAATAGAGAGAGACAGCGAGACAGAGAGAGACACACAGAGAGAGTCATGGTACTATGAACTTTGAGCTGCTGTGATAATGTCATAGAAACACAGTGGAGAGGTGATTGCCCTCGCTTGCAAACACAACATCCTTGGAACAGGGAAAGAACAGGAAATGCTGGCCTTCCTCCGTGTCTGTCTTCTCTAGCATCACCTCCTTCTTCAGGCAGCCTTTTCCTGAGAAGGAAGAAATCTGAGAGTCCTCTTGATGTTGTTGTCCCCCTCAGAGCAGCTACAGGAGCCTCAAGTCGCCGTGAAATCTGTGACCCCATCCGAGCATGATTCCTGCACCGTCACCCTAATCTGCACTGTCAATGGGGCAAAGGACGGTGTCCAGTTCAGCTGGACCCAAAAGGGCACCCATGTTAATACATCCGACGGAAGCCACATCCTCAGGGTTTCCCAGAGCGCCTGTGACCTGGACCTGCCGTATACCTGCACAGCCCGGAATCCAGTCAGCCAAAACAGATCCCAACCTGTCCGCGTCTGGCAGTTCTGCGCAGGCAAGAGACTCCACTCAGATCTTTCAGGGGACACTAGAAACATCCTAATCACCCATGGGGCTTAAAGTTTTAGTGAGACATAGATGGTGGAGAAAGGAGAGCAAGTCACTCGGGGGGCCTCAGAGAGGCTGGCCAGACTTGAAAACCTTGGGCACTGTCGCGTGCCAAGGGAGGAAAAGAAGGTCCCGAGACAAAGGTCCAAACTGAGCTTGAGTGGTAATGTCTTCCAGGAACACCTCAAAAGTGGGGAAGACTGGACAGGCTAAGAGGGGGGTGAAAATAACCAAATAAAACAGGTGGTCTTGGGGTGCCTCATGGTAGGTTTGGGAAGAGGAAAAGGGGGTCCCAGTCTCCTTCAGCGTGACTTGGGTGGGGATGGGGGAATGGGGATGTCAAGGGAGATAGGAACAGAGGCAGAAGCTGCAGTGTCTCATCTCTGACTTCAAATTCAGGAGCCTTCAGAAGAACAGCAGCATCGGGGGAGACTGTGGTGGGGATCCTGGGAGAGCCAGTGACCCTGCCCTTGGTATCTCGGGCCAGTCAGGACGCAAAGAATGTTGTCTGGGTGTTTAACACGTCGGTTATCAGGCAAGAACCGAAAGGAGCAGCAACAGCGGATCCTCACCATAAGCCCAAAGGTTCTGAAGAAAGGAGGGTGAGGATCTCTGACCAGGACCGCTCCCTGAAGATCAGCCAGCTGAAGGAGGAGGACACAGGCTCCTACCGTGCCTATGTGTGCTCGGAGGCCTCCAGAGAACCCAGAGTGAGACACTTCACCCTGCTTGTCTACCGTGAGTACCCCTGGCCAGCTTCCTCTTAGTTTCCCTTCCTGCCAAAATGCTCTAGTAACAGCTAGTCAATTCTCACGGGTGTACCACGGAAGGAAACATTAGAACCATCGGGCAAGCAGACCCTACCCGCCTAGGGGTTCCTTGATCTAGGCTCAGACACCTAACTTTCATCTATCTGCGCACTCACGGTCCAACATCATTTAGTACTAGGCGGGATAATTGGGGGAGGGGGGGAGCAGAGGAAGCTCTTGATCCCTCAAAACACATATGATGCAAGGGGTAGGCCACGCGGGGACCCAGAGTATGAGACACAGAATTTGCATTCTTCCTTCTCAACCTCTGGCTTTACAGGAGTTGTGCTGGATATTTTGTGTCGTTTAAGCCTGCCAAGCTCTCTTCCCTATCTTACATCCTAGGCTACACAGCAGGTTGGAAGTCAGCCTGCACTACGTGAGACCCTGTCTCTAAACAAACAAACAAATGTAAAATAATTTTGTTTAAGTGACCAAAAATGAATGTGGCATTTAAGTATTAATTTTTTCTTTTTAAAATTCTTGGTAAAGTCTAAGACATTGTGTTCAGAAGAGCTGAACTTCTATTGATTAACTGGTAAACTTTTCACTACAAGACAGCGTTTGGATCAAGTAATTTGTTTCATATTTCCCTCGTTCACACCTGAGTATCAAGGTCCACAGAGGTAAGGGATGCTCATGGCATTTTGTTGGTGAGGAAAAGACCTCCACGGGGTGTATGACTCCACACATTCTTCACAGTTGTATTCTTTCTTTTTCACTTTTCTTTTTAATTGTGTGTGAGCGTGTATGTGTGTGTGCATACATGTATGCATGTGTGCATGCATGTATGTATGCATGCATGTGTGTGTGCATATGTATGCATTGTGCGTGCATGTGTGCATGCATGTGTGTGTGTGTGTGTGTGTGTGTGTATAGAGAGAATAGTGTTTAGGGATTGGGTTTTTTCATTCTACTATGTAGGTCTTGGGACACAAACTCAGGCTATCAGCCTTGGCAGCCAACCAGTTCACTGACAGGTCTAGTTCCACACTGGCTCTGCCTTTCCCCCACAGAGAGACTGAAGAAGCCCAAGGTCACCCAGAGTCCTGTGCACATGAAGAATGGCATCTGCGAGGTTGTCCTGACCTGCTCAGTGGAAGGTGGAGGAAACAATGTGACGTACACATGGATGACTCTACAAAAGGAAGCTGTTATGTCCCAAGGGAAGTCACACCTTAATGTGTCCTGGAAAAGTGGTGAACACATGCCCAGCTTCACATGCACAGCCCGTAACCCTGTCAGCAGCAGCTCCAGCCAGTTCTCTTCTGGGACCATCTGTTCAGGTCTCTCTCTCTCTCTCTCTCTCTCTCTCTCTCTCTCTCTCTCTCTCTCTCTCTCTCTCCCTGCACCCAGGCTGCAGAAGCTGAAACTCTGATGTCCAGTGTTTGTGTTCTAAGCTACCTATGAAAGTCAGTGAGGGACTACAAGACAGAATCCTTTAGAGCATCATTTTGGGGCAATGGGATCCAGATAAGTAATTCTAAGGTTCTGACAGCTGAGTTATTAAAAGCAAAAAGAGATAGATGTGTTAGTAACTTCCTGTATCCAAATACTTCAGAGGCTGAGGCAGAAGAACTAAAATTTGAAGTCAGCCTGAGCTACAAAGTTAGAATTTGTCACCAAAAAAAATTAATTAATTAATTAATTTAAAAAGTCATAGATTTGATTCAGTTGGTAAAGCACTTCCCAGTATGGGTGAGATTCTGGCTGTAATCCATAGCATTGCAAAAACTGAATCTAGACAAGTCTATAATAACTGTAATCCCAGAACCTGAGAGAGAGTTGCAGAAAGATCAAGGAGTTTGAGTACATCCTTGGCTACATAGAGAGTTTGATACCAGCCTAGGCTAACAAGGGATCCTGTCCAAAGAAGTTCAAAAAGAGGAAGTGATGCAGCAAAATAATTATTTTTTGTAATATATTTTATTTAATCTAAGAGATCCAAAATATCAGTAGTTCAAATGAATTTTGTATAAAATGTTTATTAACTTTTTAAAGGTCGACATGTGCTTTACACTTATGCCATGTCTCAATTCAGATACTAAATTTTTATTAAAAGTTATTTTCTTATTTGGATTCCGTAAAACAGCTCAAAAAATAAATGTATATAACCAAGTCTTTTTCTCCAATGTTTCAGGAAGGAACTGAATGGCCCACCATTTACCACTCAAATTTAATAAAAATAAGCACTTAGCTTCTACGCTGTGCCAGCTGTCTGTCCAAAGCGATGGTCTACTGGACAGTACAGAATTCAAAGTTTGTAGAGTAGAGTTGCGGAAGCGTGTGGAGAGGAATGCCAACTGAGGAAGAACATGGGCTGAGTGTGTGGATCTAAAGGGGAAAGCTTTTCTGTTTTGTCTTGCTTTGCTTGTTTTGGTTTTTGAAACTGAGTATAGCCTTAGCTAGCCTGGGGCTCTGTCCACCCTCAGGCTAGCCTCAAACTCACAGATATTCATCTGTCTCTGCCTAGTGCTGGGAGTAAAGGTGTTTGCCACCATGCCTAGCTCTGGTGATTCCTAATGGATGTTAGCCACTTCTCTAGAGCTCTGGGCATTCTTGCACAATTAATTTTCACAGCAGTCCTACACAAGGAATGCTTTTACCGCTTTCTCCATTCTATAAAGATACTGACGTACAGGGGACTTATGGAGGTCACAGCAAAAGCAGTGTTTGTGCCTCAAGAATGGCACTCTGCCCCTCCCCAGCAGAAATGCAAGAGAAAGGTAAAGTCTATCTGGGATGCAGTGTCGCTGAGTCTGGAAGATGGCTCTAGAGCCTGGCTTTGTAGGAATCGGAACCCTTTCTTCCATGGATTTATAATTTCTGTGTCACTTACAGAAGGCATTGTGCAGTGGTCAAGCCTGCTTTGAGCCTGATAGGTCTTATCCAAATCTCTTGTTAAAACCCTGAGTCTGGGTGAGCCACGAATCTCTCTGTGGGGTCTGTGTCTGCCTGAGACTCCAGTCACCTCTTGCCTAGGAGGCTTGCTGGGAAATGGCTATAGAATGAATAAATGAAGGTATGTATTTTAGGTTGTCACGGGATCTTGAGAGCCGATTAGGATGGTCCCTGTGTTCCGTCAGTCATTCGCTCTGATTTCTCTGTCAGTATTTGCATTAATGTCCTCATTTTTCTCTTCAAGGCCCTGAGAGAAACAAGAGGCTTTGGTCTGGCTCCTGCTCCTCCTGGTTGTGTTCTTGGGGGTGCTCGTTGGCAGTTACTTCATTTTGAAGAAAAAGAAGCAGTGTAAATGTGCTAACTTCACTTTTCCCACCCTTAGGAGCCTCTTTGTTTGGAACCTGGAAGGTTCCTCAACCTTCCCCTAAACCCCTGCTCCCTCTCTCTGTAGACCTCGTGTCTTCTCAGAGTGATAAAGAGACTAGGTATGAGTTGAGGGTCTTTAGTTAAAAATGATTGTAGCCAGCCAGGCAATGGCGGCGCACGCCTGTAATCCCAGCACTCTGAGAGGCAGAGGCAGGCAGATTTCTGAGTTCAAAGCCAGCCTGGTCTACAGAGTGAGTTCCAGGACAGTCAGGGCTATACAGAGAAACCCTGTCTCAAAAAAAAAATTATAGCCCCAATTGAAATTAGCTCAGATTTTGTAGTTTTTACATACACCATGTGTGCACTTAGTGCCCTGGCAGTGGAGTTACAGACAGTATATAGGTGCTGGGAACCAAACCCAGATCCTTGAAGAGTAGCCAGTCCTCTTAACCACTGAGCCATCTCTCCGGCCCTAGCTTAGGCTATGTAGAGTGTGGAGGAAGAGCAGGGACATGACTTACTATGTCAAGACTCAGTGGCCTTAATGGACAAGCGTCAACAGGGGCCTGGAAAGCACCAGATCTCCCCTTATCTTATCTGTGTGGTTCTCTGCGAGCCTGCTTGACTCTCCCGTGGCAATATAGCTGAGGGTCAAGGGCAGGGGTGGACCCCAGAACAGCAACTTGTAGCTTCCAAAGTACACACACTAATGGCTCTCTAAAAGCTGGAGAAGGAGGCTGCTCCCCTTTAACATCAACATGAAAACTGTAAGAAATCTCTGGATACCCAGGTAGAAGTCATGTGGTGGCTGCTGTCCCAGTCACTGCAGACAAGGACATAGGTGTTCATAATGGATATCTCCCTCTATAATCTTAAGCAGGCAGGCTAAAAGACACATGACCCTGGAAGAATCACTTCTAGAAGAGTTAGAATTCTCTCTTGCAGGGAGATGCGGGGAAGTCCCACAGCATCCTTTGCAGATGAAGATGACCCTGGGCTCTGGACGCTGCTTCCCTTGGCCCCCTGCCTACCTTAGGGTCCCGCCTTCTCCACAGTCTCCTCCCTAACTCTGTCTTCAGAAGTTTCTCCCCCTTAGCAAATCTCACAAAATCAAGACATCTCCCTACTCTCAGTCTTGGTGACTTCTTCTACTTGGTTTCTCAGGTCCATCTTTGGCCACCAGGTACAGCCAGGCCGAGGTCCCAGCTGAAATACCAGGTAATATCATCGGTGACTCAGAATATGGGTCTCCTGTGCCAGATATAAGACCCAAAGCCTAGCTACTCAAAGTGTAGTCAGCAGAACAGCCATGTAGATTACTTAAGAGCTTGTTAAAAGAGCAGAATCTTGATCACCATCGCTGGAATACTGAATCCAAAGCTGCCGTTAGGGGGCCCACATGCTTGCTAAAGTTTGAAAATGCAGTATGCTAAAAGAAAGTGGTTTGGGAACAAAAGTTCCAGGAAGATGGATCCCTTAGAATTAATTACTGGAACTAGGAGGGGTGGTTCTGACTACTGGAGTCTCCTGGGTGCTTTGGATATTGACTGTTACCACTTGAATGTGACCTACCATGAGGATTGAGTTATTTCCTTAATTTTGTGAATACAGAAGCAAAGTCCAAGTGAAATAGTAAAGCTGTGGCAGGAGCAAAATCAGAAGCTAATTAAAAATGAGACTCAAGTCTCCTCTTACTCAAGAACAGTATTTCTCAACCCATAGATCATTATGACTCATAACCATAGCAAAATTACAGTTACCAAGTAGCAATGAAAGTATTTTATGGTTTTGGGGGTCACCACAACATGAGGAACTGTATTAAACGGTCACAGCCTCCAGAAGGTTGAGAACCAGTGCTCTAGGGCATCCTCAGTGTGTTTGCAATACAACCTAAGCTAAGGGGTGTGTTCTTGAAACAAACTCTTATTCAATGTTCAATTGCACAAAGCATATAAAAGCAAGCCTGTTCCGGAGGGTGTTGGGGTGCAGAGCTGAGATACTTGCTTTTACTTCCTCATGCCCACGCCGTGACACTCTAAATTACCACCTTGAACCACAGAGCTCTGGTATGCTAAAGAGCTCCTTATTCTGTCTCCTCAACCCACACCATGCTCCTAAAAACTCTCTGTCATATCTCATGGAGGAGATCAACCAAGAAGACAGGGTCAGAGGAAGGCCTGGGACTGAAGTCACTGCACATTGTAGAGTTTCTGAGAGAGAAATGCAAACCCCCCCACCTCAAAAAAATGGGAATGGAAAAAAAACTATCAGTGACTCCTCATGGCTTTGCTGTGTTCTAAAGTCAACACACCATAGCTGTCAGATGTATGGACTCAGGTCAGGCAATCCTGTTTAGACCCTACCAATGATAGCATCTTGAGTAACACAAGTTCTAACTTTCATTTTCCTTGTTTGGAAAAATGGGGATGCTTCATTTTCTGTGAGGAGCAAAGTGGAATGTTGTCCACAGTGGTCACTCAGTGGCCATCTTTACTGTTGTCCACTATCAGACCAACTCATACAAAGCCAGAGAAAGCACCAGGTAGTGGCAAGAACACCGGGACCAGGCCACTGCATTCAAATCTTGACTCTACCCTGTAGATAGGGACACACTTAACCTTTTATATAATACAGCTTCCTCATTTCTGTGCTTCATGGTGTCATAGCAGATTAAAGACGCTTGGAGCATTGTCTGACACATCAGATACTTAGTGACTGGTTGGCATGTTTATTCTACATTTGGGTCAAATGAGCTACTTTATATACCCCGACGCAAGATTGGTACCCACTTAGTATGCCATGTAAGTTCTTTGAGACTGGCACCTGTACTAACTGCACTACACCCAAGCCATTACACTTGTTCAGTATTATGAATGGATCCCTTTCTCAAGGTTGTGGACTCCATGTTTCAACACTGCCTTAATTGTGCTGCTGCCCACACAAGATACACCCTATCACTCATCAACGTTGCCTTTACTTTAAAGCCCACCTCACTTCTGCCGCATTCAAGGTCTTCCTTGCTCTAACGAGAAGCATGACCTCCCACCTCTGCATACTCCTTACACCATCCACGTGATACCTATCAGAGACCACCTGATATTAATAAGTGATAAATACTCTTGTACGTGACTCCTCTTCCCCAGTTAGACAGTGAACTCCAGGACCAGATCTAATTTATCATCATTTTTCCCCAGAATACCTGCCCGTGTTCTTGGCAAGGTTTATCCAGTTTGTTAGTTCTATTCACTTAAGGTTGCTGGGAAGACTATAATATATTATATGTAGTGAACATGTGTGTGTCAGATGAATAAATTATTTGGAGTTTGAAAAGGAGGAAGGAAAGACATAAAGGAACTCCCTAATGGAAAACAGATGAAAATCCCGCCCCCCCCCAGCCTTGTGATCTGATCTAGGATAGAAGTCAGAGTGAGCTGGGTCTTTGTAGCAGATCAAGAAAGATGTGGGAGTTGACACACTTTTGTTAACCCTGCACATTGTATTCTAGAAACCCCAACTGGCCATGTACAATTTTCTGTGCTCTCCCAACGGTATGAGAAACTAGACATGCCCGCTAAGACGACCAGGCATCAGCCTACACCCACCTCAGACACCAGCTCTGAGAGCAGTGCAACAACAGAAGAGGATGACAAAAAGACCAGAATGCACAGCTCTGCTAATGGTAGAAATCAGGTGTATGACTTGGTCACCCAAGAGGTCACTGGACATGACTTGGCCTATGAGGGGCAAGCAGTCACTTCAGCTGATAAAGGGGCTGAGTCTACGGATGAAGAGGACATGGCATACACAGTAGTGTCTGTGAATGTGCAGGTGAGCACTTCTGACTAGCACATCTTCATCCTCCTTCTACGTCTAGGACTCTGATGGCCAGGGGAAGTTCTTCAAACCGGGGGTCTGTCTGAGGATAGGTCAAGGACCATACAGACTGATGCTTAGTTCAGCCATGATTACCAAACCTTGAGATCCTTTGACGTGGAAAAACTCACTCTTGGCCCATCACTATTGGGAGCAATAGAGTCAGAGGCACTGTCCCAGCACAAAAGCAGTTCCCAATTTCTGAGACCAGAACACAGTGGGTGTTCTCTGGCCTCAACAGCTATGGGTTAAATAGGAAAGAGGAAGCTGTCACTCAACTGGCAATGCTAATCTGATACTCACCTGCTACAGGGAGAAACCCCACTTCCTCAGAAGAAAGAAGACTCAAATACAATCTACTGCTCTGTACAGAAGCCTAAAATGGTGAGAACAATTTTCTTTTTCCCAAGACCCATCAAGTAAGAGGTTTTAACTGAAATTTCCAGATTACTGTAGCTGAGGAACTCAAATCTAGTAAGTATGTATAGATCTGACACATTCTATGGTCAACAGAGGTATCTGGTGCACACCTGTGTGACAGAAGACTGAATATTTAATAATTGATTTAATATCTGATGTTGATTATCCTCAACATCAACCATAAACCTGTAGGGCTATTTTATATAATGTGTGCACACATATAAGCAGTATATCCTACTTGTATTTCACACAGGTACAAACACACACACACACACAGAGAGAGAGGGGGGGGGAGAGGATCTAAGACCTCGATCCACCAAAATGGTAATTTACAATTGAATATTAGTCAACAGCTTAATGCAAAGAAAATGTGCCATTAATTATAATATGTTGGTGTCTTGAAGTTTTGAACAGTTCAGCTAATGGTAGAATTTACCATTATATAATAATGGCTACAATAACTACCACATAAAATCTCACAGTTTATAAGATTTTGACAAACATGTTCCCTACATACTTGTAGCAATCTCTGGAAATGTGTTGTCTTCACATTTGAAAGCTGAAGACGCTAACTCAGAAAAATTAATTTTGCCTCCTGTCATGTTCATAGTCATTCAAAGTTCTAGTACTGCAAACCACGAGCACTTACATTTCTTAAAAGTTTCTGTGCAAGTATATATAATATGCTGAGCGTATTCTTCTCAGTACCCAAGACCTTACCATCAGTTTCAACCAGGAATTTCTCAAACCTATATTAATCATTTTCTAACATACATCTCCAGTCAGTGACACCTAACCTCCCCCTGCCCCACCATCACTTTCTCTGTAGAGTATTTGCTATATATTCTCCAGAACTGAGGTCTAATTGGAGCCTAACCTCTTTCATCTAAATTATTATATCCATGTTTGCCTCTTTCCTCTAGTCTCAGGCAGAGACTGGGATCACTCAGTGGTAGCCTGTGAAATGGAAAGGCTTTTTATTGTCATTTTTAAATTTGTAGATTTGCTTCACCTAACAACCTAGTACACCCCTGCGGAGAGTCCAGCACATGGTCCTTAGCACTAGAAGTCTTTGCATAAATTATAAGGTGGATGAGCCTTGTCCTGGCCTTACATCTTGCCAGCACCGACTGAGGAGAGTACTTACTCTTTTTTTTTTAAACATTTTTTTTTAATTTATTGAAAAGGGAAGTAAAGGGAAGTAAAAACACTTTATGATAAAATTAAAGATTTACATGGAAAGTATTTCAGGTAAACGTTAAAATTGACAATTTTCATGGAAAATTAAGGAGTAAAGTGGTAGACATGTATAAAATTGCTAAATGAATTGAAATATGGGATAGAAATATTTTATGATAGAATTGAAGATTTAGGTGGAAAATATTTCTGATAAAATTGTAGAAAATATGTTAGAATTGAAGATTATCATGGAAAATTTTATATAGATATAATAATGGTAGGCATAAAAGTATTCCTAAATTGATTAAAAGTGGAATTATAAACATTTCTGAAAAACTTGAAAATTTACATGGAAAATATTTCTGATAAAGTTGTAGAAATATATAAAAAACATGTTAAAATTAAAAGATTATCATGGAAATTATATAGATAAAATGATAGGCATAAAGATAACTCTAAGTTGATTGAAGATGGAATTATAAACATTTTCAGATAACATTGAAGATTTACATGGAAAATATTTCTGGTAAAATTCAAGAAATAAATAGACAAACACGTTAAAATTGACTATTTCATGAAAATTTTTACATAAAAAAATGGTTGATGTAAAAACTCTTTCTAGATTAATTGAAGTTGGAATTAGAAACATTTGTGATAAAATCAAAGATTTACATTGGAAACATTTCTGATAAACTGTAGGAAGTATATAGAAAGACATTAAAATTGAAGATTATGATGAAAAATAATGCAGATAAAATGGTAGACATAAAAGGAATTACTAAATTAATTAAAAGGGAAATTACAAACATTTTTTGATAAAATTGGAGATTTACATGAGAAATATTTCTGTTAGTCTATGTCTTTTTATTGGGGAGTTGAGTCCATTGTTGTTAAGAGATATTAAGGAATAGTGACTGTTGCTTTCTGTTATTTTTGATGTTATTTTTATGTTTGTGTGGGTATCTTTTTTGGGGTTTGTTGGAAGATTACTTTCTTGATTTTTCTAGGGTGTAGTTTCCCTCCTTGTGCTGGCATTTTCCATCAATTATCCTTTGTAGGGCTTAATTCGTGGACAGATATTGCAAATTTGCAAATTTGGTTTTATCATGGAATATCTTGGTTTCTCCATCTATGATGATTGAGAGTTTTGCTAGAAATAGTAGTCTGGGCTTGCATTTGTGTTCTCTTAGGGTCTGTATGAGGTCTGCCCAGGATGCTTTCATCATCTCTGGTGAGAAGTCTGGTGTGATTCTGATAGGTCTGCCTTTATAAGTTACTTACCCTTTTTCCCTTACTGCTTTTAATATTATGTTTTTGTTTAATGAATTTGGTGTTTTGATTATTATGTGCTGGGAGGACTTTCTGTTCTGGTCCAGTCTGTTTGAAGTTCTGAAGGCTTCTTGTATGTTCATGGGAATCTCTTTTTCTAGGTTAGTGAAGTTTTCTTTTACAATTTTTTAAGATATTTACTGGGCCTTTAAGATGTAAATCCTCGCTCTCGTCTATACCTATAATCCTTAGGTTTGGTCTTCTTGTTGTGTCCTGGAGTTCCTGGATGTTTTGAGTTACCAGCTTTATGCATTTTGCATTTTCTTTGATGGTTAATTCAATGTTTTCTATGGTATCTTGAGCACCTGAGGTTCTTTCTTCTATCTCTTGTATTCTGTTGTTGATTCTTACATCTATGACTCCTGGATTCTTTCCAAGGTTTTCAATCTCCAGAGATGTCTCACTTTGTGATTTCTTTATTGTTTCTACTTCCACTTTTAGACCCTATATGGTTTTGTTCAGTTCCTTCACTTGATTGTATTTTCCTGTAATTCTTTAAGGGATTTTTGTGTTTCTTCTTTAAGGGCTTCTGCATGTTGACCCATAATCTCCTGTATTTCTTTAAGGGATTTTTGTGCTTCCTCTTTAAGGCCTTTTACCTGTTGACTGATGTTCTCCTGTATTTCTTTAAGGGAGTTATTTAAGACTTTCTTGAAGCCCTCTATCAGCATCATGAGATATGATTTTAAATCCAACTCTTGCTTTTCCAGTGTGTTGGGGTATCCAGGGCTTGCTGTGGTGGGAGAACTGGGTTCTGATGTTGCTATGTGGCCATGGTTTCTGTTGGTAGGGTTCTTGTGCTTGCCTTTCGCCATCTGGTGCTAGTTGGTATTGTTGTCTCTGTCTGGAGTTTGTTCCTCCTGTGGGCCTGTAAGCCTGTGTCCTTACTCCTCTGAGCTCAGAAGTAAAAGCACTGCTGGGAGATCACTCTCTCCTGGCAGGCTATGCACAGAAGAATATGGAGTTTCCCAGTTCCCCAGTGTAAATGGCGGTGGACAGGAAGACTTCGGTCCCAGCTGCTCCACTGATCTTAGGCCCTGTGTGCTCCTAGCTGGTTCCCCCTCCAGAAAGAAAGTGGAGATCTCACCTCTGTGCTCAAAAGTGAAAGCCTGCTGGGAGATCACTCCCTCCTAGTGGGCTTTGCACAGAAGGCTGTGGAGTCTCCCTGCTCCCTGGTGCAAATGGCGGCGGAAAGACTTCCATCCCTTCACACCGCTTTGGATGCTCTTGGCAGAAAGCTGTTCCACTGTTCACAGAAGGCTCCATTAACCTTACTCTTGCATGTTCTTTTTGACTCTTCCAGACAGTGCAAACACCACAGCAAGATACTGAGTCTCCTGAAAACCCTACCTATGAAAACTTCACCTAACGTGAAAAGCTGAAAAGCGGCTGCTACTTCTGGGGGCAAGGATTTGAAGAAAAACAAACATCATAAATCCTGTTGTTTCTGTAGAAAGGACACATGGGAGTTTCCTACCATGGCTTAGACTTGCCTGAATTTGATGCCTTCCTCTTCTTGTCATCCTCCTTACCCCATGAGCCCGTTTACAGGTCAGGCAGAGTTTCCTTGGAGCCTACAGGCTTTGAACACCCTGGCTTTATCTGTCTCTGTTCATCCTTTACAGTTCCTCCTCTGAACTACTAAAACTCTTCAGAGAGTGTTCTCCTGCACACCGCTTTGGATGCTCTTGGCTTCTGTTCCCTGTGTTGCATACATTAGATTACCTATTAATTCAAGCAGAGCTTTATTCTCAATGAGAGCTTATGTATGTATGACCAGTGTGTGGTTTGAATATGTATGCCCCCTCATAGGCTTATTTACTTGAATGCTTAGTCATAAGAAGGGGGAGAAACGGCTTGAGAAGATTAGGAGTGGGCGTGGCCTTGTTGGAATAGGTGTAGCCTTGTTGGGAGAGTATGTTACTGGAGGCGGAGCTTGGGCATTCCAAAAAGCCCAGTGTCTCTCTCTTCCTGCTACCTGCACATCTGGATGGAGAACTCTCAGCTCCTTCCCCAGCACCATGTCTGCTTACATACTACCATGATGTGATGAGCTAAAGCTCTAAAACTGTGAGCCAGCCCAATTAAATGTCTTCTCTCATAAGAGTTGCCTTGGTCATGGGGTCTCATCATAGCAATAAAACACTAATTAAGACAGAAGATGGGCATTATTGCTGTGACAGGCCTGAACATGCTATTTGTTGGAGTGATATGGAAGACTTTGGGACTTTGTACAGGCAAAAGTGCCAGAGTGAGTTGGTAGTCACTCTGAGAAGGGGGAGGGGAATTGGGGAAGGGATGGGAGAATGGGACTGGGAGGAGGAGGAGCCTGTGGTCAATATATAAAGTGAATAAATAAATGGAGGAAAATTTAAAAAAGAAGTAAGTTCATATACTTGAATGCTTTGTTATCAGGCAGTGGCACTACTTGAGAAGGCCTTGTTGGAAGTGTGTCACTGGGGATGGGCTTAAAGTTTCAAAGGCTGTGTTGTGGCATGTACTTTGTATATTAAAACTGTTGGAAAACAGTGGGCCAGAGCTGTAGGGAAAGCAGGTGGGCCCACACATAGCTGTGTTGGGTTGGCGGGTTCCCATGTATCTGCAGAGGGAAGCTACCCAGGTACAACTACCGTGGCACACTCCAATCTGGGGAGTGCTGCAGGTCTGCATGGCCAGAAAACAGGCAGGCAGGGATGGCGGCCACCTGGTGTGTCTGAGGAGGGAAGCCTGCCCAGCTAGTGGGGAGGAGGTCTTTGCTCAGAAGTGCTGTTCTGGCATGGTGCCTTGCACACTGTGGAGGAAGTCTGTCTGGGAAGAGTCTTGGTCCTTTCTGGCAGCTGGAGATGCTGAGGCATATTTCACTGCTCCTACACTGCGGGTTTTGATAAGAAGAGACAGTCCATAGTTTCAAAGCTTTATTATAGAGAAGTAGAAAAAGAAAAAGAGAGAAGTAAAGAGAGAAAGAAAAGATAGAGGGAGAAGAACTGGCCATGACCACATGGAAAGAGAGAAGAATGGAGAGAGAGGGGGAACAGGGGATCAAGAACATAAGGACAAGAAGGAAAAGCAAGAGAGCTGGGAGGGGCCAAGAAGCCCCTTTTATAGTGGACTGGGTTACCTGACTATTGCCAGGTATCTGTGGGACAGGGAAAACCTGGCTATGGCCAGGTGACTGTAGGGGTGGAGTCCAGCAGGAACACCAGGGGCCTGGCCCTACGTGACTGATGGCCACAGGATTATATCCAACACACCACTGTATCGTATGTCTTCATCTTCCTTACATCTTTCTTCCTGCTGCTCATAAATCAAGATGTAGAACTCTCGGCTGCTTCTGTACCGCATCTGCCTGGGTGCCGCCATGCTCCCCACCATGACGATAATGGATGAAAACGTAAGCAAATCCCTGTTAAATGCTTTCTCTCATAGGAGTTGCCATGTCATGGGGTCTCTTCCCATAAATGCAACACTGACCAGATGACAGTCAGGCTGTCAGCTCATTGACAGTATCACTGTCTTTGTGTAGTGTCACAGCAAACGCTCAGCAATCAGATATGCAATTATGATAGTGTTGTATACAGAACAGCCCAGAAGAGGGCATTCCTAAAAGACTACTTGCACAGGGTTTCTTCTGGTCAAATGATATTGAAGGAGACTAGGACTGACCATCCTTTATGCCCTTTTCTAAACAGTCCCTTCTCCCCAATGTATTTTCACACATGAGCACACAGGTCTATGTGAAACAATGCTCACTCTAGTATTACTTAAAAAGGAGAGTGGAAAATAACCTGATTAAAAACATGCTTTGGGGGCAGAGGGAGTGACTCCCCACCGCCATCTTCACTGCCTGCTAGGGCAGAAAGGCAGCATCAGGTACCAACATATACAGAGTTTAAGATCTCTAGGGGCACAAACTGCAAGGGGTCTGCCTGCGCCCAGGACTTGAGCACATAGGCGGTTCATCTGCCAGCCGGCCTGTCGTGGGGCCTGTGTCCTACTTGGGGATCAGCAGAGGGAGTGACTCCCCACCGCCATCTTCACTCCATGACAGAGCAGTCAGGGAGCACCTGGTTCACTGAGACAATCCAAGTATAACATTGCTTGGGGCAAGACTCAGCAGGGCTCCAATGGCACAAAAGAGGAAAGCAGCACATCAGCAATCTGTGCCAGGGGAAACCCAGTCATCCAGTGTCCCTGAAATAGCCTTACAGGTCCACAGGAGGTTGAAGCACCAGCCAGTGACAATAAGACCAACTAACACCAGTGAGAACTAGATGGCTAAAGGCCAAAGGCAAATGTAGGAACATTACTAACAGAAACCAAGGCATTATGGCAGCATCTGAACCCAATACTCTAACAACAGCAAGTCCTGGATACCCCAACACACCAGAAAAACAAAAGTTGGATTTAAAATCACTGGTCATGATGCTGTTAGAGGAACACAAGAAGGACATAAATAAATCTCTTAAAGAAATTCAGGAGAAAAATGATCAAAAGTTAGAAGCCCTTACAAGGGAAACACAAAAATCACTTAAAGCAATTCAGAAGAATATAGGTCAAATTATAGAAGCCAATAAAGAGGAAATGCAAAAATCACTTAAAGAAACACAAGAGAACGTTGGTCAACAGGCAGAAGCCATGAAAGAGGAAACACAAAAATCTCTTAAAGAATTACAGGAAAACACAAACAAGCAAGTGAAGAAAGTAAGCAAAAACATTCAGGATCTAAAAACAGAAGTAGAAACAACTAAGAAATCGCAAAGGGAGACAACTTTGGAGATAGAAAACCTTGGGAAGAAATCAGGGGTCATAGATGCAAATATCAACAACAGAATGCAGGAGATAGAAAAAAATCTCAGATGCCGAAGATACCATAGAAACCATAGACTCAACAGTCAAAGAAAATGCAAAATGCAAAAAGTTTGTAACCCAAAACATCCAGGAAATTCAGGAAACAATGAGAAAGCCAAACCTAAGGATTATAGGCATTGATGATAGTAGAGATTTACAACTTAAAGGGCCAGAAAATATCTTCAACAAAATTAGGAAAGAAAACTTCCCTAACTTAAAGAGATGCCCATGAATATACAAGAAGCCTACGGAACTCCAAACAGACTGGATTAGAACAGAAATACCTCCCGTCACATAATAATCAAAACCCCAAATGTACTAAAGAAAGAAAGAATACTAAAGGCAGTAAGAGAAAAAGGGCAAGTAATATATAAAGGAAGACCTATCAGAATTACACCAGACTTCTCACCAGAGACCATGAAAGCTAGAAGATCCTGGGCAGATCTCATGCAGATTCTAAGAGAACATAAATGCCAGCCAAGACTACTATACCCAGTGAAACTCTCAATCACTATAGATGGAGAAACCAAGATATTCCATGACAAAACCAAATTTGCACAATATCTTTCTACAAACCCAGTCCTACAAAGGATAATAGGAGGAAAACACCAATACAAGGAGGAACACTATACCCTGGAGAAAGCAGGATAATAACCTTCTTTCATCAAACCCAAAAGAAGATAACCACACAAGTATAAAATTAACATAAAAAAATGATAGGAAGCAATAATCACTATTCCTTAATATCTCTTAACATCAATGGCCTCAATTCCCCAATAATAAGACAAAGACTAACAGACTGGATACATAAACAGGACCCTACATTTTGCTGCACACAGGAAACTCACCTCAGTGTCAAAGACAAAAACTACCTTAGACTAAAAGGCTGGAAGACAATTCTACAAGCAAATGGTCTCAGGAAACAAGCCGGAGTTGCCATTCTAATATCAGATAAAATTGACTTTCAACCTAATGTCATCAAAAGAGACATGGAAAGTCACTTCTTGCTGGTCAAAGGAAAAATCCACCAAGAAGAACTCTCAGTCCTGAACATCTATGCTCCAAATACAAGGGCACCCTCATTCATAAAAGAAACTTTACTAAAGCTCAAAGCACACATTGCACCTAACACAATAATTGTGGGTGACTTCAACACTGCACTTTCCTCAATGGACTGATTAGGAAAACAGAAACTAAACAGGGACACAGTGAAACTAATTGAAGCTTTGGACCAATTGGATTTAACAGATATATAGAGAACTTTTCATCCCAAAGCAAAAGAATATACCTTTTTCTCAGCACCTCATGGTACCTTCACAAAAATCAAACATATAGTTGGTCACAAGACAGATCTCAATAAATATAAGAATATCAAAATAATCCCATGCCTCCTATCAGATCACTATGGAGTAAAAGTGGTCTTCAATAGCAACAAAAACAACAAAAAACCCACATACACATGGAAACTGAACAATACTCTACTCAATGATACCTTGGTCAAGGAAGAAATAAAGAAAGAAATCAAATACTTTTTAGAATTTAACAAAAATGAAGGCAAAACATACACAAATCTATGAAACACAACGAAAGCAGTGTAGAGAGGAATACCCATAGCTTTGAGTGCCTCCAAAAAGAAATTCAAGACAGCATACACTAGAAAATTAACGGAACAACTGAAAGCCCTGGAACAAAAAGAAGCTAATTCACCCAGGAGAAGAAAAAGACAGGAAATCATCAAACTCAGGGCTGAAATCAATCAAGTAGAAACTAAGAGAACCATACAAAGAATCAACAAAACCAGGAGCTGATTCTTTGAAAAAAATCAACAAGATAGATAAACCCTTAGCCAGACTAACCAAAGGGCACAGAGACAGTATCCAAATTAACAAAATTAGAAATAAAAAGGGAAATTTAACAACAGAAACTGAGGAAATTCAAAAAATTATCAGATTCTACTACAAAAGCCTGTACTCAACACAACTGGAGAATCTGGAAGAAATGGACAATTTCTTAGACAGATACCAAATACCAAAATTAAATCAAGATCAAATAGATCATCTAAACAGACCCATAACCCCTAAAGAAATAGAAGGGGTCAAGAAAACCTTCCAACCAAAAAAAAAGCACAAGACCAGATGATTTTAGTGCAGAATTCTATCAGACCTTCAAAGAAGAGTTAAACACCAATACTCTTCAAACTATTCCACCAAATAGAACAGAAGGAACACTACCCAACTCCTTCTACAAAGCCACTATTACGCTGATACCAAAACCACACAAAGATCCAACTAAGAAAGAGAATTTCAGGCCAATTCCCCTTATGAATATCGATGCAAAAATACTAAATTAAATTCTTGCCCACCAAATCCAAGAACACGTCAAAACGATCATCCACCATGATCAAGTAGGCTTCATCCCAGGGATGCAGGGATGGTTCAATATAAGGAAATCCATCAATGCTATCCACTACATAAACAAACTCAAAGAAAAAAACCACATGATTATTTCATTAGATGCTGAAAAAGCATTTGACAAAATTCAACATCCTTTCATGCTAAAAGTCTTGGAAAGTACATGAATTCATGGCCCATATCTAAACATAGTAAAAGCAATATCCAGCAAACCGGTAGCCAACATCAAACTAAATGGAGAGAAACTTGAAACAATTCCCATTAAAATCGGGGACTAGACAAGGCTGTCCCCTCTCTCCATATCTTTTCAATATAGTTCTCGAAGTCCTAGCTAGAGCAATTAGACAACATAAGGAGGTCAAAGGGATACAATTTGGAAAGGAAGAAGTCAAACTATCACTATTTGCAGATGATATGATAGTATACTTAAGTAACCCAAAAAAACTCTACCAGAGAACTCGTACAGCTGATAAACAGCTTCAGCAAAGTGGCTGGTTACAAAATCAACTCAAGCAAATCAGTACCCTTTCTATACTCAAAGGATAAGCAGACTGAGAAAGAAATTAGGGAAATGACACCCTTCACAATAGCCACAAACAACATAAAGTATCTTGGGGTGACTCTAACCAAACAAGTGAAAGACCTATACGACAAGAACGTCAGATCTCTGCAGAAGGAAATTGAAGAAGACCTCAGAAAATGGAAAAATCTTCCATGCTTGTGGATTGTCAGGATTAATATAGTTAAAATGGCCATCTTGCCAAAAGCAATCTACAGTTTCAGTGCAATCCCATCAAAACCCCAATTCAACTCTTCATAGAATTAGAAAGAGCAATTCTCAAATTCATCTGGAATAACAAAAAACCCAGGATAACTAAAACTATTCTCAACAGTAAAAGAACTTCTAGGGGAATCAGTATCCCAGACCTCAAACATTACTACAGAGCAATAGTGATTAAAAAAAAACAACTGCATGGTATTGGTACAGTGACAGGCAAGTGGATAAATGGAATAGGATTGAAGACCCAGAAATGAACCCACACACCTATGGTCATTTGATCTTCAACAAAGGAGCTGAAAACATCCAGTGGAAAAAACATAGCCTTTTCAACAAATGGTGCTGGTTCAATTGGAGGTCAACATGCAGAAGAATACAAATTGATCCATTCTTATCACCTTGTACTAAGCTCAACTCCAAGTGGATCAAGGACCTCCACATAAAACCCGACACACTGAAAGTAATAGAAAAGAAACTGGGAAAAACCCTTGAGGACATGGGCACAGGGGAAAAGTTCCTGAACAGAACACCAATAGCTTACGCTCTAAGATCAAGAACTGACAAATGGGACTTCATAAAATTACAGAGTTTCTGTAAGGCAAAGGACACTGTCAAAAGGACAAAACATCAACCAACAGATTGGGAAAGGATCTTCACCAAACCTAAATCCGACAGAGGGCTAATATCTAATATATACAAAGAACTCAAGAAGATAGACCCCAGAGAACCAAATAACCCTATTAAAAAGTGGGGTATAGAGCTAAACAAAGAATTTTCACATGAAGAACTTCGGATGGCTGAGAAGCACCTTAGGAAATGTTCAACATCATTAATCACTAGGGAAATGCAAATCAAAACAACCCTGAGATTTCACTTCACACCAGTCAGAATGGCTAAGGTTAAAAACTCAGGAGACAGCAGGTGTTGGCAAGGATGTGGAGAAAGAGGAACACTCCTCCACTGCTGGTGGGAATGCAAACTGGTGCAATCCCTCTGGAAATCAGTCTGGCGATTCCTCAGAAAACTGGGCATGACACTTCCAGAGGACCCTGCTGTACCACTCCTGGGCATATACCCAGAGGATTACCCAGCATGCGATAAGAATACATGTTCCACTATGTTCATAGCAGCCTTATTTGTAATAGCCAGAAGCTGGAAAGAACCCAGATGTCCCTCAGTGAAGGAATGGATACAGAAAATGTGGTATATTTACACAATGGAATACTACTCAGCAATTAAAAACAATGAATTCATGAAATTCTTAGGCAAATGGTTGGAACTGGAAAATATCATCCTAAGTGAGGTAACCCAATCACAAAAGAATACACATGGAATGCAATCACTGATAAGTGGATATTAATTAGCCCAGAAGCTCTGAATTCTCAAGACACGGTTAGCATATCAAATGATACCCAAGAAGAGGGAAAGAGAGGGCCCTGGCTCGGAAAAGAGTTGATCCACCATTGTAGGGGAGTACCAGGACAGGGAAATGGGGGGGTGTGATTAGGAAATAGGTGAAGGAAAGAGGGCTTAGGAGACCGATGAGGAGGGGGGAACTGGGAAAAGGGAAAGCATTCGGAATGTAAACAAAGAATATAGAAAAGAAAGAAAGAAAGAAAGAAAGAAAGAAAGAAAGAAAGAAAGAAAGAAAGAAAGAAAGAAAGAAAGAAAGAAAATAACCTAAAAGCCATTTGCTGAGACTCAGTTTAAATACATGGTGGTATCCCCAAGCAGTGGTGAACTTGTAAAGAAAGCAAAGACTAATCCACTACATGGAACTTGTTGTTGAGTGTGACAAACAAAGACCAGAACAGCATATACTGTGTGTTATCAGGTAGATTAGAAAACTGTAAGTCCATATGCTTATATAAGATACGGACCAGTGGCTGCTTCCAGAGGAGGGACCAAGCATCTTAGATTTAGGGGATGTTTTCATTGCTTGATTGGAAAAAAATACTTTAAAAATTAGAGTTTTGGGCTGGAGAGATGGCTCAGTGGTTAAGAGCACTGACAGCTCTTTCAGAGGTCCTGAGTTCAATTCCCAGAAACCACATGGTGGCTCACAACCATCTGTAATGGGATCCGATGCCCTCTTCTGGTGTGTCTGAAGATAGCTACAGTGTACTCATATATATATAATAATAAATCTTTTAAATAAATAAATATATATAGTATTCTTACAATCCTTTTAAAAATATTTATTTCACTTTTTAACTAGGTGTATATGTGTGTGTTTGTGTTGGGGTATTTGCAGGTACCTGCAGAGGCTCACTGATTTGACTAGTCACCTGTATGCTGACCAATGAGATTCAAGGATACATCTGTCTTGGTCTCTCCCATCTCCCACTCCCATCTCCCCTCTTCCTGTCCCAGCAGTGGGACTATAATATGCACTGACACCCAGCTTTGTAAGTGAGGTGGCGGGGATACAAACTCAGGTCTTCATGCTTGTGTGGTAGGCACTTCACCAGCTGAGCTGTCTCTCCCAACACCTGTTTTAATCAATCTTTAAAATGTTTAAGTCAGTTATAGTATCTCACACTTTTAATCTTTAGATTGGGACTGAGGCAGAAGTATCACAAGTTGAAGACAGCTAGCAATGCATGATATGGCTCAGTCTTACAAAAGAAAAAATAATTAAATGCCTCAGTCATAGATACCAATATTCGCCCAAAAGTGCTCCATCCTTATTATCAGACTGAATAAGGAACAGACAGAGCAACTCTCCTCTCCTGAAATTTTGTCTGCAACCTGACCCTTACTTGCAAGATGTGTGACTTCAGTAACGTTCATGTTACTGTAGTATACACCATGCCACACATCTCTCAGCCCTCTGCCCTTTACTGTTTCAGATTTGCTCATCTACATATGTCCTTGAAATCCATGTGGTTGCGCGCTGTAGCAGGCACATTCATGCTCCTAGACATTCAGATTGTGCTTCATATTCAAGATCTTAATTACTAGCTGTATGGTTGCTGTCTTTGTGAGGCATTACTACAAACACTTAACTATCAGACAAAAAATACTGTGGTGATATACACAGCACAGGCCACAACACAGCCTTCCAAAAAAGCCTGGGCCTTGGAGTTTCTTCTGCTCTCAAGATCTACGAAGCCCATGACACTTCAAAGACTAGAAGAAAGCAATGATCATGTTGGCAAGATGGCTCAGTGGTTAAAATTCCAGGCTGCACAGCCTGGAGACCTGAATTTGAAGCCACAGACTCATGAAAAGGTGAGAAGAGAGAACCAACTCTGCAAACAGCCAGTAGTTAAGATCTTGGGCATCAAGCACACTCTGAATGTCTAGGAGAACCCACGTACCTACTCCCCGGTGCAACCATACGGATTTCAAGGTTATAGGCAGATATGTGAGAAAATGCGCATCATTAAATGACAGGTGCTGCAAGACCCCCACAGGTATGCCATGCACTCCAATACACACTACTGTTTGATTTCTGAGGCCTGGGCAAGGGACTGAGGCGCATATTTTACACACCAAAGTGGACCTGGCCTCCAGGGTCTCCCAGAATCCCTCTGTCTCTACCTGGCATACCCTGCCCCCAACCCTGGACTTTCTAGCTAATTTTGGTCTCTCTCTTCGTCTATTCTTCTCCTCTTCTTTCTCTGCACCTGTACCCTCTCTTTCTCTCCCCCACCCTCACCCTATGGTGACTCCCCTGGCCTCAGTCCTTGGGCCAGCAAACTCACCTGAGTGCAGCTGCCTTTAATTTAATATAATCTAATCTGGTTTGAATTGGCTCATTTCACTGGTGGCAAAGAAACAACTTACCAACTATTGCTGCTGCTGCTGTCACCAGTGCTACTGCTACTACTACAGTCACTACCACTGCCACTGCCACTGCCACTGCCACTGCCACTGCCACTGCCACTACCACTACTACTGCTACTACCATAGAAAAAATAAACCAATGGCAGTATCTTCAACATTCATCTGGATTATTATTACTCCATTTTTTTAAGATTTATGTTATGCATATGATCATTTTGCTTGCATGTATATACCATACATACACCGTATGCATGTAGCACCACCTATGGAGGTTCAAAGAGAACATTGGATCACCCGGAGGTCCCGGAATTACAGGCTGTTGTAAGTCATCTGATATAGGTTTAGGGAGCTGAACCTGGGTCCTCTGGAAGAGCAGCAAGTGCTCTTAACCACTGAGCCATCTCTCCATCATTTCTTTTGTTTTTTCTGGGGGAGGAGGTTGAGACCGGGTTTCTGTGCAGCCTTGGCTGTCCTAGAACTCACTCTGCAGACCAAGTTGGCCTCCAACTCACCTGTCTCTGCCTCCTGAATGCTGGGATTGAAGGCATGTGCCACCACCCACCCAGCTTCTCCATCCAAACACCTTGACTCAGCTCCCAATATCCGCCTCAAGACCACAGAGTCTTTTTGAATATACTCATTTCTTGGCACTTGCTTTAAGATGTGCTCTGACGGTGTTTCTCCCTAAGGGGATGCCAGCCTGCTGGGCATGTGCAGCCAGGGATGAGCGATCAGGTAAAGCACAAGTGAGCTCAGGGCTTGGCTGTCCATTGTGAGGCTGAGTAGGCCTGGTCTTCTGGCTCTCTGCTATTTCTGTGGGAACAAGACTGACATCCGGCCAGAGAGTCAGCTCCACTTCCAGTAGAATTTAAATAGTCATGCTAATGAATATTAATCAGTGACCTGTACACACTGAGTATAGAGAAGTTCATCAGTTTAATCCAGGCAAAGGATCCACACTGCCTCTGAGTGAGAACAAGTCTTCATGTCACAGGCCCATGATTATAAGCACGGGGTGAAACTTGAACAAGACGAAGACTCTGAGCCAGGAATGGTGCTGTTTGCCTTTCATTCCAGCAGAGGCAGGAGGATCTCTGTGAGTTTGAGGTCAGCGTGGTTTACACAGTGAGGTTCAGGACAGCCAGGGCAGTATAGTGAAACACTGTCTTTAATATATATATATGCATGTATGTGTATGTATACGTATGTATACGTATGTATATGTATGTATATATGTTTATATACATATATACATATGTGTATATATACATATGTATATGTATGTATATGTATGTGTATATGTGTGTATATACATATGTACTTATGTATGTATATGTATATGCATGTATATGCATGTATGTGTGTATATATGTGTATATGTATGTATATGTATGTATATATGTGTATATGTGTGTATATATACATATATATACATATGTGTGCATATATACATATGTATATGTGTATATATATATATATATATATATATATATATATATATATATATATATATATTCCAGAGCTTTGGAGTGAGTCCTCTCTCAGTTCGTACTTGTTGCTTTCCAGAGCTCATCCAGAGTCTTGGGCCTGCTCCCCCTGCATTGCTGAAGGAGCTAGCCTGAGGAGAGATAGCATGGTATCAGTACTCAACTGCCTTATCTTCAGCAATCAACTATTTGAGCCCTCCCTTCAGGTTATATTGTGGGGAGTACTTCTCAGGACTCTGAACTCGGATACCTATGATGTGAGCCTTTTCTCCAGATGGGTCGCAGGGAGCACTCCTCGGGATTCTAGATTTGGATAGCTATGATTTCTGAGAGATTTCTGCAAAGAAGACAGAATCAGCTGGGTGTGGCGTCACATGGCACTGATGCTGGGCACTTGGAAGGCACAAGCAGGTGGATCTCTGTAAGCTTGAGGCCAGTCTGGTCTGCATGGTGAGTTCCAGACCATCCAGAGCTACACAGTGAAAAACTGTCCCAAAGAAGGTAAAGATGAAGACAAAGAAGTCAATGACAAGGTAGATTTCTGTGAGAGGACTTTGAAAGCCAGCCATCGTACTGTGGGCAACACTGGTCTTAGCCACCTATTATCAGGATAACATACACGTTGGGTGATTCTTGTGTCCCGAGACTTTCTTGGACTGCGCCATCTAATCTCAATTCTTTGCACTTTCCCTTGTGCACAATCAGCTGGAAGCAAAGATGCGGGGTGGTCCTGGGTTCCTTGAATTGGAGAGGAGCCAAGATTCCAGCCTCTGAGGGAGAACTGCCAGCCAGCTCATAGCCAGACAGCACAGCCTCAAAGAGGACCTGTGCTTCCTTTTCCTCTGAGTCACCGTCATCTCTCACTGTCTTGCTTTGGAAGGTGGGCAAAGGAAGAGTCTAGAATTCAGGCAGCCCATAATGGTGTCGGGGGTGGTGGAGTGGTGGTGGATAACATCTTAGAGAATCACAAGAAGGGAAATCTCCCTCTATCTCATATTTATACAGTGCCATATAATTTTAAATTATACAACTGATATTTAAATAGAACATAAATTATAGATTACAATGGGTCAGAATGTGGCCAATACAACCTCTCTACCCATTCCTATCGGATCTATAAGTTTGGGAGGTTTTTTTGTATAAAGTTTTCTTTATTAACTTATAAAGAAAGTAAACGGAAGGTCGAGGAGAGGTCATCTTTAAAGCTAGCTAATGAAAGTTAAAAATCTTCTAATAATTACTTTTGGGGCTAAAATATATAAAACACACACAAGTACACACACACACACACACACACACACACACACATGACAATTAAAATTGTCTTTGTGATTTTGGCCAGAAGATAATTCTGAAAAATAAGCCAGGAACCATATAATACATACCAGTTTAAGTCTATTACCAGCTAAATAAAATATTCATTCTACAAGCCACTTTATTTTTCTCTAATGTCAATAGCTAGTATTTTGTCAGTGCTCACTAGTTTTGTGAACATTAACAACCTTGATCATACAGTGGCTGTTAGAAATTGTTTTCAAGCCATATACAGTGGTACATGCCTGTGATTCTAAAACCTGGGAAGCGTAGGCAGGACCAAAAGTTTAAGGTCATCCTTGGCTACTTAGCAAAATCAGGCCACACTGAGCTATGTCATATCCTGTCTAAAAAGAAAATAATAAAATATAAAATATAAACCATGAATAAACTACATCCTCTCCAGCCTAGAAGCTGGTCCACAGACACACACAGACTCAGCATCCTTTGATGCACTCCCTTCCAAAGTCAATGCTGGTGCACAACACGGGATGAGGCCATTTCCAACAACTAGAAATAAACGTCGAAGTTTTCCAGCTCCCTGCGGCTCAGCCTGGAAGGGTTGTGAGCTTTGAGCCATTGCTTTCCAACCTGCAGGGAAAAGGGAGAAACTTCAAACCTCTACCTGGACTATCCTTAAAATAACCTCGTAGGGTGTGGTTGTCTATCCTCATGTTACAGACTAAGGAAAAAAGATCAGAGCAATACAACATGTCCCTCAAGACCAATGATGAGTATGAAATGAAGACGGGACTTGAATCCATTCTCCTGCTCAGTTCAGATACTTTTTTCCCATGATTCTTTATGACCCCCAGAATGCCTTAGCCATACAGTCTCCCCTGCAACTCATAGCATTATACCACTGTAGAGCTAACATATCCTCTTGTGTCCCCAAAGGCAACCACACAGCTTCTCCCTTGTGACTAAAGACAATATACTAGACCTTGGGTGTTTTGATTATAGTATGAGGCTAATATTTAGGGTGTGCTTTGCGCCTTAATTTCTCTGGATATAAACTGTAAGCATAGAGACTATAGGGCTATAACTCGGTGGTAGAGTACTCGTTTAGTACACCCAAGGTCGTGGGTTCTATACCTAACACTGAAAAGAACAATGGAAGGGTATTATACCTACCTTACAGCATGGTGTGATTTGATTTGTGCACAGGCACTGGGAATTTGTCTTATACCTTAGGAAAACACCCTAATAAATGTTAGATCCCTCTTTCTTCCTTCCATGTAGAATTGATGGGTATCAGTTAGCTACAGGATTCAGTGCCACTTTTGAATGACATCCTCTGTAGAAGTCTGACATCACCCACGTTCTGAAATGGTTCCCAACAACTTGCTAGTTTTAGGAAATGATTTAGAGTCATTTATTTTCCCCCTCTGATTCTCCTCTGTATGCCCCACAGATATCCTTTAACATTAACATACAACCAGGAAACGAGCTTAGGGACAGCCCTGGTTTAGAACCCACACCTCACAGACTTGAACACATGATACGACTTTTAATTAGACATTCAGACTTCTGGGACCTTAGTGTTTTCCTGCAGGATCCCTAAAATCCCAGTAACTATGAGGCTGTATGGATGACCTTGATATAAGTATATTCTCCTGGCTGGATCTCAAGAGTCCACAGACACTAAACCTAATGTGAAGAAGAGTTCCGGAATCTTACCTCTTCATACACGGTAGAATTTAAGGAAGGGTTCTGGTTCCTCTTCTTGGATCCAGACTAGAAATGGAAGGTTAAGAGGGTTTAGGTTTAGGATAAGAGATGCCTTACTCCTCCTGATTTTTATGCAAGATCCTGAAGGGAAAACCCCCCACCTAGAGTTAATGGTGATACTTAATGATACCCAAAGCAGTACAATGCATTCCAGCCTATGATGTGACCTCCTGAGGTAAAGTCAGTTAGTACTCGGTACCCACACAGCCCTCCAATCCACAAACACACATTCCTCCTGTTCACACATATAAACACATGTCCCTCAGGCAGTCCTAATGTAAACACCACCTGAACCAATGCATCATTGCAATACACCTTCTTACAATGTAAACAGCTCAGGCATATACATGTATGCAAACCTTAGTGCATACCTGAACACAGGGGTTTTATGAATCACTAGCTATGCTTTGAGTAGTATGTAGAATGTTTTATCATTGTGCATATGGTGTGTGGGGGGGGGCATGTGTGCTGTTGCAGTGTGCATGTAAGTCCCTACCTTAGAAACCTCTTCATGGTTCTCACTAAGACCTCAGCTGTCCTGGTAACAGCTCTGGGATCCTTCTGTACAAAACTCTGCTTCTCTCTTCCTATCCTTTACCTACCACAAAAAGTCTAAAAAAATCCTACATTCTTCTGTTCTCTGGACTTTAGGGCTGCTTTTTTTTCTCCAGGCAGAACTGGAAAAACATTTCTCTTTGTTAGTCCCTTCACATTCAGATATAATCATTTAAGCTACTCAGCTACACAGAATGAAAGTTCACTGGGGTATACACACATGCTCTGCAAGCACACACCTGCAAACACACTAGCGTACCCACATGTAAAACACACAGAACCCTCCAGAAAAGCAGACTCCTCACCTTCCTGGAAGGCTGGACTACTGAATATATTGTGCATTTTTCTTGCGATGTGGAATGAGAAGGCTAATGAGGAAAGAAACATATTTCAGAAATATAGATCACGCATAACACTTTGCCTCAACTGTGCTTAAGTGGAAGCTGTGAGCCCTGTTCATCAATGAGAAGAAACCTGGAACAGCTGGAGAGTAGGGACCCACGCTGGCCCCACTGTTACTGTTAGTAACTATCACCACGATTAGTCTATCTATATATTTTATTTCCTAACCTTTATGTTATTGCTAAAAAATGTTCCTTCTGCCACAAACAAGGTTACATATTCAGGAGAAGGAGGGAAAAAGAAAAATGAGGAATGAGGAGAAAGAGGAGATGAAGGCAGTGATGACCCAGTAGAAGAATTCAAACCCAAATGTTTCCAGTTTCCTTAGCAGTTCAGTGGCTCCATCTGGTAAAGTCTTCCTTCTCTAGACCTGAGACACACGTTCATCATAGCAGGCAACCAACTGTCTCCCTGGTAGGATGCTCCAAAGGAAGAATCTCATTCTCATTCAGCACCCAGATCAAGAGTTCGTCCTCAGATTTTTTCAAATTATTCTCTCAGGGGCCCAATGCAGCCAAAGCCAGTGAACAGGCAGATATTGATGACTCTTAAGATGGATTTCTTTGTGATACCACTCTGCTATCAAGCTGAGGGTTTGACTATTCCTGGTCCTGAAAGAGGTTAGAGGAGGGGAGGGAGGAGGAGAGTAAAATCAAAGAAGAAATGAAGAGCAGAGACGGGGAAGAAAAGAAGGGAGGAAAGAAGAAAGGGAGATGAGACAGGAAGACGAAAGGGAAGGGGAAATGACAGGAAGAGAAGGTTTTTACCAGACACCTTTCACTGCTATCCATCACCAGGCATTTTCCCTTGGAAGAGAAAGACCTGACACTGGTTATCAATGAAGTCATGTTATCTGCCAATATTTCAGGATGACTTTCTAATTCATGCATGAACGTCTGTGCTGTCAGGAGTTAGAGGCATGGCAGGAAGAGGAGGGATGGGAATTGAGAACCTGTTTGGCTCAACTGTCTTACTATTCAGCTATGTGGCCTTGAACACATCAGTTAGCCTGAGTCTTGGTTTCCTCATTTGTAGACATCATAAGACAGGTGAGTGAGATTTATTAAGAAAATAGCCATTACTATTAAGTCTAAATAAGATTTTTTAAAGACCAATCCATATCTACTTTTTCCTTAATAGAGATAATGATTAATGATACTATTAGGATAATCAGTACAAGGACTCCAGTTCTTTGAATCAGAGGAAAAACATAATCTGAATCTTGTAACAAAGTTCATCCTCAAAAAATAAAAAATTGCATTCTCCTATAGACAACCTGGTCTAGATTTCTGCTGGGTATGAAAGAATGAGAATCACTGTCAAGAGACTCCAAGAGTACTGATCATTTCAAACACTTTGCTACGGCACCTGTGGCTGTGTTCTGGGTCCCATGGAACACTACCATCTCATTCTCCAATCAATGGTGTGTTTTAAGTGAGGCTTAGGAAGTCCTGTAGACTGGAATGGGACGGGTTAACGAGGCCAGAGGGTACCTTGCACTGGATCGTAGAGTACATGGTGCTGCTGTCTCCATGGCATTTCTGCTCTGGCATCTGCTCCAGCACCTGCTCCTGCACAGAGAAGAGTGAAGCGGCGTAAAATAATCTCTGTCTAGGCTTGGAATGAGCAGTGAGAGACATCACAAAAGAAGGGGTCTCCAGGAGGAGAGCAGTGTGAAACTGGGAGAGCCGCATTATCAAACAACCCAGAGTGAGAAGAGATAGGAAGAAGAGTGGTTGACAGTGGACCAGCAGCAAGGAACGACCCAGGAACCAATAACCTGTAGGGTTCCCTGCCTCTTCCTTCCCTTTAGTAACATGGGACTTCCTTCTTGCCTTTGCTGACTGTGGAGTGGAAGTTGCCAACATAACCACTGACAGTCGGCAGACCTCCACTCTGAATCTTTCCTTGTTAGAGCGTTAAAATTCAGAAGGTCCAAACATTTTAAAGATGTGGCTACCATCCTCTAGATCCAGGCTTCACGGTTGGCTTACCCTTGGCCTCAGTCCAATCCAGAGAAGTATAATAGTGAGTGAGAACCTGGTCCCAACAAAGTCAGAGAGCGCCTGGCCCTTCCTGCTTCCCTCGCCTCATGCCTGCTCCATAGGCAGTTCGAGATGGAAGTATTCCATCTTACAAGTCTCCAAGAACACAGTGACAAATGGGGCTCTTATGGGGGTCAGGGAGGCCACGAGAGTTCAGTAGCTGAGCTCTCCAGAAAAAGTTGAGAAGGAGAGAAACACCGGCCCTTCTTAGCAGCTAGAAAGTCGGCAGAAGATTGTTGCTTCTCCCTTCTATTAGATAGAAGACCGATGTGAATCGTCTCCTTAAATATCTTCTAATACTGCCCTATTTTCTGCCCCATTTGTTGCCCCCCCCCAAACCTTTTTGAGGGAAAGTTCTTAAATAATAGGGTAGAACCAGCTCTGGCTAATGCACAGAGGAAAGCTGGTCCTGAACCCAGACTCTTTACGATGTATATAGGTTCTAACTATAGCACTGCTGACAATAAACATATGAAGGGTGCGTGCGCTCGTGCGCGCGCATCTTAACATTCAGCCCAGCCGGTAAGACTGAGCAGGAAGGAGGAAGATGCTGGGATACAGCCTGGGAAGGCATAGTAGACACGTTCTGCCCTTGCTTTTTGTCTACTGAGTTCGGCCCCTTGACGGATAGAGCACACGCCCCCTCTGCCTCAGTCCCATTTTCTCTGCTCTCTTTCTTTTCCCCTTTTCCTCTTTGGGCAAAGCTAGGAAACTGGTGGAAGGGAAAAAAAGATGGAAGGGAGCTGAAGATCACCTCGGAAAGATGCCTGTCCGATTCTCTTTGTCCCGTCTCATCTTCCTGGACAGCTGAGGAAGATCCAGAGGCCCTAGAACGTCCTTGTTGATCCCTGCTGACTTGTGGATTGTTGACAAAGTCATATATTGTCAACAGTTCCTTAGGTTTGGACTCTGTGTGAGAAAGGAAATAAAGACTAGAACTGCAGAAACCTTCCGAAGATTTCCTGTCCAGGATTCCACTTCGCAAGTCACACCTCTACCAAAGATGGTCATGATCTTAAAAATGGCTCTAGAAAACAGGCAGGTTAATGCTCTTGCCAGGACAGATAAAGAGCACAACAGAGCAATTACCCATAACATATATCCTCCACCAAGCAAGGAAGTCGCCAACCAAACCCAGTACCTTAGATAAATCAGCATATTGGGGACCATGCTGTAAATACCCCTGAGCCACCATAGATAGTGTGAACGGGAGGTTGCAGGCTTTGGTAACCCATATTCACACATATCCCAACACCTCTCCCAGGAAAAGAAGATACTGTGTTTACAATATAGCCCATGGACACAGGGTCACCCCACTACACCTGAAACCTCAAGCAACGGCATCCCTTCAGGAGCCTTCTACTTACGTGACTGCTTTCTCTTCTTCCACACACAGAAGCAAACGATGGCCCCGAGAAATAGTGCGACTAGAACACTGATGACCACCACAAAGGGCAGAAATCTGAATTCTGAGGGACACAGAAAGTAGAAAGACTAAGCACCCACTGCCCCATACATTAGCTTCAGGAACTATCCCAAACCCACTGTCCTCTCTCAGGGCCTGTCTCCTCACAGCCAAAGGATTCATCACCCTTGTCACGCCTCCTCAACTGGGTGATGGACTGGTAGACCTTACAAATTCCAGAAGAGTGGTGCTATTTACTTTCCTTACCTGAAAAAAAGGAGCTGTTTCCTGCTTTTAAGAGCTAATTACATGGTCTGGTACCTGTAAAACATCTTGTACCGCAGCTGTTGCGTCTATCTGCTGTTCTAACTCAGCAGATATTCACCACAGACCTACTACTACAAGCCTTCCATTTTTTCCTTCTTGCCTCTTCCTCATTTGAACTTCTACATTCACTATCTGTGTCACACATGGACGCTGATCTGTAATCCAACCAACAAGAAGTGAACGGTAAAGAATTTTGCATTACAGGTGTCCACTAATGAGCTTTGCATAAACATTATCTCATTTGATCTTAACACCAATCCTGTGAGGTATCTCTGATTATTTCTCTCATTTGCTTTACAGAGCAATAGAAACTCATAGAAACTAATTAACCTGCCTGAGATCAAAGAGCTATAGAAATGATGAAGTGAAGATGGCCAAGGCCCCTAAGCCAGTGTTCCTGTTACTACACCGTCCCTCGCTCCTGTTTGATCTTTTGCTGCTCATGAAGAACTTAGTTTTGTTGCCCCGCCCCTTGAGGAAAAGTTCTTAAGTAATAAGGTGGAACCAGTTCTGGCTAACGCACAATGGAGAACTGGTCCTGAACAGAGATTCTTCACAGTTTATATAGTTCTAACTATAACATTGCATTTTTACACAAGCTTTAATCTACAAATCTCTTTTAGGTCCCAGAAGCTTGGAACAATTAAACATCTTTTACAGAGACAGAAACTGCAAGTTTGGTTCTTTGGAGACATTTCCGATGAAAAGATATTTTTATGTATCTCAAGAGAGGCCAGAGATGCTTTTCTGGGACAGCTGTTGACCACAGCCACCTTACCTGTCTGGCAGAAGTGTGCTTTTCCTGAGAAAAGGCAGAGAGAGGGTTTAATGAGCAACTATCAGCCAGGGTCATTGTCGCTAACCCTCCTGGCAGAGGCAAGCTGGTATGGGAAAGGAACCTGGGGTGGCTATGAGAGCCAGAGTCATCTCCTTTGAACTTCCAGGTAAAGGCGGCCCTGCCACTGCATTCTCCTTTGTGTAACTTAAAGTTTTTAAGCAAATGTATTCGCAGGGAGATTCTTTATAATGTTAGCTTTATTACATTCATTTCTTCCTTCCATATCTACACTTTGAGTTAATCCTATTCAGGTCTGTAATTCCACAGAGAGCTCCTAGCTCAGGATTCCTACAGGAGGGACTCCTGATTCTCTTAGCAGGAGAGCTTCTGGGGTCTAACAACTGGGTGTTTTGCTCTGGCTGCTTGCTAAAAATTTGGAAACCACACTCACTTGGGGATCTGCCACTGAAGTAAGGAGGCTCAGAGGCACAGACCATTAGGTGGAGTAGTGGCTCATGATGGGGCTGCACTTCCTAGCCAGCTCCACCCACAGCCATGCCAGTTTCCTGATGCCTAAAGTGACTGATGGTAAGACCTGCATCCAGAGTCCAGGCCTGAATGCGGCACGTGGAATACTTCAAGTCCAGTCCTGTGACAACCTAATGGTGTTTCAGGGAAAGCTTCTGAGAACTTATTCTTTCTGCTTTTTCAGTGTTTTTCTACTCTGAGAAAGGAGAGATGTACCTGACCACCAGATAATAAAATACACTTCATGAAGCTAAATTTAGCATGGTAGAAACCCAAGCCCAAAGTAAGGGGCTATGCATATTTTCTGCTGCAAATTTAATGATAAAGACTCTGAGGGTTGGGTTGGGTTGGGTTGGGTTGAGTTGGTTAGGTTGGCTTAGGTTTGGAGTGCTGCTTTGGGTGCACAGGATTGGGTTGAGTGGGTTGGGTAGGTTGAGTTGGGTTGTGTTGAGTTAGGTGAGATGGGTTAGATGTGTAGAATTACATTGAGTAGGTTTGGTATGGTGGGTGGGGTGAGGTTGGTGAAATAGGATAGATGGGTTGGGTGGGTTGGGTTTGAACTAGATTGGTTTTCCTATGAGTGCCATGCTGATAACACATTAAGCCTTTATCTAATAAAAGAATGGTACAACCATAACTCAAGTAACTCAGGATAAGCAATAAATGCAGAACTCTGCTAAGTACCTTGGCATTTTCCTGCTGCCCCCCACTGACAAAGTACAGTGTTGTTACCTCCCAGGGAACTCTCCAGCTTAAGGTAAGACATTGCTCAGGAGAAACTGGGTCTCCAGTCTCTCAAATTAAGAAGACAATTTTCAGGACATCACAACAGTCACTAAACAACTAGGTATTCCATGTAACTATTGGAAACTACTATTTCCAATAGAAGAAGATATAAATTCCCCCAGGCTAAGATAGGCCTGTGCCCCTGAGAGGCCAGGCATGTGCTGAGGAAAGGCCCACAGCACTGGGCCAGAAAGCCATGTGACCTCATACCTGGGTCTCATGTGACTCTGGTTGTGGGATCCCTGCTGTGGGTCAAGGGCCCCCACTTACTCAGAGGGACTCTCTGACAGATGTGGGTGAAGGTCAGGGTGTGGTTTGCCCAGCTGGCTCTGTTGCTAACATTGCAGGTATACGTGTGCAGGCCGCTGGCGTCAGTCTGGTCCTCCCAGTGGGTACTATTTCTTTGATTCGAGATCAGCGTGCTCCCTCTGTACAAAGCGTAGCTCACATTGTCATCCTTGGGCACCAAGCAGGACATAGATAGTTGACAAGTCCCATTATCCCAGGACTCCCACTGGACCTTCAGGCAAGGTGTCTCAACAGGATCTGGAAGCAGAGGTTCTGGTCAGAGAGTTCTGGAAATACAAGTCCAACGGGAACCAGAGGGACAGAGTGGACAGTGCTTAAAACTCACCAAATATAAGAACCTGGAAGTTCTTAGTGAACATTTTTCCACTTTTGTTGGTGATCTCCAGCAGGTAGTGACCACTGTTTTGCAGCTTAGCTGACTTGATTGTAAGAGCAAAATCCCCAGAATCATAATCATAAATACCACTAGAAGCCATGGTTAGATTTGGGGATTGAGCATTTTTCCAATTCATGATCTCAGTTTTTGCACATGAGCCCTGTTCTGTCTTCTTCCATTGAACAGAATCAATTTCTGTTTGTATGTTGGGAGGCTGCAGCCGGACAGGCTTTCCTGAGACACCAACCACTTCTTCAGAAGAATCTGAGCAATCTAGAAAAGAAAACTTTGTCTGAAGGTAACTGAAAGAGTATGGGACCTGAGCAGCATGTGACCTTAAGCTAAGGGCCTGGAGCAAGTGTGAGGAGGAGCCCAGAGAGCCATCTGTTTCTCCCTGTCCCCAGGCTCCACCTAGTTGGAAGGCACTCACAGACCAACAACAGCGTCTAAAATCTCTTTTGAAGATTCATTTTTAAATATGTATATGCATGTGCGTCTGTGTATCGGTCTGTACAGGTGAGGGCGATGCCCAGGAGCCCAGCAGAGGGCCTCCTTAGAGTTGGTGTTTACAGACAGTTGTGAGCTGTCCTACATAAGTGAACTCAGGTTGTCTAGAAGACAACCTGTGCTCTCTGAACTGCTAAGTCATCTCTCCAGCCCCAAACTAGAATCTCCTGATTCTACATGACCGACACGTTTCAAATATGTTGCCCATACTTAACTTCACAAGAACCCCATGAAGGTCTTATCCTCATTTTCATAACTAAGGAATTGAGTAGTGGCTAAAAAGATGGCTCAATGGCTAGGAGCACAGGCTGCTCTTCCAGAGGACCTGGGTTCAGTTCCCAGCACCCACATAGCAGCTCATAGCTGTCTGTAACTCCAGTCTCAGGGGATCTGACACCCTCACACAGACATATATTCAGGCAAAATACCAATGAACATAAAATAAAAAATAGATTATATATATATTTAAAAAATAAGTTACTTAAGTAAATAATCCCAGCCACACAGCAAAAAATGATGAGCAACTGACTTGGCTTTAGAGCGAGATTTTGGTTCCGCTCTCTTTCTAATATAATTTACTGTGCAGTGTATGTGCACGTGTGTGTTCAGGTGCATGCACTTGGGCATGTGGAGAGCAGAGGTGGATGTTAAGAGTCTTTATCATTCTCCACATTGTGTGATGGGGGGCTGAGGTGAGAGCACACTCAGGCTGCGGCACACATATGGAAGCCAAAGAACTTTCAGAAACTGATTCTCTCCTTCCATCTTTTTGAGGCAGGGTTTCTCTTGTTCTGTCTCCTACTCTATGTACCCCAGGCTAGCCTGTGGGCTTCCAGGTGATTCTCCTGTCTCTACCTCCCATTTCACCTCAGGAGTGCTAGTGTTTACAGAAGCTAGCTACCACATTGTTTATGTGTGTGCGCGGGTTTTCCCGGGATCAACTCAGGTTGTTAGAATTGTGCAGCAAATGTTTTGACCTATTGAGCCAGCTTGATGGCCCTCTCCCTTATTTTGGGGGACAGGCTCTCCCACTGAGCCTGAACCCCTTGGTTCATCTACGCTGGCTTTTTAATGGGTGCTGGGGTTTGAACTCAGGTCTTGAATAGCAGCTTTCAGATCAAATGCTATTAAGCCATCTCCCCAGACCCCTCCTTTTGGATTTTAAGACAGGGTCTCATTAAGTAGCCCAGGCTGGCCGCCAACTCACTATCCTACTGAGTGGCCGGAATGACAGACATGTCCCCCCATGATCAGTTCCTAGAGGATAATTTTCTTACCACCAATGTTATAAACACCACGTTACTGGTGTGACTCACACCGTTGTAATTTGGCTGTCAAGTTTCCCCCCAAATGTTCATATGCTGCAGGATTGGTCTTCAGCTGATGACATTGTTGAGAGGTGATTGGCTCATGGGCACTAATCTCATCAATCTACTACACAAAGGCGGGGCTCAGTCAGTGGGTCACTAAGGGCACATCCTCGAAGGCTACATCCTTCCCATTCCTGACCATGTCGCTCGGCTGCCCAGCTGCTAGAAGGTAAGTACCTTTGCTTTGTCAGATCCTCCCACCATGACATTCTGCCCCATCACAGTCCCACGGGACAGGAGTAAGCCAACCGTCGACTAAGGCCTCTGAGATAAGGCTGTAGATATTACCTAGCGTGCCCGAGGGCCTAGATTCAATCCTCAGCACTACTTAATGCCAGGAATTAGCAGCATACAACAGTACTCTTAAGCACTCAGGAGGTAGAGGGAGAAGAATCAGAAAGTTAAGGCCATCCCCAGCTACCCAGCAAAGCAGAGGCCAGCCTGGGCTACATGAGACCTCATATCAAACAAAAAGAGCAAATAAAAAAAATAAAAATAAGTTGAATATAAATTTACCCCATTTTAAATTTGTTCTTCCAGGTATTTGTCACAGTGCCAAAAAAAAAAAAAAAAAGTCTGACTCCCAGAACACCAAAGGAAGCACGCATGGCCGGCAGTGACTGCCAGAAATCCTCAACAGTCAGACCCAGTAAACACTGCTGAATCCACAGCCTGTCTTGTGCTCTAAAATAGAGCCGGACTCAGAGTCCTCTCAAAACACTTAGCACACTGCACTGTGGGCGGTGCTCGCCAATGCTTAAAGTTTACTGCTGTTTTAGGAACCACACAGTCTCTGCAAGAGCACTCACTAACATTTTAAAACTGTGCCTTCCAGGTATATGTCTGCACTTCCCTCCCTGGGGATCAAGATGTGATCAATTAGCATGGTGATGGTAGGCTGTAACTCGGTAGCAGACTGTAGTTCAGACTGTAGTGCCTCAGGGCAGTAAGTGACGCCATTGGTAAGGAAGCCATGTGGTGCCATCCAGAGGCTGTAGAAGACAAGAATGACATTCTTGAGCTAAGGAGCCTGCAGTGTGGAGGAGCAGGAGGTCAGGGAGTAAAGTAAGAGAGAGATGGTTACATACATGGTTCTTAACAATGTAGCACAGTAAGAAGAAAGGGAGAACAAGATGGTGGCTAAGCAAGAACATCCAGTATCTTCTTCCCACACCAAATTACCTCGATGAAACTTAAGAAGAGCACGTGGGGACCACAGTGCCCAATCAGAACATTATACCAATACAGACAGGAACTGCCATCCACATCACATGCACCCCAACCCCAACCAGTCCAGTGTAAGGTGTGATTTCTCCAAGGTGGGAGTGTGAATGAGTTAAATTAGGGCTTTAGGCTCGAAACCATGTACCAGGCCTGACATGGTGAAACCTGCAAGCAGCAGAGAGCACCGCAACTCCTACCACCAACCCAATACCCACAGACTGTTGTCAGAACTACATTAGCCCGAGAGGCTGAATGGTCCACCTCTCTTTTGTAACCACAAGAAGCAGGGCAGGAAATAAGACTCCAGTAACTGGGGGAGGTGGTAGGCTTGTTTGAGAGCTCAGTGACAGGGCTGTCATGGTAACCGACAGAACTGAGGAGAAACTGCACATACAAGACACCACACACACACACACACACACACACACACACACACACACACACGGGCCCTGCATCAGATGAAGACCTAGGCACTAATAGGCCAGATGCTTGTCTTAGCCCGCATCACCTCCAGCTGTGGCATGGCCCACATTCATCCCTGAAGCTGTGCAGGTCCTGGAGGCTGTGATGGCTCAGGTTATCTATCTATCTGAAGACTGACTTCACCAAAACAACCTGACACAGGGTAAAGCTTTGCCAGATTCTCCTGGGTCTTTAACGTGGGCAGTTCATGTCCAGCAATACACATTCACTAGAAACTTGACTCAGTGAGGACTTCACTGGCTCCCTACACCCCAACACTACATAAAATGTGCATCCCAGTACTGTGGAGGTTTTTGCTGGAGGATCAGGAATTCAAGGTTACCCTGGGCTACATAACTAGTTTGAGGCCCGCCTCAGACACATGAAATCTTGTCTCAGAAAGAAAGAGAGAGAGTGAGAGAGAGAAAGAAAGAAAGAAAGAAAGAAAGAGAAGGGGAGAAAGAAAGAAAGAAAGAAAGAAAGAAAAAAAGAAAGAAAGAAAGAAAGGAAGGAAGGAAGGAAGGAAGGAAGGAAGGAAGGAAGGAAGGAAGGAAGGAAGGAAAGAAGAAAGAAAGAGATGGGGAGGGAGGAAGAAAGAAAGAAAGAAAGAAAGAGGGAAGGGAGGGAGGGAAGAGAGAGAGAGAGAGAGAATGAAAGAAACACACCTTATCTCTAAGGACATGTATCACCTGGACATGAAAGGTTAGAGCAAAATTTTCCATGAAAATGGAATCAAAAGAGAGTAGCCACCCTTCTATCAAAAAAAACAAACTTTAAGTAGCTACCAAAAAAATCCTAGGAATAAATAAATATAACTAAAGAAGTGAAATACCTCTATAAGGAAATTTACAAAACGTAATGGAAGACGTTGGAAAGGACAAAAGAATAGAAAGACATACCACATCCTTGGATTTGAAAAATCATTATTATTAATGTAAACCATACCAAACTATCAATGATATCCTCCACAGAAATAGAAAGAAAATTATGTGAATGCATATGTAATCTCCGTGTGGCTGGCTATGGGCATATGGATGCAGGTATGCCCAGAGGCCAGAAGAGGGCGACAAATTTCCTTTTGGTGCTGGGGGTTACTCCAGGATGGGCGTTTGCTGAATTCAGCCCTTAATATTCAGGGCCCAAGAATATCTGGGAATTGGGAGGGCCCACTAGATGCCAGTGGTACCCTAGCCTCAGTCATGACAAACAAAAATGTCTTCAGACATTGCCAAATGTCCCCTGAGGGAAAACTGTCCTCTTTGACAAGCGCTATTCTGGGCATTGGAGTCAAGATTCCTGCCCCACGCCCACGCCCCGCCCACGCCCCGGTCCCGCCCCCGGCCCTCGCAAAGCTCACATTCCAGTTGGAATATACGCTGAAAAAAAAAATTAATTAATTTAAAAGGTGACAACAGAGCACCTGGAGGAGCATGAGTATTTCTTTAGATTCCTGGTCTGGGAAAACCTCCACACTAGCATGTGCCTGAGTGAACCATGAAGAATCAGAAAGCTCTGGAGCCAAGGGAGGGGCTATCAGAACATTTCCAGGAAATGAATCAAACCCTCTTGGGTAAAGGACCTCAGCAGCGGGCATGAACCTATTACAGACCCTTTTTTTTTTCAATACTGGGACCTAAACCCCAGTCCTCATGGTGGGAGGAGGGCAAGCTCTCCTCCCCTATGCAAACATCAGAGATAAAATAGCCAGGACTAGGGCGACATCTGGTCGTGTGATTGGCAGCACTGGTAAAGAAATAGACACGTATCATAAGACTTCAACTCCTAGAAGCTGGCATTCCCCTGTAAGCTATGAAAAGGAAGAGGGGAAGGAACCAGATAACGCTGTGGAGACTAATCTAAGTGCGTGGGTTGGAGGAGAGCTTTTGATTGGTTGACACACAGGAAGATAGATCACAGGGGATGACGAGATCTGAGGTACCTAGGACTGATAACTGAGCAGCAATATCAGCCATGAAGAGTCAAGAGTACGGTCCAGAAGAAAAGAAGCTGTGTGTCGACGGCATGCACTGCGTCAACCTTGTGCTGAGCTGAAAGCTCTGGGGGCCAAACTCCACCCCACGTGGGACTGAGAGGACAGAAGGACCCTGGGGGGTTCACAGGAAGAGACTCAAGAGCAGCCAGCAGGGCCGAATCTAAAGGCTCCAGGAAAGGAACCGAATATGCTCGCCACAGAATCAAAATCCACGGGGCGGGGCAGGGTTTTAAGTAAGAAACGGAATCCTGATCAACGAAAGGGGAGCGATTAAAACAGAAGGGCGGAAGAGGAGTGGCTGGAAGGGCCATCATCGGCTGCATCTGACTAGCTCAAGGGCGAGGTCGGAAGCTCAACTGCTGTGCACTGACGTCAGTGAGGACGTCTGGGCTGCCTGTGTGTCTCCCTCCCCCTGTGGGTCGTATTTTTAGCATATGATTGATGGAGTTCTCAGGAGCATTAGGCCATGGTTTACTTAGGGTTACTATTGCGCTGACAAAACACCATGACCTAAAGCAGAAGGAAGGGTTTATTTCACTCCACAGTTTCATGATAATAGTCCGTTATCAAAAGCACTGAGGGCAGGAACCCAAGCAGGGCTGGAACCTAGACGCCGGGGCTGATGCAAAGGCCACAGGGGGGCGCTGCTTATGGCTTGCTCCAAAGGGCCTGTGCAGCCTGCGGTTTTTCTCACCTCACACCAGTCAGAAAGGCTAAGGTTAAAAACTCAGGAGACAGCAGGTGCTGGCGAGGATGTGGAGAAAGAGGAACACTCCTCCACTGCTGGTGGGGTTGCAAGCTGGTACAACCACTATGGAGGAATCTGGCGGTTCCTCAGAAAACTGGACATGACACTTCCGGAGCACCCTGCTATACCTCTCCTGGGCATATATCCAGAGGATTCCCAGCATGCAATAAGGACACATGCTCCACTATGTTCATAGCAGCCCTATTTGTAGTAGCCAGAAGCTGGAAAGAACCCAGATGTCCCTCAATGGAGGAATGGATACAGAAAATGTGGTATATTTGCACAATGGAATACTACTCAGTAATTAAAAACAATGAATTCATGAAATTCTTAGGCAAATGGTTGGAACTGGAAAATATCATCCTAAGTGAGGTAACCCCATCACAAAAGAATACACATGGAATGCAATCACTGATAAGTGGATATTAATTAGCCCAGAAGCTCTGAATTCTCAAGACACAATTAGCATATCAAATGATACTCAAGAAGAGGGAAAGAGAGAGCCCTGGTTCTGAAAAGACTTGATCCAGGATTGTAGGGGAGTACCAGGACAGGGAAGTGGGAGGGGGTGATTGGGAAATGGGCGGAGGGAAGAGGGCTTATGAGACCGATGGGGAGGGGGGGACCGGGAAAGGGGAAAGCATTCAGAATTTAAACAAAGAATATAGAAACTAAAAAAAATTTAAATTAAAAAAAAAAAGAACCAAGGACCACCAGCCCAAAGATGGCACCAACCCACCATGGGCTGGGTCCTCCCGGGTTCATCGCTAATTAAGAAAATGCCTCACAATTTGCCTACAGCTGAATCTCCCATTTGAGCATTTTCCCATTTGAGGCTCCCTCCTCTCGATGATTCTAGCTTGTGTCAGGTTGACCTAAAAGCAGCTATTACGACGGACCCCTTGTCAACTTTACACATTGCTTTTCAATTAGAATCTTTCTCATGTATCCCCAGGATAGTATATTAATATCAGTATCACAATAATTAGTATTACAACATTAGTATCATAATAACTTTAAAGGACCCACAGTCCTTACAAAATTCAAATACAATAAAAGTTCACTCTCTTTACAAAATATTCAATCTCTCTAAAAATCAAAAATCTGTTTTAAAGGTTCCGTCTTTCAGCTGTTGGACTCAAAAAAAAATCAAGTTAAGTTAAATACTTTCTCTGAGAGTGGAGAACCTGGGCACAGTCACAATCTGAATAAGCAAAGTCAAGCCCACCAGTGGAGATAACTCAATGTCCAATTATCTGGGATCCACTCACGATCTACTGGGTCCCTCCAAGCGCCTTGGGCCACCTCTCCAGCTCCACCCTCTGCGGCACACACAGCTTGACTTTTAGGCTCTGGCTGGCTCCACTCCGCTGCCACTGCTGTTCTTGGTGGTCATCCCAAGATGGCACAGCCATCTCCAGAGCTCCCAGCGTCTCTTGATACAACGGAGCTGCGCTTTGACCAATAGCCTCTTCTGGGCTCTCTTCAGGGACTTCAGTCCTGCCGCCCGGTGCCACCCCTCCCTTGCTCTGCATTAACCTTACACACCCTCAGAACCCAGTACCACCTGGTGACGCCTCCACTGCTAAGCGTGGCTACCAGAACAAGGTGCCACCTCCCTGCTTCAGCCAGGACAGGTCAGAACATAAAGGTCATGAACCTTTATGTCAGAACATAAAGAACGCTGGCACACAGGAAGAGTGTGCCTTCCTCAGCACCAGGGTATTAGCAGTGGCTGCTCAGAGCAAGTGGTTAGACACTGCCATTAGAAAAATAACCTCAGGATCAGCCTAGTGGATGGAGAGAGGAAGAGGGCGTTACAGGCAGAGCGGCAGCATGGACCAGGAGGCAACACTGGTCTAGTAAGGACTGCAGCCAAGCTGTCTCCAACATGCTCAGAAAGCAGAGTGGAAGATGTGAGTTTAATGTTTAGGTGTCTCAAAAAACTGTGAGGGGTAGCGGGAATATCTAGGGATGCGTAATCTAAAAACATACAGCACAATAAATAATAATAAGTAAACTATTGTGAAACCAACAGCAGAGTAGAGGCCCACAGAGAACACGGGTCTCCACTGTCACACAATTAAACATGGACTATACAGAAGAAACAGTATCCTTAACGGTGCTGTTAGTTCTTCAAAATAAAGTGTGGGACCGAGTGGTGACGGCTCACGTCTTTAATCCCAGCACTCAGGAGGAAGAAGCAAGTGGATCTCTGAGTTCAAGGCCAGCCTGGTCTACAGAGTGAGTTGCCAGGACAGCCAGGGCTACACAGAGTAACCCTGTCTCAAAAAACATAAATAAAATATTAATAAATAAAGTGTGGGATCTGTGGCCCTACACTGTACTGAGGGCACTTATTAAATTATACCACTGTGTTTAGTTTTAGGTAAATAAACCTAATGGGTTTATATACCTAAGCTGGGTTTGTCTATAAATAAAAGAGGAGCTAAGGGGGACTAGCAGGGTTACTCAGAGGATAAAGGCGCTTGCTGCCAACACTCCAGCCTGAGTTCAATCTCCTGAACCCAGGAAGGAAATAACCAAGTCTCAAAAATAGACCTTTAACCTCCGCTTGAGCACCATGGCTCAGAACCACACACACATACACACACACACACACACACACACACAGACACACACAGGCACATGCACAGGCAACACACACAGACACATAGACACATGCACAGACATACACACACATACACATACAGATACACACAAAAGTAATTGATTAATTAAAATATATATTTTTTTTTTAAAAAAAAGAGGAACTAGGCTGAGGGTGTAGCTCACTTAGCAGTGTTTGCACTGAAGCCCTAGATTAGACTCCCAGCAGCACATAACACAGGTATGGTGGCTCACATTAATAATTCCAGTACTTAAGAGTTGAAGGTAGGAGGATCAGAAGTTCAAAGCCACCTTCAGACACCTAGCAAGTTTGAGATCAGCCTGGGCTGATGAGACCCTGTCTAAAGGGTAAGAAAGTTAGGCAGACCCACAGACATCATGACTGTGGTTGTTTTTCAGATGGGAGAAAACCTAACTAAGAGTGGGAAACTACTACTGGCCAAAGCCAAAACAACGGGAGGTCGCAACCACGCCCTCCCCAAGCAACTGTGTGCAGAAGCAGACAAGGTGGAAGACACTGGGAAATTGTGGGTAGGATCAGGGGGGAAAAAAGTCCCTAGCCATGCTTCCATTTTCTGAAAGGTTTTCAGCCATCAGCAGCTGAACAGCAACCTTGAAAAGATGATTACCGGTTAGCACCAGACCAGGAACAAAAAAACCACGGGGACTTGGGCCCGGGTCCCACCAACAGCTAAGAAGCTATTCACAATTGATAGCTACCAGGAAAGGATATATTAACCACATTTCAGAACAGGACCCATGTTCAAGAGTAGCTGACCAACACTCTGTGTGTGTGTGTGTGTGTGTGTGTGTGTGTGTGTGTTTTCTCAAGACAGAAAAACCTGAAGTTAGGTAGTTAGGTGGGTATGTTGGCATGACCGGGAGAATTTGGAAGGAGTGGGGAAAGAAGAAAGAACATGATCAAAATATATTTATATGAATTTCTCACAGAATAAATTAATGTTTTCAATGGGAGAAAGAAACTCAGCTAAGCTCAGAGGCTGTGAATCTATGCCTACTTTTTGCTAAGTTTTCTTTTTTCTTTTTTTTTAATTGAATATATCCTTTATTTACATTTCAAATGTTAGCCCTTTCCCGGTCGCCCCCCTCCCAGAAAACCCCTAACCCATCCTCCCTCTCCCTGCTTCTATGAGGGTGTTCCTCCACCCAACCCACTCCCACCTCCCCTGCCTCGATTTCCCTACACTGGAGCATCTATCGAGCCTTCATAGGACCAAGGACCTCTCCTCCCATTGATGCCTGACAAGGCAATCCTCTGCTACGAATGCAGCTGGTTTGCTGAGTTTTCTCCTTGAGGTTTCCACAGTCCAGCGGAGGGAGAAAGGCAAGTGGGTTGTGCACACTTCGTGCAGGAGCCTAACAGCTGGGAGATTAAAGACAAGAAGTGTGGGAGACAGAAAACCCTCCCATCCCCGGGACTAGACATTTTAAGGGAGTAAAAAAGAAATGATAACATGAAAAGATGACGAGAGAAAGGAAGAATAACTTAGACGCTCAGAGTGAGAAAGGGGGCACTCAGGATAGCCTGAGTTCAGAAGGGAGTGGCCGCAGCCGGTTCCGGTGGTCAGGCACGCCACAGCCGAGGCTCTTGCTGCTGCTGCTCCCAGCCTTGGGGGCTCTTTTCCGGTGGTTAAGAGCGGATGAGGTAAAATATTAAGTCTATAGAAGAAGAACGGGGGCAATTTGATGGATTCTACTGCAGCTTTGAGGGGCGTGAGTACAGTTGATGAACTCCAGGACAGCTCTGCGGGGTGAGCACCAAGGAGAAAGAATGGTCTATGGGGCTGACTGTCTGACTGGGCAAGAGGTCACCCGCGCAGCCACCCCACAGCGATCAGAGTCAGCTCGGCTTTCTCCAACCTCGGTTTACTGCTCACCGGAAGCTGGGAGGCCTGAGTCCCTGCGGAGCGGGGAGGGGGAAGGGAGAGGGGAAGTCTCTGATGGCTGGGGTTGGGGGTGGAAATGGGAGTGGAGTAAAGGTGGGAGCTGGGGGGGGGGGAGGGGGAGAGTATAATCCCACCAGCCTGCAAAAGGATGTTGAGGTTTGTTTCTCAGTTGGGCTTGTGTGTTGCAAAATTTAAAACAAGGTTTAGAGGTTGACAAGAGATTCCATCAAGGCTGAGAAATGAACACAGCCTGGGTGGGGTTTGGGGAGGGAGCTCTTGGCAGGACCAGCTAAGGCAAAGTCACAAAAGAATGAGTATTCTGCAAAGGCCACAGCCCACTTCCTCCTTAGCTCTAACCTGACTGACCACCGCCTCTCCTGTCTGCAAGCAAGCTGATTGTCTCTGTCTGTCAAAACTGGCCCAAGCGTGTCCCTTCCTACTTCCAGTCCACTGAAGTATTTGCTTTCTCCAAGGCAACTACAGGGTACTATACCTCTCACTCAAAATCCTGGGGTTTTTTTTGGTTTGTTTGTTTGTTTGTTTTTAGGTTATTTCTATGCCCAGATTGGTTCGCTTTCTTCAGCTTTCTGAGCTCTTACCACACCAAGCCAATCCCCCGTCTCCCCACCTAAAAGAATCCAGCATCCTCTCAGATTCCTTTCAATGTACCCTGACTGTCAGTGCCAGGGCCTTTTCTGCCCTCCCTTGGAGTTGGTATTGTGCACACCTATTTTCCTGACTGGAAGATTTTCATGAGTAAAATCTGGGAGTGGGGATGTCATTCAGTTCATTGGGCTCTTGTCCCCCATGACCAAAGTTCTGTCTTTCAGGCCAGCCTGGAATATCTGAAGTTCTATCTTTTAAAAAAATAAATAAGTCGACCTCAGCTCCAAGGGTTTCCTTGCTAAATTTTGCCTAGTTCTCAGAACATAGTAAGGTCATCGTGAATCTGTTTAACCAATGCAAGACTGGCTCTGCTATAGGGAGTTCATGCAAAATATCAAAGAAGTGGTAAAGCCTCTGGCTTTGGCCTTTTGCTTTGGCCTTTTGCTTTGTGGGCTCTTCATCATTTGCAATTTCATTTCCTGTTCACAGGCCCTCAGAACAAAAAGCCAGTTGCCTTGAGGTGACCTGAAATGTCATGTACTTTAGGCTCAGGGACTTCTGAAAACAATTGCAACAACACCTGTTAAGAATATATACACCTAACCCCCATGAAGTGACCTTGAAAGTGCACTGTTGCTCGTTAGGAAAGGCTCGTAGCATTACTGCGAAACCATGTTAAAGACCCAAATGTCTGTCCATAACAGACTGAACAGTATAAGCCTGGGATGGTATCGTCTCACCCAGACCCACGGCATCCAGGACTCACAACTCCCATTCAAGAGATAAGCTACAGGTAGTACCGAGTCAAACCTCATGAAAACATCATGTGAAGGAAGTCTGTGGGACAACACTTACATCTGGGCAAAACTAACCCGTGAGATTTGAAGTGAGAATATTGCTTATGTTTATGGAAAAGACAGTAGATAATGAGTAGATGCGAACACACAATTGTCCCAAAGTCATCCAAAAAGCAACTCACAGACATGTACATTGATGTGTAGATATCACACTTTAGTAAGAAAGGTTTGCCAACAGTCGTTTGGCTGCCCCTAGGGTGGCTTCTCCACTCGTGCCTTGTTTGGGAGGAGGTGAAGTGACCAGAAGCTGAATGCAAATGAGTCTGGCCTGCTAGAGGGCCTCCTGGGTCCCCTCCAGCACAGTGACAACAAGAAACCGGCCCCTGAGAAACCCAACCTACCCATGGCACAGCAGTCTCCATGCTGAAACACCGCCTGTCCTTCCTTCATTTCTCAACCTTACCTCACCCAGGCCCAAAGCATCCAGGGACTCCTCACAACTCCCAGCCCATCCTTCTGTTCAGAATGGACAACCAAAAACCTGAATTCAGTGGGGAAGGTGACAATGACAAGGTGGTATTTGGGCAAAACTGTGACGAGATGAAGGAAAAAGCCATGGCTGGTGATGAAGCCACTCCCAGAGCGAGAAAGAGGAAGGTTAAATCATCGCTCCAGGTTTCCACAGTTTCACACAGACTAAAGTTCCACGCACTTTACAATGGCCCGAGGGGCCTAGACCGCCTTCTCTAATTTCTCCCCTTGCTCCCAGAGTTCTGGGTGACTATGGAGATGGCATAATCAGAGGCCCTGAGTTCTGATCTCCCTCAGGCACCCAAGCACCCATGGGTCCAGGCCAGGCCCCCATTCCACACCAACACAAGAATCCTTACCTTGGTTCTGATGAGCCCTGAGGAGCAGAAAGAGTGCAAACAGGACAGCCTGGCCCAACATCCCCACAGGACAGAGCAGGCTAAGCGGCCCCTCTCTTCTCCAGGTGCTCGGATGTCAATAGGCCCTGCAGCTAACAGTCAGCAGGACACAGCAGAACTACCTCCCTGCCTGTCCAGCCACAATTTCCTCAACTCAAGGCTGTTCACTTCTGCTGTGCACTGACAAGGCCACCGAGAAAGCCTCAGTCCCTCCACGTGGGTTCCCACAAGCTAAGCTGCCTCCAGTGGGTGGGTGCGCGCAGACTGACTCACAAAACCAGCTGCAAAATCTCTGCCCTTGGTCCTGGTGCTGAATCCTCAACGCAGGCAGAGTGGAGAAAGACCAACAGCGGTTATTCCAGACTGCCCCAAACCAACACACACAGTGGAAGCAGAAGTTTGAAGGAACTTAGGGATAGGGTGGGCTGAGAAGAACCCTAGTAAGTGGGTGCTAATGTTGAAGAGGAAGAGCATAAGGGGTGATTAAGTAAGAGAGAGAAAATCTAGACTTGCTGGAAAACAGCTAATCAGCATGGGAAGTCTATGATTTCAAATGTTCAGCATATGCAAACTGTGTTCCTGCTTTTACCCCTCCCCAACTAAAGGATGTGAAACAGGTTGTGCTGCTCATCCTCTCCCACAGCTGGATTCATCCTGTAGAACAGCAGGCAGCAAAGATCCCTTTGACCTCCAAGGAGGGGTGGAGTCAGTGGTACCCACCCCACCCCCACCCCCACAGAACACTTTACTTCAAGGCCATATCCAGAAGCCAGACCTCTTGCTTTCTTCCTCTCCTTTCCCCCTTAGCAACAAATTCGTGTGGCTCAGTACCCCTCCTCTCTTTCCATCCTAGTTCTAACCTGACCAAAACTGAGCAAGAGTGGTGTTGACGGGACAGGTGCTTTGGACCAGACAATTAATTTGGAGTCAAAGACCTGGACTTGACCTCCAGCTCATCAGCTTGCAAGAACCTGTGCAGTGCTGACCAAATTACTTCCTGAGTCCTCAAGATCAACAGCAGTTGGGCGAGCCAGATGGCTCAGTAGGTTAAGGCTCACCAACCAGCATGATCTCGAGAATCCACATGATGGAGGAGGGTGGACGCCACCCCTGACTTCCACACATAGCCAAGGGAGTGCACACACACACACACACACACACACACACACACACACACACATGCAAATAAATAAATATATGGGTTTTCCCCCTTAAAGATCAGCAATACTTGGCTTCCCTTTAAGATAGTTCTCAGGACTAAATTTATAGCTATCCTTGAGAGTATGAATATAAAACTCTGGGACACACTGGTGTAAAAATGACATAATTTGGCCGGGAGAGATGACTCAGCGCTTAAGAGCACTGACTGCTCTTCCTGAGGTCCTGAGTTCAATTCCCAGCAACCACATGGTGGCTCACAACCATCTGTAATTAGATCTGATGCCCTCTTATGGTGTGTCTGAAGAGAGCAATAATGTACTTATATATATAAAATAAATAAATCAATCTTTAAAAAAAGAAAATACCATAATAAAACCCCTTACTTCATATGGTAATCTTTTTTGTTTATTTTTATTTCATGTGCATTGGTGTTTTGCCTGCATTTACGTCTGTGTAAGGGCATCAGATCTTCTGGGACTAAAAATTACAGACAGTTGTCAGCTGCCATTTGGGTGCTGGGAATTGCACCAAGGTCCTCTGGAACAGTAGTCAGTACTCTAACTGCTGAGCCAACTCTCCAGCCCAAATTGATTTTTGTTGTTGTTGTTGTTGTCGCTGTTGTTGTTGTTGTTTTCAAGACAGGGTCTCTCTATAACTCCACCTGTCCTGGAACTCACTCTGTAGACTAGGCTGGCCTTGAACTCAGAGATCTATCTGGCTATGCCTTCTGAGTGCTAGACTCAGACATTCTGCTTTGTTTGTTTATTGTTTATTATTAACGTAAAAGATCAATAAATAAATGAATCTGAGTGTTTGTGCCCCACCCTTCTAATTCATATTTTGAAATCTAACCAACAGTATGGTAGTGTTAAAGTAGAGTGAGTATTTGGGAAAGTAACCAAGCCTTGAGAACCGAGCTCTCCTGAATTGAATTAATGTTCTTATTTAAAAAGCAGAATCTGAAGACCTCAGATTGCTCATTCTTTCTACCATGACTAGAAAAAAAATTAGCCTTCCTAGAACCTGAATATAAGACCGTCCTGATCTTGGCATGTCTAGCTTTCAGGCCCATGAAAAGGTATAAGCAACCCAGTCAGTGTATGGTGTTTGGACAACCCAAGCAGACTTCAGTGAGGCTCTGCTTCTTTGCCATTGGTCTGCATAGCTTTTTCCATATCTTGTCCTAAGTTGGCGCCCTCAGCCCCTGGAGCTCCCTCACAGTTGCCCATCAGCATCCTTGACCTTGAGAGGCTGTGTCCAAGATGTAATGCAACAGACTCAATTTCATCACATGACGGATGGAAGACAAGGCGCAGCTTTTGGAAGCAAATAATGTGTCCCGACCTGCAGGACAGTCAACAGGGTTCCTTTAAGCCACCTAGAGGAAAGGCGATGGGGCGACAAGACAAGAGAGAGGCCGGACAGCCTGTCTAGTTCTGATCAAGCTGTCAAACTTTAATTTTCATACAAGTCAATATAAAGGGAAGCATACAAGATTTGGGAGGGGTAAAGGGGGGAACAATCTCAGGGGGTTGGCATCATTTCTAAGAAACAGTTTCTCATAATTTCTGGTAAAGCTAGTTATTGCTGTTGGAATGTTGGCATGATAAAAGGGGGGTCATGAGGCGGTGAAGTGGAAAGGGGTTGCTATAGTAACCTATCTACAGATGAACTTCAAAAGGAGGGGGTTTTGAGATTTATGTAGGAATGGTTCCTGGCATGAAGATCTAAGTGAGAATGACTCCTGGTATCGAGGTCTCCTGGCATTGAGAGCCAGGTGGGGATGGCTCCTGGTATGGAGAGTTCTTGGCATTGAGTTCTAAGTGAGGATGGCTCCTGGCAATAATGAATGACAGTAAATGTAAAAGCTAACTTACAATGGCAGCAGAGGCAGGACATTGCCTTGAGCCAGAGGCCAGCTTGGAATACACATTGAGTAAGAGGGCGGCAAAGCAATATAAGCAAGACATTGTCTCCAGAAAGGAAGGTCTGCTTCGCCAGTCCTGACCCCAGGACCAGCTCCATCCTTCCTTCCAAACACAGATGACCTACCACCTCCTGGAAACCGAATTGGGAGAAATGCCATGTGCATCTTTCTGTCTTATGCTCCTAACAAGTTCTACCAGGTACATAGAATCAATATTTCTTTCTATACACTGCCCTGTCCAGCCCTGAGGTCTTCAACATAAATGTCCTCCTTAGCTAAATGTTTTGGAGCCTGCTTTTTTCCAGGTATTTCAACATTATTTGTTGCTGAAGGGATGACTGAATTCTCATTCCCACTGAGATACAGTGGTAAGCTATTCCACCATAGTCTTTCCCCTTGTGATGGTTATACCTGCCCTGCCAAGTTCTTGGATGGGAAACTTCTAAGGTTTAGCCACTTTATTATAAGGATTCAAGATTGGACAAAATTTATGTAACCTCTGAGGCTTCTCTAACTCTATGTTTCATGGATGGATGGATGGATGGATGGACAGATAGACAGATAGACAGACAGAGATTCCCCAGGTCTCTGAAAGTCTGAGACGGAGGTTTAATCAAGGGCTTTGAAGATCAGCAGCCAACAAGAGATCAAGGCTCCTCAGGTTCAATCCTCTTATGCCTTCGCTACTTTACAGAGTCAGGTCATCCTAAGAAAATCCCACCTCCCAGGACCACCCACCTCCAAGACACTCTGCAAACTTGGGAGCCCCAAGCAAACCTTGAAATTTGTTAATTCAGTGGAAAACCTCAAATAATTCATTAAAATCTACGTCCAGCTGATTTGTAGCATAAATAAAAATACAGACAAAAAATGAAGCGAGGGAAGAAGAACCTGGTGCAAGGTCCTAACAAGTCCAATGAGCAGAATTCTGGCCCTCAGAGAGGTAGGCACACAGAGCCTAATTCTCAAAACATGGTTGCAGTACCTCATACATGCGTGCAAAATTGTCCCCACACTGATGTTAAATTCAACCAAATGTCTTTCAGTAACAATGTGATTTAGCAATATAACTAAAGCTACTGATTTTAAAAGTCATTTAAAAACTACAGAATAAATAAATTACAAAAATGAATTTAAAAAAGAAAAAACTTACTTCTTGTAGAAATTGTATGTGACAATATGTATGGAGTGTATTGCCACCAGAAAGGCTCACAAGCCTTGCGTCTAGACTTTTTGTAGTTGGTCACCATGAACAGAGCTGACCTCACTCTCTGATCCCTTCAGAAGTTGATCCAATGCTAAGGGAATCAAGTCCTCCACAGGAAATCACTTTGTTGCCACGGACTATCTGTGATATTCCAAGGTCCATAAATGAAGGCATTCTGATCAGCAAGATTTCAAACCTTAGAAATTAACTTGTGAGTGCCAAGGGGAAAGGCCAAAGCCTTTCTTTGGGTAAGGTTAATCCTTTTCTGTACATCTCAAGAGAAACAATTATTCAAGCAGTTAAAGATGGGCCTTTCAAAAATGATCCGGCTGGATTACAGGTATATTTAGCCAGTTTTTAAAGAGTTCGCTCACTGGCTTTATTTCTATTGATCTCAATACTGTCCATGTTCTGCTTGAATGTCAGGATGTTATTACAGTGGCAGGAGGCGCAAGGGAATAAACAACTATGTCAGAGACAGAAAGCCAGAGAGCTACTCAAGAGATAGGCACAGCTCAGAGGTCCCATGAGATATACCTTTTTTTCCATTGTATTGTTGGTTGGTTTTGTTTTGTATTATTCTATGTTGGTTTTGTGGGGTTTGTGTTTTTTTGTTTTGTTTTGTTTTGAGAAAGGGTTTCATTCCATGTATTCCAGAATATATTATATGGCCCAGCAGGCGTCAAACTCAGTGATCCTCCTGCCTCGGCTTCCCACATGCTAAGATTATAGGCATAAGCTACCATACTAGGTCCATGATGATGTACTTTGATCGCTTCTGTAAGTAGTTTCCCCATAGAACCTCAGAACCTCTCACCGGGCTCTTCCTCCTGCTGGCCCAATCGCCTCACAGCACGCTGTGAACCATGCTCCAGAAATATAAAACCACACCCACCTCAGGATCATGACTAAGCTTTCGAAAGCAAACTGTCCTTCTTTCCTTGTTATTTCTCATGAAAGCTATAAAAGTGCTTCTGTGTGTGTGTGTGTGTGTGTGTGTGTACAATTTCTGCACACTGTAAACTTTCACACCCAGACCTAAGAAAGGCTTTGCCTTCCCTCTGAGCCTCACCCAAAGAAGACTTTGCCAGTCACATGATACTAAAACATCAGGATTCTCGACCTTGCTGTGCCCATGGCAACAACGCACATTCTCTCGGGACTGCAGCAGTCCCTAGAAATTAGCCATTGTTATTTATTTATTTCTGTTTATGGTGACTTTCAGATTCAGGTTAAAGGAATGCAACTGCCTCATAAGGAAGGTGAAGCAGGGAGAATCTTCAAACAATACATGGGGCAGCAAATAGCCTGGAGCAACTGCGCCTGCGCCTGGGAGCACCTATGTCTGCACCTGGGAGCACCTATGTCTGCGCCTGGGAGCACCTATGTCTGCGCCTGGGAGCATCTCGGCCTGCGCCTGGGAGGAAAGCACAGTTCACAGCGCCCCTCCCTCATCTTGGAATTTTAACCTGGGGAACTTGCTGCTCCTAGCTCCAGCCAAGAAGTATCCCTGAATATTCAGAACTGATGTTCCACAGATGGACGGCACTAGCAGCATATGGGGTAAAAATGGGAAGAATAGTTGTGTGCTAGAATCACACAAAAGTCAAATGAAAAACCTTTGTCAAATGTCAAGAGAAATGTATCAATAAAGTGCCTTGTAGAGCTTAAAGACAATTAAGCAGCTGGAGAGATGACTTTTCAGGTCAAGACTGCTGCCTCCACGCCTAGTTACCTGAGTTTGATTCTAGGAACCCTTAAGTTGTCATCTGGCCTTTACTCACTAGGCTTGATACACACAAACACACACACACACATACACACACACACACACACACACACACACACACGCATATATGCACATGCACACACGCGCGCGCACACACACACACAAAAACACAATTTTAAAAATAACTTAAAGGCAAATATAAATTTGTCTTATACATTTGTACTCTTATACTTCATGAACTCAAATCTGATTTAGTAACATCATATTCTCAAGTTTTTATATTCTGAGTTTGACATAGTAACATACCAAAGTGCTTTCAAACATGCACACATACACCATACACAATGACCTCTGAGTACTTGATTGCCTGTTTTGTAAATTACATGGGCTTTCGAAGTTCTAAGTATACGTGAACAAGTGAAGTTTTAATAATAAAGTAACTTGTACAAGCCCATGTTCCCTTCAGTGCTCTCCTCTGTGCCTCCCCAGACCCCCTAAAAAACACATACACACAACCAGAGTTCAGTATCATTGTCCCCTACAAGCCATCGACTTAGATCATTGTAATGAGGCACATTCACAATTAACCATAAATGAAACTAATTTTTCACAATACCGCTACATTCTGGAAGATTTAACTCCATTTTGTGTTTTTGTTTCTTTATCTTGTAGAATCCTTAACAGAGCTGACAGATTCCCTGGCTCCGTGCTGCTGAGAAAACCATGCACTGTGTGTTATGCACCCCTACAACGTCATAAAAAATTAAGAGACCAGATCTCACTTCCTCTCCCTATCCCCTGAGTTCCTCTTTTCCTTCCCATCTTTGCCCCACTGCCACCTTCCCACTTGACTTTGGCGAGCAGTTCTCTGTGTTTCCAGGCACATCTTGTCCTTCCAGCTGCCCCCGATCATAGACCTTAGCACATCTGTGAGCCCCTGAGGTCCGTACCTTCCCTCGCTCAGTTCTCAGCCAGGGCTTCCTTCCTGCCTTCCCTTCTGGGCAGAGCATCAGTACTCTCAGTTAAACGGGACATACAAGGAAGGCACACAGGACAAAATGCACGTCTTCCTGCAGACAGAATGCCCTTACTTCCTGCTTCTTTCAGCACTCAAAGCACCATTTCAGATTTACAAATCCTCATCAGAGAATTTGGATGCCACACTGTTAGATTCGGAGACTCCTTTGCAGCCTGTATAGGCCCAACTAATAGGTCTTTAGTCCTAGGCCCTCCCATGAATCTGTAAAGCCCCATCTCTGCCTCTCATATCTAAACCTTTCCCCCACTTTATGCACATCTGTACCTCTTACTTTCTTGAATTTTCAAGATAATGGGAGGAGACGACTCACTGTCTCATCCTCTTTCTACGCTATGATTCTAAGAATGAATCAAAGTTTCTTTAAATGTATTTAGTATATTTATTGCCAAGAGATATTATTCAGACTTACCTCTCTGGCTCATCAGAATTACATGGATTTTATAGTGAATCTCTCTGATAAATCAGAGTTGTTCACAGAAGACCAGGTGACTTTTTTCTATTGAGTATCTTCTTCATTTACATTGCCAATGGTAAAATCTTTCCCAATTTCCCCCTCCCAAAAGCCCTCCCAAAGATTTCCTACCCCTCCTCCCACCCCCTGCCTCCATGTATGTGCCCCTCTACCCGACATGCTTCCATCTCCCTCCCCCCTCCCCATCTGTTTACCTTTATTGGGGCCTCTATTGAGCCTTTACCTGACCAAAGACCATTCCTCCCACTGATGCCCAACAAGGCATTCTCTGCCATATTTTTGGCTGGAACCATGTGTACCCCTTGGTTGATGGTTCAGTCCCTGGGAGTATTGGGGTGTCTGGGTGTCCAAAGTCATTGTTCATCCCATGGGGCTGTAAACCCCTTCAGCTCCTCCAGAACACCCTCCAGATCCTCCGTTGGGGACCCCAAGCCCAGTCCAATAGTTTGTTGCTAGGTGCACAGGAAGCTCAAGAAGAAGGAGGACTTAAGTGAGGGTGCTATGGTTCCTCACTTACAGGAGCAATAAGGGAGGCAATGTGTGGAGCAGAGTCTGAAGTAAAGGCCACCCAGAGACTGCCCTACCTGGGGATTCATCCTATAAATAGTCACCAAACCCCGACACTATGACAAGAAGCATGTACCAAAAGGATCATGCCATGGCTGTCTCTAGAGGGGCCCTGCCAGAGCTCTACAGGTGACTTTTTTAATAAAAGAGTTTGCATAGAAAATATCAGCAACTGCTAGATATAATAATTTCTACATTCAGGAAGCAGAGGCAAGTCCAAGGCCAGCCTGTCTACACAGTGAGTTCTAAGCTATCCACATATGCATATACTACACACACACACACACACACACACACAGAGAGAGAGAGAGAGAGAGAGAGAGAGAGAGAGAGAGAGAGAGAGAGAGAGATTCAGTCTCCCTAAAAATTAGAGGTGTAATTAAGAACATTTAATTGGCAAAAATAATGAAGTCTGATGACACCAAGTATTCGAGAAGATAAAAATTAATTAGCTACATCATGAAAACCTGTCTCAAAAGCAAAGTGATGAGCATAAACTATAACATCTTTATTTCCTAAAACTGTGCTAATCATAAAAGACTAAAAACAATCTTTACCACTAAGACATTCTATACCTCAAAACTTCAAAAGAAACCATCAATAAAATTAAAGATATAATGACACACATATCAAAGGATCAATAACAAGTAATACTTGTTTATAAAGAATTTCTATTAATAAGCTAATAAAACCAAGAGGGAAAAACAATCTAACAAAAAACTTTGCATGAATAAATGAGAATTGTACTTGAAAAAGAAATACAGCAAATGCTTGCTGACAGGAACCTGATATAGCTGTCTCCTGAGAGGCTCTGCCAGAACCTGACAAATACAGGGGAACGTGCTCTCAGGCAACCATTGGACTGAGCACAAGGTCCCCAGTGGAGGAGCTGGAGAAAGGACCCAAGAAGCTGAATGAAGGAGCTTGCAGTCCCAGAGGAGGAACAGCAATATGAACCAACCAGTACTCCCAGAGCTCCCAGGGACTAAACCACCAACCAAAGAGTGCATATGGAAGGGCCCGTGTCTCCAGCCGCATATGTAGCAGAGCATGGCCTTGTCAGACATCAATGAGAGGAGAGGCCCTTGGTCCTGAGAAGGCTCGATGCCCCAGTGTAGGGGAATGCCAGGTCAGGAAAGTGGGAGTGGGTAGGTTGGCGAGCAGGGGGAGGGGGTGGGGTGGGATAGGGTGTTTTCAGAGGGGAACCAGGAAAAGGGATAACATTTGAAATGTAAATAAAGAAAATATCTAGAGTGTGCTCTGGTGAATCCAGCGGGCCCCAGCGGGAGCCTTCAGGCGCCTGCTTTGGGTTCCGAACAGCCTGGGCCACAGCGCTCGGTCTCCAGGAGGTGCGGGGGACCTGGTGTGCGCCCAGAGGCAGTCTGGGAGCTCACAGCACAGCTCGTTCCAGCTTGGGCTTCGGTCCTGAGGCCTCTGGTGGTAGCCCTCCTACCACTCCACTTCCGGATCCAGATCGGCCTGAGGAGCAGTGCCACATCTCCAGGTCCTGAAGGAGGCAGGTGGTGCTTCCGGGCGGCCAGCGGGAGAGGTCAGTGTGCTCCTGTGAATCCAGCAGGCCCCAGCGGGAGCCTTCAGGCACCTGCTTTGGGATCTGAACAGCCTGGGCCACAGCGCTCGGTCTCCAGGAGGTGCGGGGGACCCGGTGTGCGCCCAGAGGCAGTCTGGGAGCTCACAGCACAGCTCGTTCCAGCTTGGGCTTCTGTCCTGAGGCCTCTGGTGGTAGCCCTCCGACTTCTCCTCTTCCGGATCCAGATCGGCCTGAGCAGCAGTGCCACATCTCCAGGTCCTGAAGGAGGCAGGTGGTGCTTCCGGGCGGCCAGCAGGAGAGAGCCTAGATTTCGAAACTGAGGCCTCTGGCAGTAGCCTCTACGCTTCCGGATCCAGATCAGCCTGAGCGGCAACACCACATCTCCTAAGTCCTGAAAGAGGCAGGTGGAGCTTCCAGGCGGCCAGCAGGGAGAAGTTGGTGTGCTCCAGTGAATCCAGTGGGCCCCAGCAGGAGCCTTCAGGTGTCTGCTTCGGGGTCTAAACAGCCTGGACAACAACACCCTGTCTCCAGGCAGTGCAGGAGGTAAGCTGTGCACCAGAGACCACCTGGGAAGGGGCAGCTTGCACTGGTGAGTCCAGCATTGACAACACCAACTAACACCAGTAAGAACTAGATGGCAAAAGGCAGACGCAGGAACGTCACTAACAGAAATCAAGGCAATATGGCAACATCTGAACCCAATTCTCCTTTACCAGTATGTCCTGGATACCCCATCACACCAGTAAAACAAGATTTGGATTTAAAATCACTGGTCATGATGCTGGTACAGGAACACATGAAGGACATACTTAAAGAATTTCAGGAGAAAATGGATCAAAAGTTAGAAGCCCTTGCAAGGGAAACACAAAAATCATTGAAAGAAATCCAGGAGAATACAAAAGCCAATAAGGAGGAAACACAAAAAACACTTAAAGAGATACAGGAGAACTTTGGTCAACAGGCTGCGGTCATGAAAGAGGAAACACAAAAATCTCTTAAAGAATTACAGGAAAGCACAAACAAGCAAGTGAAGGAGCTAAGCTAAACAATCCAGGATCTAAAATCAGAAGTAGAAACAACTAAGAAAACTCAAAGGGAGACAACTTTGGAGATAGAAAGCCTTGGGAAGAAATCAGTGGACATAGATGCAAATATCAACAACAGAATACAAGAGATAGAAGAAAGAATCTGAGACGCTGAAGATACCATAGAAACCATGAACTCAACAGTTAAAGAAAATGCAAAAAGCAAAAAGCTTGTAACCCAAAATATCCAGGAAATCCAGGACACAATGAGAAGACCAAACCTAAGGATTATAGGCATAGATGAGAGTGAAGATTTACAGCTTAAAGGGCCAGCAAATATCTTCAATAAAATTATGGAAGAAAACTTCCCTAACCTAAAGAGAGAGATGCCCATGAATATACAAGAAGCCTACAGAACTCCAAACAGACTGGACCAGAACAGAAATACTTCCCGTCACATAATAATCAAAACACCAAATGTACTAAACAAAGAAAGAATATTAAAGGCAGTAAGAGAAAAAGGCCAAGTAACATATAAAGGAAGACCTATCAGAATCACAGCAGACTTTTCACCTGAGACTATGAAGGCTAGAAGGTCCTGGGCAGATCTCATGCAGACTCTAAGAGAACACAAATGCCAACCAAAACTACTATATCCAGCAAAACTCTCAATCACCATAGATGGAGAAACTAAGATATTTCATGACAAAACCAAGTTTACCCAATATCTATCCACAAACCCAGCCCTACAAAGGATAATAGGAGGAAAACACCAATACAAGGAGGGAAACTTCACCCTGGAAAAAGCAAGAAAGTAACCTTTCATCAAACCCAAAAGAAGTTAAGCAATCAAATTTAAAAAATAACGTCAAAAATGATAGGAAGTAACAATCACTATTCCTTAATATCTCTTAACATCAATGGACTCAATGCCCCAATAAAAAGACATAGACTAACTGACTGGATACGTAAACAGGACCCTACATTTTGCTGCTTACAGGAAACACACCTAAGGGTCAAAGACAAACACTACCTTAGAGTAAAAGGCTAGAAGACAATTTTACAAGCAAATGGTCTCAGGAAACAAGCTGGAGTAGCCATTTTAATATCAGATAAAATTGACTTTCAACCCAAAGTCATCAAAAGAGACCCAGAGGGACACTTCTTGCTGGCCAAAGGAAAAATACAACAAGAAGAACTGTCAATCCTGAACATCTATGCTCCAAATGCAAGGGCACCCTCATTCGTAAAAGAAACTTTATTAAAGCTCAAAGCACACATTGCACCTAACACAATAATTGTGGGTGACTTCAACACTGCACTTTCCTCAATGGACCGATCAGGAAAACAGAAACTAAACAGGGACATAATGAAATTAATTGAAGCTTTGGACCAATTAGATTTAACAGATATATATAGAACATTCTATCCTAAAGCAAAAGAATATACCTTTTTCTCAGCACCTCATGGTACCTTCTCCAAAATCGACCATATAATTGGTCACAAGACAGACCTCAACAAATATAAGAAGATCGAACTAATCCCATGTCTCCTATCAGATCACTATGGAGTAAAAGTGGTCTTCAATAGCAACAAAAACAACAGAAAACCCACATATACGTGGAAACTGAATAATATTCTACTCAATGATACATTGGTCAAGGAAGAAATAAAGAAAGAAATTAAAGACTTTTTAGAACACAATGAAAATGAAAACACAACATACCCAAATCTATGGGACACAATGAAAGCAGTGCTAAGAGGAAAACTCATAGCCCTGAGTGCCTCCAAAAAGAAAATGGAGAGAGTTTACATTACCAGCTTAATGACACAACTGAAAGCCCTGGAACAAAAAGAAGCTATTTCACCCAGGAGGAGTAGAAGGCAGGAAATCATCAAACTCAGGGCTGAAATCAATCAAGTAGAAACAAAGAGAACCATACAAAGAATCAACAAAACCAGGAGCTGGTTCTTTGAGAAAATCAACAAGATAGATAAACCCTTAGCCAGACTGACCAAAGGGCACAGAGAAAGTATCCAAATTAACAAACTTAGAAATGAAAAGGGAGATATAACAACAGAAACTGAGGAAATCCAAAAAATCATCAGATCCTACTACAAGAGCCTGTATTCAACACAACTGGAGAATCTGGAGGAAATGGAAAATTTCCTTGACAGATACCAAATACCAAAATTAAATCAGGACCAAATAGATCATCTAAACAGTCCCATAATGCCTAAAGAAATTGAAGGAGTCATAGAAAGCCTTCCAGCCAAAAAAAGCACAGGACCAGATGGTTTCACTGCAGAATTCTATCAGACCTTCAAAGAAGAGTTAACACCAATACTCTTCAAATTATTCCACAAAATAGAAACAGAAGGAACACTACCCAATTCCTTCTACGAAGCCACAATTACTCTGATACCAAAACCACACAAAGATCCAACAAAGAAAGAGAACTTCAGACCAATTTCCCTTATGAACATCGATGCAAAAATACTCAATAAAATTCTTGCCAACCGAATCCAAGAACACATCAAAACGATCATCCACCATGATCAAGTAGGCCTTATCCCGGGAATGCAGGGTTGGTTCAATATACGGAAATCCATCAATGCAATCCACTACATAAACAAACTCAAAGAACAAAACCACATGGTCATTTCATTGGATGCTGAAAAAGCATTTGACAAAATTCAGCATCCTTTCATGCTTAAAGTCTTAGAGAGAACAGGAATTCAAGGCCCATACCTAAACATAGTAAAAGCAATATACAGCAAACCGGTAGCCAACATCAAAGTAAATGGAGAGAAACTTGAAGCAATCCCATTAAAATCAGGGAGTAGACAGGGCTGCCCCCTTTCTCCTTATCTTTTCAATATTGTACTTGAGGTACTAGCTCGGGCAATTCGACAACATAAGGAGGTCAAAGGGATACAAATTGGAAAGGAAGAAGTCAAACTATCATTATTTGCAGACGACATGATCGTCTACCTAAGTGACCCAAAAAACTCCACTAGAGAGCTCCTACAGCTGATAAACAACTTCAGCAAAGTGGCAGGTTATAAAATCAACTCAAGCAAATCAGTGGCCTTCCTATACTCAAAGGATAAGCAGGCTGAGAAAGAAATTAGGGAAATGACCCCCTTCACAATAGCCACAAATAGTATAAAGTATCTTGGGGTGACTCTTACCAAACATGTGAAAGATCTGTATGACAAGAACTTCAAGACTCTGAAGAAGGAAATGGAAGAAGACCTCAAAAAATGGGAAAACCTCCCATGCTCATGGATCGGTAGAATCAATATAGTTAAAATGGCCATTTTGCCAAAAGTAATCTACAGATTCAATGCAATACCCATCAAAATTCCAACTCAATTCTTCACAGAGTTAGAAAGAGCAATTATCAAATTCATCTGGAATAACAAAAAACCCAGGATAGCTAAAACTATTCTCAGCAACAAAAGAAATTCTGGGGGAATCAGTATCCCTGACCTCAAGCAATACTACAGAGCAATAGTGTTAAAAACTGCATGGTATTGGTACAGTGACAGGCAGGAGGATCAATGGAACAGGATTGAAGATCCAGAAATGAACCCACACATCTATGGCCACTTGATCCTCGACAAAGAGGCTGAAAACATCCAATGGAAAAAAGATAGCCTTTTCAAGAAATGGTGCTGGTTCAACTGGAGGTCAGCATGCAGAAGAATGCGAATTGATCCATCCTTGTCTCCTTGTACTAAGCTCAAATCCAAATGGATCAAGGACCTCCACATAAAGCCAGACACTCTGAAGCTAATAGAAAAGAAACTGGGGAAGACCCTTGAGGACATCGGCACAGGGAGAAAGTTTCTGAACAGAACACCAATAGCGTATGCTCTAAGAGCAAGAATTGACAAATGGGACCTCATAAAATTACAAAGTTTCTGTAAGGCAAAGGACACCATCAAGAAGACAAATCGGCAACCAACAAATTGGGAAAAGATCTTCACCAATCCTACATCAGATAGAGGGCTAATATCCAATATATATAAAGAACTCAAGAAGTTAGATTCCAGAAAACCAAACAACCCTATTAAAAAATGGGGTACAGAGTTAAACAAAGAATTCTCACCTGAAGAACTTCGGATGGCGGAGAAGCATCTTAAAAAATGCTCAACATCATTAGTCATTAAGGAAATGCAAATCAAAACAACCCTGAGATTTCACCTTACACCAGTCAGAATGGCTAAGATTAAAAATTCAGGAGATAGCAGGTGTTGGGGAGGGTGTGGAGAAAGAGGAACACTCCTCCACTGCTGGTGGGGTTGCAAATTGGTACAACCACTCTGGAAATCAGTCTGGCGGTTCCTCCGAAAACTGGGCACTTCACTTCCAGAAGATCCTGCTATACCACTCCTGGGCATATACCCAGAGGATTCCCCACCATGTAATAAGGATACATGCTCTACTATGTTCATAGCAGCCCTATTTATAATTGCCAGGTGTTGGAAAGAACCCAGGTATCCTTCAACAGAAGAGTGGATGCAAAAAATGTGGTATATCTACACAATGGAGTACTATTCAGCCATTAGAAACAACGAATTCATGAAATTCTTAGGTAAATGGATGGAGCTAGAGAACATCATACTGAGTGAGGTAACCCAGACTCAAATGGTGAATCATGGTATGCACTCACTAATAAGTGGATATTAACCTAGAAACCTAGATTACCCAAAACATAATCCACACATCAAATGAGGTACAAGAAGAAAGGAAGAGTGGCCCCTTGTTCTGGAAAGACTCAATGAAGCAGTATTCAGCAAAACCAGAACGGGGAAGTGGGAAGGGGTGGGTGGGAGGACAGGGGAAGAGAAGGGGGCTTACGGGACTCTTTGGGAATGGGGAAATCATTTGAAATGTAAATAAAAAATATATCGAATAAAAAAAAATAATTCATTTATGTCTTCAAAGAAATGTATTAATTATGCATTGAATTGCCAAGGAAAATTATATTATATCATTTGTGGACAAAAAAAAAAGATTGAATGGGAAAATTATATAAAGATTAATAATTAAATGTAGTCAAATTAAGTGGGAATGGGTTTTTGAAATATTTGTTTAAAACATATATGAGCTACATCTTTCCTGCTTAACCTTGGAGAATATTTTAAAATATACCAGCATGTGTGATTTTGTGTTGCAGTCATAGCAAAAAAAAAAAAAAGAAATATTTGTTTAAACGAAGTAAGGAGGTGTTTAGGGGTCCATATTCCTAGAACATTTAAACTTTTCAGATGCTACTAGATTTTCTATTGTGATGGTTGTTTTCAGACAAGTTTTTGTTATGTAGCTAAGGTTGACCTCTAACTGTTGACTCCCATGCCTTACCTCCCAAGCGCTGAGATTACGGGTATATGCTGCCATACCGTATGGTTAAATTGTTTAAGAACTATACAGCAATAAAACATGCACCTACTAAAAGAAAAGAAAAGAAAAGAAAAGAAAAGAAAAGAAAAGAAAAGAAAATATCTAATAAAAAAATAAAGAAAGAAACACAGCAAATAAACCATGAAGAGCTAACTATTCAATCCCAAGGGTTGAGGCCACAGCTCAGTGGGCAAAGTGCTTGCCGCACAGCCATGAGGACCTCAATTCGGATCCCAGAACCCACATTTTAAAAGTCAGGTAGCCACATGTATCACCATGTACTTGTAGTCCTAATGCTGGGTAGTGGGCAGATCCCAGGGGTTCTGGCCGGCCTTCCTCTCAGTTCAATGAGAAACCCTGTCTACTGGGCAGACAGCCCTGAATCAACCTCTGGCCTCCTCAAGCACGTGCACCAGTGAGCACATCCCACGTATCCCACACATTGGTTGACACATATGCATGTACTACACAACACACACACACACACACACAAAGAGATGTTCAGTCTCACTGAGAATTAGAGACATGCAAATGAAGAACATTTAATCAGCAAACATAAATGAAGTCTGATAGCATCAAGTATTTACTAGGATAAGGATTAATTGAAACAATAATACACTGGCAATGGGAGTGTTAGTTGGTGCATTTTTTTAGAAATAAGTTAAAAATACCTTATTCACCAATCTAATAATATTCTAATAAGCTAAATATTCACAAATTAATGACCCAGCAATTTGACTTCTAGTTATGAACCCATAAATGCAGATGAAATTTAGACACATCTGTACCTAGAATTTACCTAAAAACACACAGAGAAATGTATGTAGCACATTGCTCATAACTAAAAAAAAAACAAAAACAAAAAACAAAAAAACAAAAAGCAAAAACAAAAACAGAGGTTTTGAAAGATTGCTCAGTGGTTAAGAACACTTGTTGCTCTTGGAGACCACCTGAGTTCAATCCCCAGCGCCCATGTGGTGGCTTACAATCATCTGTAACTCCAAGTCCAGAGGATCCAATGCCCTCTTCTGGCCCTCCTGGGCAGCATGCACATGGTACATAGACATACTTGCAGGCAAACAGCCATGCACATAAGATAAGTTGAAATAAAGCTTTAAAACACCAGGGCCTAGGTTGTAACTCAGTTGGAAGGATTGATTGCCTAGAATGTAAGAGGGTCCAGGTTCATTCCATCTTCAGCACTGGGTAATGCTGTACGATGATAGCGATGATAGCGAGAAATGTCTGGAACCCAAGTTCAAGGTCATCCTTCACTGCATAACAAGTGTGAGGACAGTCTGGGACACACGAGACCCTATCTCAATCATAATAATAATTTGTAAGTAACAGAAACTACTAGAATCACGGAGCATGGTGGCATATGCCTTTAACCCCAGGACCTGAGAATCACAGTACCTTAGTTTAGGGTTAGCAATGCTGAGATGAAACACCAGGACGAAAGCTATTTGAAAAAGCCAGCTGAAGCTGGGAAAGAGACTTGGGCTAGCAGAGTTGGGAGAGAAGGCAGTTGTTGCCGAAGAGATTGTTAGGAGTCAGTTGAGCTGAAAGATAGGCTAGAACAGTTGTTATGGTTTGGAGCTACTAGTGTTGGGGAAACTGGGAGAAGGGGTTGTTTCAGGAGACTGTTGGGGAACTGAGGGAGGAATGGTTGGTAGAAACATTTGAAGGGGCTGACTGGAAACTAGAGGAACAGTTGAGAAAGAAATTAAATTCAGGGATTCTTTCTCTCTGTCTTCATTTCTTTGTCTCTCTCTCTCTCTCTCTCTCTCTCTCTCTCTCTCTCTCTCTCTCTCTCTCTCTCTCTCTCTCTCTCCCTCCCTCCCTCCCCAACCCCACTCCCATGCTTCTTTGTCTCCTATCTAGTGTTTGGAGATGGAATTAGAGAGATAACAGGTGGAAAAAAGAAGAACCCACAAAGACCAGCTACAGATAAAAGCAATATAAACAACAGAATTACTACAAATTGTGACAAAGACAATGCCTGAGTGTCAAAGGGCAAAGTGATGAGCCTGGGGCGGGCAGGTGTGGCGGGCAGGTGTAGCAGGCAGGTGTAGGTCGGTCTCAGTGTCAGTGATGGGAATTCTGGGTTGTCAACTTGACTACATCCCTAATTAACTAAAACCCAAAAAAAAGGAAAGAAGGGCCACACTCAGGAAGGATTTTTGCTTAATCTGAAGTAGGAAGATCAACTTTTTGAGGTGGGAAGACACATCTTTAATCCGTGTCTTCTAAGCTGGGAAAACATCTGGGCCACGACTTTTGTGACAGCCTATACAGGGTCCCGAAAGTCAGACACAGCTGGGCAGTGGTGTCCCACACCTTTAAGCCCAGCACGTGGGAGGCAGAGGCAGGTGGATTTCTGAGTTCGAGGCCAGCCTGGTCTACAGTGAGTTCCAGGACAGCCAGGGCTACACAGAGAAACCCTGTCTCGAAAAACCAAAAACTTAAAAAAAAAAAAAAAAAAAAGAAAAAAAAGTCAGACACGCTCTGTTTTGTTTTGTTTGTTGTTTTGTTTTGTTTTGTTTTGTTTTTTTTTTTTTTTGCTTGCCAGCTTTTCTGCACACTACCAAGAGCATTCCTCCATTAGTAGTAGAGTCTACTTCTTTGGGGTTTTGGCATATACTAAAGACCACCTGAGGCATACAGCTGTTGGCTTTACATGTCACTCAAGCTCAGGGAAAGCCTTCCCAGACTTGAACCCCTTTTGTAAACTTCATAAACTTATACTTCATATACGTTGTAAACTTTGTAAACCCTTGAGGCAGAAAAGTGGTCAGTGCTCTCTCTCACACACACAGTGTTGGGAACCAGAGAGCTTGGCTCAACACCCCCAGCTGAGCTATTTGCACAGGTTTCTTGAGAGCAAAACATCCCATGGATTTGCCTGATTCCTGCCTTCCTGCCCTGTGTGGTACAGACTTCCCAGGCGCCTGACCTATGACTATAATTGTTTTTTCCTGTTCCCTTCCCTGGCCTCTAGTATATATGTTGCTGGTCTCTCAGTAAAGCTTTGGCATTCTCCTTGCAGAATAACCCATGTCTGAGTTTTTTGTTAATCCCCCAGGCCTACTCGCAATAGTCGGTACTGTGGCAGCGCAGGCAAGTGGAGGTCCCACCGAGATCGGGAAAGAGAGGAGCACCTGACTGGATGCTTCCAAGGAAAGCTGGCCGGCGAAAGGAACAGGAACGTATTGGAGAATATATGTTGCAAGAAACAGCTGCTCTGTCAGCACAGCTCCTGGGGTGCTCCAGCAGTGAGGCATCTTCCCTAGGCCTCATCTAACTGTCATAATGACATTTCCAACCTCGGTAACCATCACAAAGGTTATCTCCATCCCCTCAATAGGACCTTCCCCATATTATGTCAGTTTTAGGTGAAAAGTCTGAACAGGAAAACACAACAATTCTGAGCTCTCCCAAGCTGAGGACTTGAAATCTCACCAATCTTCACCCTGGAAATCTCCACCCTAAAAAGTTCTGCACTACCACACAAGCCCTATATAAAGGTTGTTTCTGCTCAGTTCCCTGCTGTCTGCTTCCAGGAGTAAAGGCAGCCACTCCTGGATTCATGCCTTCACACCCTGGATCCTCCCACATAAATCTCTTTTATGAGATTTGCTGCAATCTCAAGGCAAGCAGCAATGAAGAGAAGAAGGAAAGAAGTGTTGCGGGGCTGAGGCTCCTGAGCTCCTCAGATCAGCTGGGGAGACCCTTCCCTGGCAGCTGCAATACCTTTGTGAGGAGCACTGTTCCACCTCAGAGCTGTGTGGTTCCTAGACTTACGAATCCCAGGACACCTTCCCATCGGATCATAAAGGCCAACACCAGCCCCATGGGCTGAACAACGACCAGATTTCTGGACTTTATATTCATAGACAGCCATTGTTGGATTGGCTGGACCACAACCTCATTCTAATAAATCCCCTTTTGATATAGAGAGAGATTCACTCTATAAGTTCTGTTACTCTAGAGAACCCTGACTAACACAGTTACTAATAGCATTCTAGTTCTTTGGGTTGTGACATGGCTTATAAATGTGGTAAGAAGGAAAGAAGGAAGAAAGGAAGAAAGGAAGGGAGAGAGGGAAGGAGGGAGGGAGGGAGAGAAGGAAGGAAGGAGGAAGGGAGGGAGGGAAGGAAGGGAGGGAGGGAGGAGCTGAGGACTGTTGTAGCACACATCTCTAATATTTTTTCCAATCATGAAGAATATTACCTCACCATAAATTATCTCAGGTAACCATAGATATTCAGTTATTTTCCTAGAAGGTGCAAAGAATATTACTTCATTATTTTGAAGTTAAACTGAATTGTGCAACTGTTCTAGACACAAAATACAAGCAGAGTCACTTTGAGGCTGGAGCCTTTGAGGAAGGCAAGGTGTCTATCAACCTCTTTTCCAAACTCAGTAAATTCCTAAAATGTATACAGCATTTGTGGTGTTACTCACCCTTCTGTCACTGTGACAATACACCTGAGATAATTAATTGCTAAGGAAGAAAAGTTTATTTTGGAAGCAGTTTTGATCAGTAGTGAGTTGGCACTGTTGCTTGGGCCTGTGGAGAAAACGTCAGGGTGGAAAACATGTGGTAGTCAGGGTGACCAGAAAGCAAAGGAAGGAAACGGAAGGAACCAAGCCAGGGCCCCAATACTTTTTTCAAGGGTACATCCCCTGTGTCCTAACTTCCTCCTCTGATACTTCATTTCTGAAGGGTTGCACCCCAGCCAATACCACCACAGATTACCCCACAGAGCCTTTGGGAGACACAAAACTGTAGCAGTCTGCTTGATGATGTTTATAAGTGATAGAGAAATGTTAGACAAGCACTCCTTAAGGGTTCTTTGGAAAGTTGGTTGGATGATATTTTGCCTGGCAAACATGTGAAGGAGCATTTCATTAAAGTGGACACAGGTGTGAAAGGCTAAGGCAGACTTGTGAAGGAATGTTTCGATGAAGCAGACAGGGGAGAGAGGATGTTCTGCTAAAGTAAACACGTGAAAGGACACATGATGAAGGATTGTTGATGACACACATTTATCGGTCTGCCTTACATGGTGTAGTTGAGCTGCATATGTCAGGACTCTGAGGACTCAGGCTGATTGGATGCACCTGCTGAGGCAAGGCCCATGGAGGACACGTGATGTTTGGAGTCCTAAATAGGACTCCAGAGAGCGATGGAGACAGAGCTTGGCTTCCTGGCACGGCAAGCTGTGCAACGCTTGTGGGTCTCTCATCTTCCCTGAGAGAGGCACAGCTGAGAACTTCTCCTGGTGTTCCTCCTGGTCCCTCCTGCTGACTCAAGCCGAGACTGAGGCCTGGCTGTCTCTGCTAGGTCGTGTCACTGTTGTTGCTAAGCCAACTGCACTGCTGGTGTACCCCCGCGGTGTTTGCAAGTGGATCGAGCTGCCACAGCTTGCTAACCTGTGAACTTCATTGCTGATTTTCAGACAACACAGATGGGCATTGCTCCAAAGAACCTTTCTAAACAGATCCCCATTCCCCGTATCCTTTTCTTTTCCACGAGCTCTGGTGGGTGGTGGGCTACAGGGGAGTTAAAGTGTTTAAGAACCATCAACAAAAAGACAATAATTGCACTTTTAGCCTTTAAAATGCAAATACTGAATGCAAGGAAAATATCAGACCATTGAGAACAAGGCCAACATTTATAGATGAGTGGATGAGATATAGAGCTGATATTAGGCCATGTTCGCCTAACATGACCTTAATAAAACAAACTGCCACTAGAAGCCTAGAGATTACCCATATTTTTAAATATTTTAATTGTGGCAAACGATGTCATCTCAAAAAACAACAACAACAACAACAAAAAACCTGCTGAACTAAACCAGCCTGTTTAAGGATGTTCTGACATCAGAATGAAAAACAGGACATGTGTTACACTGGGTAAGGGGTTGTGCCTATATTTCCACATGGGGGAAAAAAGCAATGAGTTCCTTCCAAGTTGATAAAAATCAGAAATGACAAAAGAAAATGCCCTAAAGACCTTGGCGGCTACAGACAAGAAGAAGGAGACTAACAAGATAGGTGATATATATATGTACATCACTATGTGTTGTGTATGTCTCTATACACAGAGACAGTTCTGAAACTGGCTGAGACTTAAATGTCTATATACAGCCAATAGCACATATTGGGTACAAAATTCTCATGACTTGTTATACATACCATCTTTTAAGATGAATAGCCGGGCAGTGGTGGCTCAAGCCTGTAATCCCAGCACTCTGGGAGGCAGAGGCAGGCAGATTTCTGAGTTTGAGGCCAGCCTGGTCTACAGAGTGCGTTCCAGGACAGCCAGGGCTATACAGAGAAACCCTGTCTCAAAAAAACAAAAACAAACAAACAAAAAAAAGATGGCATGAATGGAGATTTATATTACAGTTTGATTATGTGATTAAACTAATCTCTGAAGAAAGACTTTATTTATTGATCTTTATTTATTGATCTTTACTAACCAATCTATGCAACCTGAATGTTCCTCAATAATGTCTTTACAGAGCTCTATGTTACTTGTAAGGTTTGTATATTACAGAATGAAAAAGGAGAAATACATCCCTAACAAGATTCACGCTCTGAGATGCTGAGATTCTGGGACCTTTCATCCTAGCTCCTTGTTTGATTCTGCCTCAACTACATTGAAGCTGTTTCCTCTGAAGACTTGTTTCCAGGACATTGCCGGAACAGCTAGCTCACCCATCCCGCCTTTCACACTGTTATGGTCAAGATGTCAGCTAGGCCATGAACTTTCTCAGCACAGAGAGACTAGAAGGAAGGCAAATGACACCAGCTAGCCCTCCTATGACAAAACCAATTTTCCCAATTTCCTTTGGGCCCCAAGAAGGAATTTTTTGCCCCAATTCAGCTACAAACAGACAAAAGAAGATCCTTGTCCCAGTCCCATAGGTTGGAGTGGATGGTCCTGGATATTTTATAAATTATAGATATATTGTCATTTTTAAGGGATAATTTACAAATAATGTACCTTTGGACAGGAAGAAAACTAGAGAGCTTAGACTCAAGGATTTTTACCTTTCCTTTCCTCTTCTCTATTCTTCCTTCTTAGGTAAAGGAAAGGGGGATGGAAGAGAAAAAGGGGATATAGTAATATAGAAATTAGAGGAATAGACAAATGGAAATAAGCTATCAAATTTACTCTTAAAACATTATCTTACATTGGTATCTTACATTGGTAGAAATCTTTATAATTAATACAAATTACAGTTATAATTTTACATTGGAATAGAATTTATAGATTGATACAGGTTTAAAGATTTCATTAGTATGAATTTATTATATTGATACAAAATTTAAAATTAATATTGTTAACCTTTGGTAGACATTGTGCCTACACATCCCGTCTAAGAAAACAAGGCTTAGACCCAGTCCTTCTAATAACCGTCATTACAGACTATTTAGGATGGTTAAGTAACACAAGTTAAGGGCCAGAGAGTAAAGTCCTGGTTATATTAGATTCTGATTTCATTATAATAAAATGTTTTTAATTCACACAATAAAAATGACTAAGAATAGTTAAGGGGTGACAGTTCAGCTATACTTTACATAGATAGTCTCCAAAACTGTCCATAATATGATATTTAAGACCATTTCATTATTAAAGCTCATTTGAGGAGAGGCACATCTGTTTATGACAGCAGCCCATTCTTGGCTCAAAGCAGAAATTGGGCTTCAATGGAATTGCTCCAGTTGTAGTGAGATAGCCACTAGGCAAGAATTGCCTCAATTCATTTACAGACAAAAATATTGTCCAAAAAAAAAAAAGAGAACACATTATGCAGAAGAGTTGACTGATAGCTCTGCCAATATAGAGTAAGCTGTCCTTGATAATTCTGCTTTACAAAGGTCTGTCAGCTGATCCTGGGCCAGAGGCTGAAAACAAATGCTTCATTTTGAGAAATGAGGAACTGTCCAGGTAGTCAGCCATCTCTACAAATTGGTTAAGTTTAGAAAGCTATGTTTTGTGCTTCTTCGTATATTTTCAGGTAATATTTAGGTTGTTCTCGAATTTCTAATGGGGTTGAAGACTAGTTATAGTCTCATAGTCAACTCAAGTTGTTTAACATTGAGAGAGATAATACAGATTTGAGAAGATGGTTTTCAGATACAAGCTAAAACCAGAACATAATTCAGGTATAAAATTATAAGCTTTTAAAGTTAGGATAGATGGTAAAGTGCTTTATCTAAATTGACAAATATGATGGACTGAGTGTTACGTGTATCTTATATTTTGTAATTTGCATAATTTTAAGTTATGCTCAATTTACATCTGAAAGAAAAGAGCCTTTTAATTGGATAAAAGGGGGGAAATGTGGGTTGCCCTGGTGCTGTTTGATGTTAATCCTGCTTCCTCAAGACTGTCTGCCCCAATGAGGAGTGGATCGTGTACTCAGGTGATTTCAAGTGAACCTTCTCCCCATTTTAACTGGTCAAAAAAAGGCTAGAGCCTATGATTAGACAATAGAAGGCAAAGGTGGGGCTAGAGGTTTTAGAGAGTGGGGGAGAGTAGTGAATGAGAGAAGAGGAAAGGTGGAGGAGGAAGAGGGAGAAGAAAGAACTACATGGCCTGAAGAAGCCACAAGTAGCAAGGGCTCTCATAGCTGCAGAATAGATTAGTGTAGTGATAGGTCTGCTCGATTTAGGCATACAGCTTATAAATATTATAACTAAGTTGTGTGTTTTTACATGGGCTTATCGGGGTTGGACATTTACCACAACACTTTCTTACAGTAATTATGCCCTAAACTTTCTCATACAGCTGCTATCGGTATTACTAGGCAGAAGGCCTTGTGTGTAATATGTATACTGTATACACTTGTTGGCCGCATTTTGGCTTTTTCCAGCTGCACTGATGTCATTGAAACATAGAATTTGTATTTTTGAGGTCATCTTCCTTTATTTTTTTTATTCAATATAATTTATTTACATTTCAAATGATTTCCCCTTTTCTAGCCCCCGACTCCCCGAAAGTCCCGTAAGTCCCCTTCTCTTCCCCTGTCCTCCCACCCACCGCTTCCCACTTCCCCGTTCTGGTTTTGCCGAATACTGTTTCACTGAGTCTTTCCAGAACCAGGGGCCATTCCTCCTTTCTTCTTGTACCTCATTTGATGTGTGGATTATGTTTTGGGTATTCCAGTTTTCTAGGTTAATAACCACTTATTAGTGAGTGCATACCATGATTCTCCTTTTGAGTCTGGGTTACCTCATTTAGTATGATGTTCTCTAGCTCCATCCATTTGCCTAAGAATTTCATGAATTCATTGTTTCTAATGGCTGAATAGTACTCCATTGTGTAGATATACCACATTTTTTGCATCCACTCTTCTGTTGAGGGATACCTGGGTTCTTTCCAGCATCTGGCAATTATAAATAGGGCTGCTATGAACATAGTAGAGCATGTATCCTTATTACATGGTGGGGAATCCTCTGGGTATATGCCCAGGAGTGGTATAGCAGGATCTTCTGGAAGTGAGGTGCCCAGTTTTCTGAGGAACCGCCAGACTGATTTCCAGAGTGGTTGTACCAATTTGCAACCCCACCAGCAGTGGAGGAGTGTTCCTCTTTCTCCACACCCTCTCCAACACCTGCTGTCTCCTGAATTTTTAATCTTAGCTATTCTGACTGTTGTAAGATGAAATCTTAGGGTTGTTTTGATTTGCATTTCCCTAATGACTAATGAAGTTGAGCATTTTTTAAGATGCTTCTCTGCCATCTGAAGTTCTTCAGGTGAGAATTCCTTGTTTAACTCTGTACCCCATTTTTTAATAGGGTTGTTCGGTTTTCTGGAGTCTAACTTTTTGAGTTCTTTATATATATTGGATATTAGCCCTCTATCTGATGTAGGATTTGTGAAGATCTTTTCCCAATTTGTTGGTTGCCAATTTGTCCTCTTGATGGTGTCCTTTGCCTTACAGAAACTTTGTAATTTTATGAGGTCCCATTTGTCAATTCTTGCTCTTAGAGCATACGCTATTGGTGTTCTGTTCAGAAACTGTCTCCTTGTACCGATGTCCTCAAGGGTCTTCCCCAGTTTCTTTTCTATTAGCTTCAGAGTGTCTGGCTTTATGTGGAGGTCCTTGATCCATTTGGATTTGAGCTTAGTACAAGGAGACAAGGATGGATCAATTCACATTCTTCTGCATGCTGACCTCCAGTTGAACCAGCACCATTTGTTGAAAAGGCTATCTTTTTTCCATTGGATGTTTTCAGCCTCTTTGTCGAGGATCAAGTGGCCATAGGTGTGTGGGTTCATTTCTGGATCTTCAATCCTGTTCCATTGATTCTCCTGCCTGTCACTGTACCAATACCATGCAGTTTTTAACACTATTGCTCTGTAGTATTGCTTGAGGTCAGGGATACTGATTCCCCCAGATTTTCTTTTGTTGCTGAGAATAGTTTTAGCTATCCTGGGTTTTTTGTTGTTCCAGATGAATTTGATAATTGCTCTTTCTAACTCTGTGAAGAATTGGGTTGGGATTTTGATGGGTATTGCATTGAATCTGTATATTGCTTTTGGCAAAATGGCCATTTTAACTATATTGATTCTACCGATCCATGAGCATGGGAGGTTTTCCCATTTTTTGAGGTCTTCTTCCATTTCCTTCTTCAGAGTCTTGAAGTTCTTGTCATAAAGATCTTTCACATGTTTGGTAAGAGTCACCCCAAGATACTTTATACTGTTTGTGGCTTTTGTGAAGGGGGTCATTTCCCTAATTTCTTTTTCAGCCTGCTTATCCTTTGAGTATAGGAAGGCAACTGATTTGTTTGAGTTGATTTTATAACCTGCCACTTTGCTGAAGTTGTTTATCAGCTGTAGGAGCTCTCTAGTGGAGTTTTTTGGGTCACTTAGGTAGACTATCATGTCTTCTGGGAATAATGATAGTTTGATTTCTTCCTTTCCAATTTGTATCCCTTTGACCTCCTTATGTTGTCGAATTGCCTGAGCTAGTACCTCAAGTACAATATTGAAAAGATAAGGAGAAAGGGGGCAGCCTTGTCTGGTCGCTGATTTCAGTGGGATTGCTTCAAGTTTCTCTCCATTTAGTTTGATGCTGGCTACCGGTTTGCTGTATATTCCTTTTACTATGTTTTGGTATGGGCCTTGAATTCTTGTTCTCTCCAAGACTTTAAGCATGAAAGGATGCTGAATTTTGTCAAATGCTTTTTCAGCATCCAATGAAATGACCATGTGGTTGTGTTCTTTGAGTTTGTTTATGTAGTGGATTGTATTGATGGATTTCCGTATATTGAACCAACCCTGCATTCCCGGGATAAGGCCTACTTGATCATGGTGGATGATCGTTTTGATGTGTTCTTGGATTCGGTTGGCAAGAATTTTATTGAGTATTTTTCCATCGATGTTCATAAGGGAAATTGGTCTGAAGTTCTTATTCTTTGTTGGATCTTTGTGTGGCTTTGGTATCAGCGTAATTGTGGCTTCGTAGAAGGAATTGGGTAGTGTTCCTTCTGTTTCTATTTTGTGGAATAGTTTGAAGAGTATTGGTGTTAACTCTTCTTTGAAGGTCTGATAGATTTCTGCACTGAAACCATCTGGTTTTGTGCTTTTTTTGGTTGGAAGACTTTCTATGACTCCTTCTATTTCTTTAGGCATTATGGGACTGTTTAGATGGTCTAGTTGGTCCTGATTTAATTTTGGTATTTGGTATCTGTCAAGGAAATTGTCCATTTCCTCCAGATTCTCCAGTTGTGTTGAGTACAGGCTCTTGTAGTAGGATCTGATGATTTTTTGGATTTCCTCAGTTTCCGTTGTTATATCTCCCTTTTCATTTCTAAGTTTGTTAATTTGGATACTTTCTCTGTGCCCTTTGGTCAGTCTGGCTAAGGGTTTATCTATCTTGTTGATTTTCTCAAAGAACCAGCTCCTGGTTTTGTTGATTTTTTGTATGGTTCTCTTTGTTTCTACTTGATTGATTTCAGCCCTGAGTTTGATGATTTCCTGCCTTCTACTCCTCCTGGGTGAAATAGCTTCTTTTTGTTCTAGGGCTTTCAGGTGTGTCATTAAGCTGGTAATGTATGCTCTCTCCATTTTCTTTTTGGAGGCACTCAGGGCTATGAGTTTTCCTTTTAGCACTGCTTTCATTGTGTCCCATAGATTTGGGTATGTTGTGTTTTCATTTTCATTGTGTTCTAAAAAGTCTTTAATTTCTTTCTTTATTTCTTCCTTGACCAAGGTATCATTGAGTAGAGTATTGTTCAGTTTCCATGTGTATGCGGGTTTTCTGTTGTTTCTGTTGCTATTGAAGACCACTTTTACTCCATAGTGATCAGATAGGAGGCATGGGATTAGTTCGATCTTCTTATATTTGTTGAGGTCTGTCTTGTGACCAATTATATGGTCGATTTTGGAGAAGGTACCATGAGGTGCTGAGAAAAAGGTATATTCTTTTGTTTTAGGATAGAATGTTCTATATATATCTATTAAATCTAATTGGTCCAAAGCTTTAATTAGTTTCATTGTGTCCCTGTTTAGTTTCTGTTTTCCTGATCGGTCCATTGAGGAAAGTGCTGTGTTGAAGTCACCCACAATTATTGTGTTAGGTGCAATGTGTGCTTTGAGCTTTAATAAAGTTTCTTTTACGAAAGAGGGTGCCCGTGCATTTGGAGCATAGATGTTCAGGATTGAGAGTTCTTCTTGTTGTATTTTTCCTTTGACCAGCAAGAAGTGTCCCTCAGAGTCTCTTTTGATGACTTTGGGTTGAAAGTCAATTTTATCTGATATTAAAATGGCTACTCCAGCTTGTTTCCTGAGACCATTTGCTTGTAAAATTGTCTTCCAGCCTTTTACTCTAAGGTAGTGTTTGTCTTTGACCCTGAGGTGTGTTTCCTGTAAGCAGCAAAATGTAGGGTCCTGTTTATGTACCCAGTCAGTTAGTCTGTGTCTTTTTATTGGGGCATTAAGTCCATTGATGTTAAGAGATATTAAGGAATAGTGATTGTTACTTCCTATCATTTTTGATGTTATTTTTTAAATTTGATTGGTTAACTACTTTTGGGTTTGATGAAAGGTTACTATCTTGCTTTTTCCAGGGTGAAGTTTCCCTCCTTGTATTGGTGTTTTCCTCCTATTATCCTTTGTAGGGCTGGGTTTGTGGATAGATATTGGGTAAACTTGGTTTTGTCATGAAATATCTTAGTTTCTCCATCTATGGTGATTGAGAGTTTTGCTGGATATAGTATTTTGGTTGGCATTTGTGTTCTCTTAGAGTCTGCATGAGATCTGCCCAGGACCTTCTAGCCTTCATAGTCTCAGGTGAAAAGTCTACTGTGATTCTGATAGGTCTTCCTTTATATGTTACTTGGCCTTTTTCTCTTACTGCCTTTAATATTCTTTCTTTGTTTAGAACATTTGGTGTTTTGATTATTATGTGACGGGAAGTATTTCTGTTCTGGTCCAGCCTGTTTGGAGTTCTGTAGGCTTCTTGTATATTCATGGGCATCTCTCTCTTTAGGTTAGGGAAGTTTTCTTCCATAATTTTATTGAAAATATTTGCTGGCCCTTTAAGTTGTAAATCTTCACTCTCATCTATGCCTATAATCCTTAGGTTTGGTCTTCTCATTGTGTCCTGGATTTCCTGGATATTTTGGGTTACAAGCTTTTTGCATTTTGCATTTTCTTTAACTGTCGAGTCCATGGATTCTATGGAATCTTCAGCATCTGAGATTCTTTCTTCTATCTCTTGTATTCTGTTGTTGATATTTGCATCTCTGTCCCCTGATTTCTTCCCAAGGCTTTCTATCTCCAAAGTTGTCTCCCTTTGAGTTTTCTTAGTTGTTTCTACTTCTGATTTTAGATCCTGGATGGTTTTGCTTAGCTCCTTCACTTGCTTGTTTGTGCTTTCCTATAATTCTTTAAGAGATTTTTGTGTTTCCTCTTTCATGACCTCAGCCTGTTGACCAAAGTTCTCCTGTATTTCTTTAAGTTTTTTTTTTGCGTTTCCTCATTGTTGGCTTTTGTATTCTCCTGGATTTCTTTCAATGATTTTTGTGTTTCCCTTGCAAGGGCTTCTAACTTTTGATCCATTTTCTCCTGAATTTCTTTAAGTATGTCCTTCATGTGTTCCTGTACCAGCATCATGACCAGTGATTTTAAATCCAAATCTTGTTTTACTGGTGTGTTGGGGTATCCAGGACATGCTGGTAGAGGAGAATTGGGTTCAGATGTTGCCATATTGCCTTGATTTCTGTTAGTGACGTTCCTGCGTTTGCCTTTTGCCATCTAGTTCTCACTGGTGTTACTTGGTCTTGTCAGTGCTGGACTCACCAGTGCAAGCTGCCCCTTCCCAGTTGGCCTCTGGTGCACAGCTTACCCCCTGCACTGCCTGTAGACAGGGTGCTGCTGCCCAGGCTGTTCAGATCCCGAAGCAGGCACCCGAAGGCTCCTGCTGGGGCCCGCTGGATTCACTGGAGCACACTGACTTCTCCCAGCTGGCCGCCCGGACCTGGTGATGTGGTGCTGCCGCCCAGGCTGATCTGGTTCCGGAAGCGGAGAGAGTTGAGCTGAGGGCTCCCGCCTGAGGCCTTGCCCCAGATTGTGTCTGTGATGGAGCCCGTGTGCACCCCCAGGGAGCACCGACGGTGTATGCTGCCGGGACCTCCTCTGTGTTCTGATCACTCCACTGGGCAGCCGATCCCCCAACAGGGCTGGCACACACAAGGTTAGCCTGGCTGCCTAGGCCCTAATTCCTGGCAAAAGCCTGGGAGGCCAAGGTCCGAGTCAAGTTCCCGTAGGGCTATGACTGTTAATTGGGTCCGCCAGGTGACCAGGATGGCGGGCGTGTGCGCCCGTGCTCCCCGAAAGCTCCGGGAGAGTCTGCTGTGCTAACAACCTCCTGGGCAGGTTGACTCACAGATGGCCCACCAAGCCGCCCAGATCTTGGGGTCAGTCCTGTGCCTTTCGGGACCTAGACCCCCGCTTTGTTAGCCTCAGGCTATGCCCGTTTTGGCTCTGCCCGCCAGAGCTCTCTGTTTTCCTGCAGGCAAAATGGCGGCGAGCGCACAGGCCCGAGCAAAAAACCTCTTGGCTGGGTTGGCTCCCCGATGCCCCCCCACCCCCAGAACAGCCAAGGGCCTGTGTGCAGGCCAACGCCCGTCGGGCTCAGACCCCTGCGGTGTTGGCCTCGGATTATGATTGTGTACCTCAGACTGTCCGATGTCACTGGATTTCCAAATCAAGATGGAGAGGCCGAGTTCTGAAGTGGCTTCCGTGCAGCGAAAGGCGCCGCAAAACTGCAGCTGTTTGCAGCCCGGCTGGTCAGTGAAGGTCAGTGGTCGGGGGCGCAGGGCCTAATTGGACCCTGTGTCACCTTGGTTCCACTGCTGATGGCCCTCAGCTGGACCAGCCACTGCTGTACTGCCGCCGCACCGCCGCCGCCGCGGCCGCCCGTCCATCTTCCATTATTATTGGTAGTAGTGCGTTGGAGTATGCTGTGTGAAGTTGTGTCACTGTCCTTCCTCACCTACCTAAGGCATTCTCTAATTAGATTTAAGAAAAATATGTTGGCTAATTACCTGGGCAGGAAATGGAAGGCTGGACTTCTTGAGAGGGGATAAAGGAACTCTGGGAAGAAGAAAGAGGAAAGATTTTCATCAGGAGAGAAGAGAGGAGATGGACATTACTACAGCCCTGGAAGGTCTAGCTAGCCACATGGCTGGATGGGACTAGATGATCAGGGTTAGCTTAGAAGAACCAGTAGAGAGTCTGCCCTGCTAAGGCCTAAGCTCTGAAATATTAAAAGGTCTCTGTGTAGCTATTTGGAAAATTAGGTGGGTAAGGAACAACAGCCACTGTATCATTTTCCAGCCTGGATTAATATATACAAAGTATGATTATTCATTTTACAGTAGTACTTGCTTATGTTTATTTGTGTGTATGCATATGCACATGTGGAGGTCAGGACAATTTGTAAGGATTGGTTCTCTCCTTCCATGGTTTGGGCCCCAGGAAACTTGGGCCCTTCAGTTCCACAGTAAGCACATTACTGGCTTAGCCACCATGCTGGGTCAAGGTCATCTTCCTAAAGGAAATACTTTCCATGCCTTGGCATGATTTCATCTCAGGCTCTTTCTCTCTCACTCCTCACAGCATTCCCTTAGGTAGAGTTTGCAAATGTTTGGTGTGAATTGTGAGGTTCAGAGAGATGAAACAGGAGGAAAATAAGTTCTTTTCTCCAGGTGGTATTCTAAACTACAGATGAAGATTGGTTACTAGACTAGATGAAAGAGGAGGAACATTTTTACTGGATAAAAAGCTAATGTGGGATCCTCAGGCACAGCACGCCATTCCCAAGTGGTGCAGGGAAGTACCTTAACCATCCAGGAGTGCAGAGAGGCCTGACTGCACAGGTAAAACCATGCCTTATGCTCAGTGAATCACGACCTGAACCCTCTGGCAGAAGCCCTCAAGTTTCTGTCTCTGGCTTGGGACCACGCTCTGCCACCTCGCACCATATCCAAGTGGCTCACAAAGATAGCTAATCACTCAGGAGTTCAGAGAGACCAGACAGCATAGATGGGACCACCCCTGCTGCTCAGAGGAAACAGCTGGAAACCCTGAGGACACAAGAACCTAGTAAGAGCCTGAGATAAGAGTCTTCCTATTTCTGCCTGCTCCCAGAGTTGATTGGGGCCACAGAGCTACATACCCAAATGCAACCACAAGTGAGCCAGTCTCCAGGAGTACCTTACCTACCTGTGTACATAGAGAGAACCGGTCTCCCAGGAGCACAGACACAGAGGCTTGCATGACAGAAAAGGCACAGTCAGAAACAGCATTACCAACTAACACTACAGATAACCAGATGGCAAAAGGCAGAGGCAAGAACATGACCAACAGAAACCAAGGCAACATAGCACCATGTGAATCAAGTTCTCCCACAACAGCAAGTCCTGGATACCCCAACACACCAGAAAAGCAAGATCTGGATTTAAAATCACATCTCATGATGCTGATGGAGGATTTCAGGAAGGACAAAAATAAACCCCTTAAAGAAGTACAGGAGAACATGAGTTAACAGGTAGAAGCCCAAAACAAGAAACACAAGAAAATCCCTTAAAGAAATACAGGAGAACATGGGTCAACAAACAGAAGCCCTTAAAGAGGAAACCCAAAAAAACCCTTAAAGAATTATAGGAAAACACAAACAAACAAGTGAAGGAACTGAACAAAACCATCCAGGGTCTAAAAATGGAAGTGGAAACAACTAAGAAATCACAAAGAGAGACAACTCTGGAGATAGAAAACATTGAAAAGAAATCAGGAGTCATAGATGAAAACATCAACAACAGAATCCAAGAGATAGAAGAAAGAATCCCAGGGGCTGAAGATACCATAGAAAACATTGACTCAACAGTCAAAGAAAATGTAAAATGCAAAAATCTTATAAGCCAAAACATCTAGGAAATCCAAGACACAATGAGAAAACCAAACCTAGGGATTATAGGTATAGAAGAGAACAAAGTTTTACAACTTAAAGGGCCAGTAAATATTTTCAACAAAATTATAGAAGAAAACTTCCCTAACCTAAAGAGAGAGGTGCCTGTGAACATACAAGGAGCCTACAGAACTCCAGACTGGTCCAGAACAGAAATTCCTCCAATCACATAATAATCAAAACACCAAATGTACTAAACAAAAAAAGAATATTAAAAGCAGTAAGAGAAAAAGGCCAAGTAACATATAAAAGCAAATCTATCAGAATTAGACCAGACTTCTCACCAGAGACCATGAAGCAAGAAGATCCTGGGCAGATGTCATACAGACCCTAAGAGAACACAGATGCCAGCCCAAACTACTATACCCAGCAAAACTCTCAATCACCATAGATGGAGAAACCAAGATAGTCTATGGTAAAACCATATTTACACAATATCTTTCCACAGATCCAGCCCTACAAAGGATAATAGACAGAAAATGCCAATATAAGGAGGGCAACAACACCCTAGAAAAAGCAAGATAGTAAACTTCTTTCAACAAACCCAAAAGAAGATAAGCACACAAACACAAAAATAACATCAAAAATAACAGGAAGCAAGAATCACTATTTCTTAATATCTCTTAACATCAATGGACTCAATTCCCCCAAAAAAGACATAGACTAACAGACTGGATATGTAAATAGGATCCAGCATTTTGCTGCATAGAGGAAATGCACCTCAGTGTCAAAGACAGACACTACCTCAGAGTAAAATGCTGGAAAACAATATTTTTTAAGATTTATTTATTTATTTAAATGAGTACACTGTCACTGTCTTCAGACACACCAGAAGAGGGCATCAGATCTCATTACGGATGGTTGTGAGCCACCATGTGGTTGCTGGGATTTGAACTCAGGACCTTCGGGAGAGCAGTCTGCTCTTAACCGCTGAGCCATATCTCCAGCCCGGAAAACAATTTTATAAGCAAATGGTTCCAGGAAACAAGTTGGAGGAGCCATTCTAATATTGTATAAAATTGACTTTCAACCAAGAATCATCAAAAAAGACACAGAAGCACACTTCATACTCATCAAAGGAAAATCTACCAATAAGAACTCTCAATTTTAAACATCTGTTACAAATGCAAGGGCACCCACATTTGTAACAGAAACTTTACTAAAGCTCAAAGCACACATTGTATCTCACACAATAATTGTGGGTGACTTCAACACCCCACTCTCCTCAATGGACAGATCAGGGAAACACAATGAATTCATGAAATTCTTAGGCAAATGGATGGAGCTAGAGAACATCATTCTAAGTGAGGTAACCCAGTCTCAAAAGATCAATCATGGTGCGCACTCACTAATAAGTGGATATTAGCCTAGAAAATTGAAATACCCAAGACATAATCAACACATCAAATAAGGGAGAAGAAGAACGGAGAAGTGGCCCCTGATTCTGAAAGACTCAGTGTAGCAGTATAGGGCAAAACCAGAACAGGGAAGTGGGAAGGGGTGGATGGAAGAACAGGGGGAGGAAAGGGGGCTTATGGGACTTTCGGGGAGTGGGGGACCAGAAAAGGGGAAATCATTTTAAATGTAAATAAAAAATATATCAAATAAAAATTTTAAAAATGTGGAAAAAAGTTGTATCTAAGTAGCATCAGATCCTGGGCTTGAGCTGTCTTCAGCTTACAGAAGTTCTTCTTTCCATTGTAGCAACTTTCTGCATTCTTCATAAAATCTAAGACCTGTTGATGAACTGTATTGTGCAGAATGAATCACAAATTACAATATGCCACTGGATGACCATGAACCTTCGTTAGAGACAATGAAGTGCTAAGTATAAAGTTACAGGAAGTATACGTGTCATTTGAGCATTGGTCTTAGACCCAGATGTAGTTAAAAATCTCTTTTGTTAGAGGTTATGGAGCTATGCAAATATACAAAGAAAATATTGGCTTAACAAGTACAGCCTCCTAAAAGTTTCCTAGGAACTGCCGAAGGAGCCACGTAAACAATGCAGCAGCTATGCTATTGCACTGAGATAACCCTGTGCATAAGGATGAAGTAACACCTAGGAGGAAGGATCGGTCCACTGTGGGGACATAGCAGTGATGCTCAGAAAATGAAGGAAAGACACTGGGGCAGGAGAGATGGAGCAGGGAGATGGAGCCCCACGGAGATGGAGCAGGGAGATGGAGCACCAGGGAGATGGAGCAGGGAATGGAGCACCAGGGAGGTGGAGCACCAGGGAAGTGGAGCACCAGTGAGATGGAGCAGGGAGATTGAGCACCAAGGAGATGGAGCCCCAGGGAGATGGAGCAGGGAGATGGAGCATCAGGGAGATGGAGCAGGGAGTGGAGCACTAGAGACGTAGAGCAGGGAATGGAGCACCAGGACATGGTGCATGGAATGGAGCACCAGGGACATGGAACAGTGAATGGAGCACCAGGGATATGGAGCAAGGAATGGGGCACCAGGGATATAGAGCAGGAATGGAGCACCAGTGACATGGAGCAGGGAAGGGAGCACCAGAGACATGGAGCAGGGAATGCAGCACCAGGGACATGGAACAGGGAATGAAGCACAGGGACATGGAACAGGGAATTGACCACCAGGGATAGAGAGCAGGAATGGAGCACCAGTGACATGGAGCAGGGAAGGGAGCACCAGAGACATGGAGCAGGGAATGTAGCACCAGGGACATGGAACAGGGAATGAAGCACCAGGGACATGGAACAGGGATTGACCACCAGGGATAGAGAGCAGGAATGGAGCACCAGTGACATGGAGCAGGGAATGGAGCACCAGGAACATGGAGCAGGGAATGGAGCACGAGGGAAGTGTGTATTGACTATGCACTGAATCTGGAACCATGGTAACAGACTCTCAGACCTTAACATGACTGACACCATGCTAAATGCTCCAAGACACCATCCTGGCATAAGAGTCCATCACATGGACACCTAGACCTGCAAAAAAGAGAACAAAGACCTAAATCATAGTTCACAGTTCTGGGAACGTCCCTGAAAGCACTAACCTTACATTTTGACTTCTGTAGTTCTGTCTATTGCTAACTGCTTTTGGCAATTGAAGTGTATCAACCAGGATACATTTTTTGTGCATAAAAAAGCCAAGCACATCTGGGTGATGTGCACGCCCCTTTAATCCCAGCATATGGGAGGCAGAAACAGGCCGATTTCTGAGTTCGAGGCCAGCCTGGTCTACAGAGTGAGTTCCTGTACAGCCAGGGCTACCCTATGTATCCCACCAGCCAGCAAATAAAGGCTCCCTGTTGACTATAGGAGTCCGTGTGTTCTCTGACTTATTTACCTCGGGTGGTTTTTCTCTTCCCGGACAGTACCCCTTCCTCTCAGGACTCCACTGAGCTCACCCCATTTCTTCTTAGGAGGACAAATGGGTGTCACATTCCTTTTTGGGTCATTACTTGTCTCCTCTGCATGGGGAAGAAGGTGGGGAGGGTGTGTCCACAGCATTCAGAATTCTATCATGTCTCCAGCTAGAGCTGTAGGATAGTAGAAACCAAGAGTGAAAACTACTGATCCTGAACCCCAAACTCACCCACCTAGGCTCATAGGTCAGTAGGTGCTGTCAGTGGAACCATTATCCCTAGAACTGGGGAATCTGAGCATGGCTGGAGCTCAGGGAGATCAGCTCTGCTGAGCGCTGTGCACGTGGGTCCTTTGCTCAGTGAACTCTCCTGCTCTGGTCAGGCTCAGTGTTGGTTGCTTTCCAGAACCCTGGCTACTTCGACATCCAGGCTGAGGACCTGGGGATCTGGCATGTGCCCAACAACAGCCCCCTGCACAGCTGGAGGAACAGCTCCCTGCTGAGGTACCGCACCTTCACTGACACCCTGCAGCACTTGGGCCATAATCTCTTTGGCCTCTACCAGGTACTCAAGCCTACTGGCCGGGGCTCCTTCTCATGGGTGTGGAGAGGGGCAGGTGTTTGAGATTGGGCGGAACCATCATAACACAGGCTTGTGTTCCACGTTTCCATAAAGCTAAAATGTAATGAATGTAAAAGTAACTTTTATTTGCCTCAAGTAATTGTCATCTAGGAGGTTTACTGCCTCCATCTGCTAACCTAGGCCTAGTCTTGGAAGTTTCTAGCCTCCCTACAATTACAATCTTATCTAGGCCTAGAATAATTTCAGCCCTGACTGCTCTTCCAGAGGTCCTGGGTTCAAATACCAGCGACCACATGGTGGCTCACAACCATCTGTAATGAGATCCGATGTCCTCTTCTGGTGTGTCCAAAGAAGCTACAGTATTCTTATATATTATAAATAAATAAATCTTTTTTTGTTTTTGGAAAAATATTTCTTAAAAAAAGAACAAGATGAGAAACAGTGGAGTAAAGTGCTCCCTCCCCTCCTTGTATCCTTCAGGATGTTTAAAGGAGTATTGCTGTATCCAGATTCCCAACCCTGATGTCCCAGGAACAACCCAACCAGGGCAGCAGAATCTTTTTCAAATCTCCCACCCCTGCACAGAAAGAATTCATGGAGGCAGCAAGTTTGCAATGAACATGATTTATTCTCCTTTCCTAGTCAGTAGGATTCTAGTTCCTAGGGAAGTGTTTCTCTGTGCCTTGGACCCACAGACTGGAGAAGTCTGGGCCCATCCCACAGAGTTCTTAGCGATAGAACAGAAGCACAGCTGCTTCAGTTATTTCCCGGCTACTGCTGTACCCAATGTGAGTTCCATATCCATTCGAATCAAATGCAGCGAAGTCTCCGCACTGCTGGGGGTTACCTTCTGGGAAGAACCCTCCTCCACCAATGCAGTGCTGGAAAACAAGAAGCCAGGAGAGGTCAGCTGGTGAGATGATTGGATATAAAGGGCCCTTCAAAGGTGTATGTCCTGAAGACCAGGTCCTGGTGAAAGTAATATTCAGAGGCAGGGGACAGGATTGAATATGGAGACCCTGCCTACATCATCAATTGGTCAGTCATTAGTGTGTTCATGACTTTGAACTGACTACTGGGAAGTATTGAGCTGTGGAATTTGGGGTCTGGTTAGCGTAAATAGGTCACTGAAAAAGGAAGTGAATTGGGGTTCACAGGCATACTCATGACACCATGTGACACAAATGTACCTATGTGAATACAGACATTAGAGGACAGTCTTCAGATTTTGGGCCTTGCCTTTCCACCATGGTATGAGTTGGTTCTCCTCACCACTGTATGAAGCTGACCTACCGGCTTCTGCAGCGTCTCCTGTCTCTGTTGCCCATTCCTCTCTAGGGAACACTGGAATTACAGACACTTCCATGGCTGTGTGCAGGTGACATATGGGGTTCTAGAGATATGAACTCACAGCTGGCATATGGGGTTCTAGAGATATAAACTCACAGACTTGCACCCCAAGGACATTTACAGCTAATATACCTAATGAGTCTAGAGACACCTTAATGGGTAAACTCAGTGCACTCTGTCCATCACCAGCCTCTCCACTGGCAGCATTGATCTGTTTGAACCAGAAAAGCCCTTCCAGTAGCTTTAGTAGCATGATTGTCTCTTCCCACCTTTCCTTCAACTTCTCTGAATCTCTGTTCTCAGGTTTCCCAGTTAGACATTTCCTTCATGAAATCCTTAAGTTGTACTTCCCAGAGAGAACACTTTTATAACTCTCTATATATACTTTGCTACTCCTGTGCCTTTAATTAACCAAATATTCACCAGTGGCTCAAACTGTTCATCTTCAACCCTGATGTTTCTTGAGCTAAAGATCTTAAATTCATCTGCCACTTGAATTGCTATTCTATCATCTCAAGTTTCAAATGGGAAAAAATGTTTCTTGAGCTAAAGATCTTAAATTTGTCTGCCACTTGAATTGCTATTCTAGCATCTCAAGTTTCACATGGGGAAAAAAACAGAGTTAGTTACAGCCATGCGCCACTTAGCAATGGGGATTTATTGTGAGGAATTCATCAGCTGGTCTGCCAGAGCGTGAACAGCATAGGGTGTCCCCAAACAATCTAGAATCGCTATGGCAATTCTAGGCAATACAACCACATGGACCACTGTCATACAAACAATTCATCATTGACCAAAACATGCAGCACCATGTGTGTAAATCCCTCCTTGACTCCAAACCTGTCTTCTTTCAGACATTGTGACTTAATAAAAGATATTCAGTGGCTTTGAACTTGTTGATTCTGTGCCTCAATCTCCCAACTACCAGAATAATGTTCTGCTACATTATCCTTTTTGTTTGTTTGGGGTTTTTTTTGTTGTTGTTGTTGTTTTTTCCAGACAGGGTTTGTCTGTATAGCCCTGGCTATCCTGGAACTCACTCTGTAGATCAGGCTGGCCTCAAACTCAGACATCTGGCTGCCTCTGCCTCCCAAGTGCTGGGATTGCAGGCATGTACCACCACACCCAGCTTTACATTATCCCAAAAACAAGGGAGATTGAATGGGTACTAAATTACAGTTAAATAGGAACAAGAAATACTAGTGTGCTATTGCAGAGAAAGATTGTTATAGACAACAATAGTAGTTGCAACCTTCATAAGCTAGAGGGTGTGGAGTTGATCTAGTACCCTGTGTATTTAGATGCTGAATTATGTGACCCAAGATCAGGCTGCAGTCTGAACATGGGCATTGTATTAATCAGTGTGCTGTGAAGAATGCTCCCCAATAATCTCTGATTGGTAAATGAAAAGCTAGAGCCTCTGACTGGGCAGAGGAGAGAGGAAGTCAGAACGTCAGATAGAGTGAAGGGATCTTAGGTAGGGACCATAAGGGGAAAGACAAAGGGAAGGGGAAGAAGAAGGTCTCCATGAGGCAGGATGGACCATGAGCACATGGCTAAGAGAAGCTATCCCTGAGGACACACATGACACAGAGCAAGACTCAGTTGGCAAGTACGGAGGCATTTACCTGGTTATTGATAGCCTAGTGGGGTTAGAATAGCTCAGAAACTGCCAAGTATAGTACCAGCAACTTATTAATAAAATCTAATGTCTCATGCCATTTACTTGGGAGCTAAACAGGATAAATTGGGCAGGAAGTCCCCATAAAATTACTAGTATAAGAAGAAAGTATTTGAAATGTTTTTACCATAAGGAAATGCATTTTGAGGATACAGGCTGATTTAAACATTGCATGATCTATTCATGTATTGAACCATCACAATACACCCTATTAACATATAACTGTGTGTTATCAGTTAAGTAAACTTAATGTTAATAAAATTTTTTAAATGATATTCACTCCCCCAAGTGAAAACCATAAGTCTCTCCTAGACATCTCTTCCCATGCTCTATATTCGTCTGGTCTTAAATGTTAAATCCTTGGTGTTCATTAGCCCCATATGTGGAACTGCCCTAGTTTATGATTTCATTTGGACCACGGAAACCATCTCACTCTGTGCTTCATCTCTCCCCCACTGACACATGCCATACTGTGCCTATCAATGTCAGCTTTTTAACACACAGATAATCAAGCCAGTCTTCCCTTTAAAATGTGTTAATGGCTCCCACCATTTACATCTACAGTACAGACTCCCTAGGATAATGTAAAAGTCTCTTCCTGGTCTAGATCCTGCTAACACTTCCTAAATCAGCTCTTGCCTCTACCCTATATCCATCCCATACACCAAAGCTAAATAAATCACAGCTTGCTTTCCCTCAGTACTGCATGCTAGCTGAGATACTGGTAAATTTAAATACACTATTCACTCACTCTCAATTGGCCTTCATCATAAGCTTCTGTCCATCTCCCAAGACTCAACTCAAAAACTACCTTGCCTATAAACTGGATGTGGTGTCACATGCCTTTAATCCTGGAACTGGGAAGGTAAAGGCAGGTAAACTAGAAGCTCAGGCTTAGTTCTCAACCACATAGCCAGTTGATGACTAACCTGAGATATATGAGACCTGACTCAAAACCAAAAATCCTCCCCTGCAGTCAGAATACTCTGCCATTTCCAGTGCTCATTGCAGGTGCTGTCTTTTGCTTTCTTATGTTTTATGTCACTCAAAACCAAAGCCTAGGACCTTCTGCATATTAGGCAAATGCTTTATTACTAAGCCATATTCAAGCACCTTAGTTTTTATTTCTACTATACTTCAAACATGCCATATTAACAATTATACATTTGTATGAATGTCTAAACTCTTAAGTGCTAGCAAAGTGCATGGCTTTTAGTGTCTCCTATACTGTTACAGTCTAGGTGCTCAAAGCAAGCCATACTCAACAATAAGACAGTACACACTAACACCTGTGTGTACTTCATTTCATATTCTTTGACTTGAATGAAGGTGAATAGGATCCAGGATTTCCCAGAGACTTTCCCTTTCTTATCTCTGTACTCATCACCCTCCATCACAGTCAGGGGCCTCCTTGTCAGCAAAGCCTCCACATCCTTTCTAGAGAATGGATACTCTAATGACCAAGGAATGAATCCATGAAACAGGGCCACCTGTCAGGAGCTGAGGACCCTTTTCTCAGACTGTTACTTTGAGGAGGTCTGGGTTCCAAGAGAATCTGGTATTCTTGTTAATTCCTAGTATTGACTACCCGAAGATTTTCTCCTCATTCTGCTTTTGACACAAACTAGAAAAATATATAAATAAACAGCAAGAGTCTAACAATCCCAGGCTTAGGGAAATATCAGGTAGTTGGAGTAGAACTAAATGTACCTGACCTCACAATCAGTATACATGCTGATCTCTAACCAGAGAATGTGCCTGTGGTAGGAAGAATAGCATAACTGAGGTCTACCAGATGTCTAAACTCTTCTAGTAACCTCCCAACACAATGGGTATCTGTACAAGCCCTGGAAAGGATATGTTTCATTCTGAAAGCTAAAGCTAAATCCTGGGTGGTGAGTGACACCTGTTATCACTCTAACCCCAAACACATTGAAAATCTCTGTATTGACCTTAAGACCCCAAAGGCTTCCTAAACACAAATGTCACCCTAAGACTATGTAGGGGGTGTTTTATCATAAAATCTAAGCAAACAGAAGCAGTGCATTAGAAGTTTGTAATGTTGACTTTGGTCTTCTACAAGATAGGATATTTGTTTTTAGACAGAAGTTCTGAACCCTGAGACCAAAAAAGAGTGAGGAAAGATCACACTTCCACATACATGCTCACACTACTATGACAGGTTCCCATGCTCAACACACACTGAAAAACTGTCTTACTCACAGACCCCTTTGGGCCCCACTAAGACTCATGAGAAATGGCTCAACAGTTCAGAACACTTGCAGCTTTTGCAGAGGATCTCAGTTCTGTTCCCAAGCACCTAGTCAGGCATGTCACAACCACATATAACTCTATTTCCAGGAAATCCAACAGTATCTTCTGGTTTCCAAGGTTATATGTACACACATGCATATACCTACATGAAAACACACAGATATATACACAATTTAAAATCATAAAATAAATAGTATTTTTAAAAGACTCACGGCTTCAGAATTACATCCAGTGACCTTCATGCCAGCACACAAGGCACTGGCCGCTCCCTCATTATTAAACACTCTGAACTGAACAAATCCTGCAGTGAATTCCGCTGAAAAGAAAAGGAAGAAAACAGCAATCAATGAAGGGTGTAGAAATAGTTGTCTTAAGGTCAATAAAGAGATTGTAAGTGCAAGGCACAGGTTCTAGTTCAACACATTAGAAACACTGGTGGAGCCTGGGTGGAGGTGCACGCCTTTAGCCTCAGCACTTGGAAGGCAGAGGTAGGCTGATCTCAGAGTTCAAGGCCAGCCTGTACTACAGAATGAGTTCCAGGACAACCAAAGCTACAAAGAGAAACCCTGTCTCAAAAACTAAAAAGGAAGAAGGGAGGGAAGGAGAGAGGGAGGGAAGGAGGGAGGGAAGTTGAGAAAAAAAAAGATATAAATAAGGAAGGATGGAAGGAAGGAAGGAAAGAAAGAAAGGAAGAAAGAGACTGCCGGAATGTGACACCACCATTACCCATGGCTGAAGCACCCCCCCCCACACACACACACACAAACATAGCCAGGAGGAGCCTTTTCCAAACCCCAGAGTCCAGGAGTTAGTCTCCAAAACACCCCAATCTGCTGACAGCTTCTCTGAAGAATAACACAGGAAGAGATCACTGACCTCCAAGGGAGGTCACAGCAGCTGGCCAGTGTATTGACTCTGTTTGCTTTAAACTTTTATATGGCAACCGTCAGAAATAAGAGCTTTAAATTACACAGCATAGGCTCAACCTCTATGAGGGGTAAGTGCCACCTTTGTATTTATATTAAACAACACAATAGTCACCCCTCACAATAGAAATCAAACTCCATTTTTTTTTGTTGTTCTCTGTGTTTTGCTGTTGTTGCAGCATGCCCATGGACCTGGCCCATCTCTGAGAAAGCACTGGATGGTATAAGGATTACTAGGAGTAGATTCTAGAGCTAAACTTCCCCAGTGCAAATGCCAGCTCTCCTGCTTATCCCCTGGTCTCTCAGCCAAGTTCCTGAACCTTCAGGGCTCCAGTCTCCTGGTCTGTAAAATGGGTTAGTAATACTTCAGAACTCAAAGGTAATCATGAGGATGAAGTAAAACAAAGCACAAATATTCATAGAAGAAGACCAGGCTGCAATGGTTGGTAAATGAATGCCTGCTACTTATCATAACTCAATTGATCACCCGTGTCCTGCAGAGAGTTCAGAAGAGCATTATAGACTCACTCTGGCCGTCAGGGGAATAATAAGAGGCTGTCTTCTGAGCATCACCGAAGTCATAGACCACAGGTAATGCCGGGCCATTGTCAGTCCAACACTTTCCTCCTCCGTATTTCACCGGGTACTTCTACAAGGAACAAAAGAAGTCACTGTGTAAGGACTGCTGCATTGGCACCCCATGATCGCTGCCCTTCATGGAGGGGCACAGCACTGGCCCAGTAACTGAGATTGTTTCCAAACCAGTCAGACAGGAAAGAATCCTTTCCTTTGTCTCTGTCTCTTTCTCTGTCTCTTTCTCTGTCTCTTTCTCTGTCTCTGTCTCTCCCTCTGCGTCTCTCTTCTCTCCTTTTTCCCACTCTTCTACCCTCCCCTCTGTTCCCCTCCCCTCTACTCTCCTCCTCTCCCTTCCCCTCCTGTCTTCTCCCTTCCTCTCCTCTCCTCTCCTCCTCTCTCCAGTCCTCTCCTCTGCTCTCTACCCCTTCGCTTCCTTGGCTCAGACATCCTAAGAGAACAATCATTATTCTTTAGAGTTATGGAAATGTGGAACACAAGCCTGTGGAATGATGGTTCCACCCAATCTCAAACACATGCCTCTCTCCACACCTATGAGAAGGAGCCCTGGCCAGTAGGCTTGAGTACCTGGTAGAGGCCAAAGAGATTGTGGCCCAAGTGCTGCAGGGAGCCAGTGGAGGTGTGGTACCTCAGCAGGGAGCTGTTCCTCCAGCTGTGCAGGGGGCTGTTGTTGGGCACATGCCAGATCCCCAGGTCCTCAGCCTGGATGTCGAAGTAGCCAGGGTTCTGGAAAGCAACCAACACTGAGCCTGACCAGAGCAGGAGAGTTCACTGGGCAAAAGACCCACGTGCACAGAGCTCAGCAGAGCTGATCTCCCTGGGCTCCAGCCATGCTCATATTCCCCAGTTCCAGGGATAATGGTCTCACTGCCAGCACCTGCTGACCTATGAGCCTAGGTGGGTGAGTTTGGGGTTCAGGATCAGTAGTTTTCACTTCTCCATCCCTATGTCAAGGGGGATCCTTCCGGCCCTCTCCCTGGCATGCTTGAGCCACACTCACATCCTCACACTTTCCCAGGGTGGACCACGGAGGGCACCAACCTTGTAGTCATCACTTGTGGCGCCCTCTGCAGATCCAAAGGTGTTGTAGTTGGCCCAGTTACCATCCCCCTCCGGGTAATCAGCTCTGCTGCCTTGCTGACTGGACCAGCGATCACCCACCGTGCACTTCCCATACATGTTGTTCTCATGCACACTAGCCACCAGGGTCCAGCCACCACCTGCTGTGGTCATGTCGCAGAAGGTCTGGTAGATGACACCGTTCTCCGTGCGCAGGAAATAGAGGCCATCTGTGGAGAGAACCAGTCCACAGTCTTCACTGTCTATCTCAGTTCCGGAAGCAGGATGGCTCGAGGGATTACAGACATGGCTAATGCCTCATACCCTGAGTGTCCTACCACATTGTCCCTGGGGATACTGGGATCCACCTGAGTTCAGAAAGCCGTGTTTCTGTGACTGTGGCAGAACACAGAATTACCCAAACTGACAGTGATGTTTCTCCTGAAGTTAAAACGTTATTATCAAAGGACTTAGCAACTCTACTTGGTATGTACAAAGAACTGGGAACAGGGATTCAGACATGTACAATCAACTTCATTACAGCTCTGGTCACAAGACCTGAAAGGCAGAAACAACTCAAGGACTTCTCCCTATTAAAAAAAAACATAAAAATCAATATGCTGTGCTATATATTATACACGATAAGTACTATGTCCATTCCTATATATCCAATAGATCAAGAAGAGTGAAGTGGATTGGAGAAATGGTCAGTGGTTAAGAGCAAGCACTGCTCTAGCAGAGGACGTGAGTTGGTTTCCCGGCATTATTCACACTCAGCAGTCAGTGTACAAGCACCTGTTCCTCCAACTCCAGGTGACTAGATGCGCTCTTCAGGACTCTGCGGGTACCTACACACACATGTACACCTTCCTGCCCACAGACATGTAAATAATAATAATTGTAATAATAGTTGTTTACATAGTTCTTGCCTAGAATAATAGTTCTTTACCTATACAAGCCTAGAAACATCCTGGTGTAATAAGCAGACTACTCACATGAGGGAACAAGATTGCACAGATTCACAGATGGAGAAACAGAACTGCAGTCCCCAGGGGCTACAGAAAGGCATTGCTTGGTGGCCACAGAGTTACTATTTCACATTCTGAAAGCGGACAGTGGTGATCCATAACTGTTCTTACCTCTGAAAACCCTTAGAATTGTTTAAGCAGCAATTTTTATCCACTGTATATATTTTATCATATTTCCTATCTTAAAAAATAAAGGCAAAATAATAATAATAAATGCTTGAGCTGGAAAGGCAGTTCAGAGGTTCAGAGCACTGCTTGTCCAGAGGTCCTGAGATCGATTCCTACAACCACATGGTGGCTCACAACCATCTGTAATGGGATCATGCTTCCTCTTCTGGCGCACAGTCATAGGTGCAGAACACTGTGTATTCAAGATAGATAGATAGGTAGGTAGGTAGATAGATAGATAGATAGATAGATAGATAGATAGATAGATAGATAGATAGATAGATAATTGATAGACAGAGAAAATAACGACTGTCTTTCCTAACTAGGATTTTGTTTGCATTTTTTGAGTCAGGGTCTCCCAGGCTGGCTTGGACCTTACAGCTTACAATCCTCCGCCCTCAGCTCCCAAGTGCTAAGATTACAATGTTCTCTTAAATAAGTCCCCACTCACCTTGTGCCTTTGCGTTCTCCTGCTTGATTTCCTTGCAGCTTCTGAACAGAGAGGGAAGGAAAGGATGAGCCCATCCATTGGTGTACTGGCTCTCGTTAGCTAGGGAAGATGCAGAGGTTCACTGTTATGCGACACCAGCCTCCCCTTGTCAATCATCCTAAATTCATTCCATGACTTCTGAGAATCCACAAGGAAGAAAGAGGAGATTCGACAGCAGGGCGAGCACTACATCCAAAGTCCTGAGGGGAGCACCACATCCAAAGTCATGAGGAGAGCACTGTGCTCAATGTCCTGAGTAAAGTGAAGTCCAGCTTCACAGGTAGAAGAAATGCAGCTAGCCCAATGAGCCTGAAGCATGGTACTGAGGTCAGCAGTGCAGAGACCTGGCCAGGAGACCATAGAACGAGGAGCTTTTCAAATTAGCCTCAACTCTGCAAAGTCCTAGAAGGGCAGAAACAGACTTTGGGGTCAGAAATACTCTGGTGGAAAAGCTCCACATTCACAAGTCAAGTCCCTCCGGATCTTATTCACAGTATTCCCTAGTTCCTAACAGCAAGCTGGAAAGGACTCTCTGTGAAGATCAAGTAAGACAGCCTTGGAGGGCCTGACCTTGCCTTACACATACTTTTTTAAAAAGCAGTAAAGAGAATTATGTGTTTTTAAAATACCCTTGATTTCTTGCAGAGAGTAGGACTGAAGAAAATATTTTCCAGGAACAAACCCAACCATGCTTTTGGCATTGAAACCCTAAAACCAAGGGCATCAGCCTGAGGAGTGATGGGGACAGGACAGAGGGGTTCCTTTGAGCCACAGAGAGGCAGAGTCTGTACCAGGACTCCTCTCAGAATCTCACTGCCTTTGCACTTGTTCTTCAAGAGGCGTTAAGCATCCAGCCCACATCTCAAAGGCATCATCTCAATGGGGATGACTAGGTCATATTTATATGTTCGGGAATATCTACTACATATCCACTAAGGAAGTGCATTTACTTTGGTAGAAAGTAGGGGGTGAGGCATAGTTGGGAAGAGTTGGAAGGGAAGAGAAAAATGAGTCAGAAAATAATACAATTTTTTGTTGTAGTTTGTATTTTGGATTTGGTTTTTTGAGACAGGGTTTCTCTGTATAGTCCTGGCTGTCCTGGAACTCATTCTGTAGATCAGGCTGTCCTGAAATTCAGAAATCCACCTGCCTCTGCCTCCCAGAGTGCTGGGATTACAGGCGTGTGCCACCACTGCCCAGTTATACAATTATTTTTAACTTCAAATAAGATTGAAAGCAAGATCAGCTGATCTGTGATGTCTTTAATCCCAGAATGCAGGAGGCCACAGCCAGCAGATCTCTGAGTTTGAAGCCAGCCCGGTGCACAGAGCAAGTTCTAGAACAGCCAGGGCTACAAAGAGAAATCCTTTCGTGGGGGAGCATGATCTCTGGCCCTCAGAGACCCAGATCCTGGGAGCAACACAGTCTAGTGCTGTATGCCTCTAAAGCTAGAGGTGACTTGAAGAAAGTGGGAACCTGTAATGAGACTCACCTGCCCTGCACTCTCTGGTGGCAATGATGACAAACAGCAGGAAGCAGAGGTGGGTCATGGTGGTCTAGAGAAAAGCAAGAGGAAGGTCACTTTCTATCCTGACCTTCTTTCCCTCCCCGACCCCCCCCCCCCACGCCCCCGTCCCAGTCTCAGTTCCTAGCTAGTCCTTCAATGACTCAAAGGCCTCTTCCTGGTCCTAACTCAGCACCTTCTGGCTTTACCTGTGGCCTGAGCCAAAATCCCCCCTCACACAATTCCACACACAGCAGTCACCTTCCCTCTGTACCCAATAGGAGCTGAGAGTTGCTAGCTAAGTAATGACAGGAACCTTTCTCAGCTGAGGCTCCTGCCTGTGTGAGACTTCTGTCCTTTTATACAGAAAGCATAGTAAGGCACAAACTTCCCTTCTGGCAAGATGCCCTGTGTAAATACAGCATCTTATTACAGGGTAATTCTGAGGTTAGTAGGCTCTAAAAGACAAATATTTAGTGTGGTCTCCCCATATCAATCCACATTCTAAGAAGTGATGTTGAGTGTTGGCTTTCAATTTGTATCTTTCGTGAAAATTGTATATATCTTTTTTTAAAAATTCCTAACATCTACCATAATCATCATTCAAAGGAAAAGAAAATTTTTGCTAGTGGTATTGGTGGTGGTTGTGGAGGCAATGGTGGTGGTGATGGTGGAGGTGGTGGTGATGGTAGTGATGATGGTGATGGTCGGGGAGGTGGTGGTGGTAGTGGTGGTGGTGGTGGCAGTGATGATGGTAGTGGTGGTTGTGGTGACAGTGGTGGTGATGGTGGTGGTGATGGTGGTGGAGGTGGTGGTGGAGGTGGTAGTGGTGGAGGTGGTGGTGGAGGTGGTGGTGGAGGTGGTGGTGGGATGTGATAGTGTGATGGTGATGGTGGTGGAGGTGGTGGTGGTAGTGGTGGCAGTGGTTTTTGAGACTAGGTCTCATGCAGCCCCCTGTTGGGGTCGTGCACGAGGAACAGCAAAACAGGTTTAGAACTCATGGTATTCAGCCCACCTGTTAACACGATCACAATGGGAAAGGCAGAGCCCCGAGGACTACATGTCCTGAGGACTGTCCTGCTCCTGTGGAGTTCTGCTCTGTTTGCAGCCCCAGCAGTCACCAGGTCCCTCCTAATGTAGGAGTTGTATGAAACTGTCAGGGGTCCCCAGGCCCTCACTGGGTAAGGTCATCGGCACTTACAATATTAGTGACCGATCTTTAAGTGGTGCTGCACGGGAGCAGAATAATGATTCAGACACCACCCTTAGAAAGAACTGAGAGATGTAGATTGTTAATCAAGTTAGGGCAAGATGATTTTGTCAGTGCCCTTGACATAAAAAATCTTGGGGAACAATTTAAAGTTCAGAAAGGCACAGTGCAGATAACTGACCAAGGGATTTTTTTTTAAAGGAACAAAAACGATGGAAGCCCAACAAGTCCTAGCTGACAGGCCTTCCTGGTGAGGCTGGGCAGGTGGTCGAGGTGATGGCTCATTTTTTGTACCCATTCTTGCCCTCAGCTTCCTGATATGATTTTTCTTAAAAAATTGTTAGTGATGTGTTCTCTGAGGTTTAAAGTAGAAATGTCTAATTGGTTTTTATATATAAAAGTTTAGCCAGGCAGTGGTGGTGCATGCCTTTAATCCCAGCACTTGCAAGGCAGAGGCAGGTGGAGCTCAAGGCCAGCCTGGCCTACAAAGTGAGTTCCAGGACAGCCAGGGCTACACAGAGAAACCCTGTCTTGGGGGAAAAAAAGTTTGGTTGTATAATTCCCTTAAGAGTTTTTACAATATTGTTTTTTTATGATAAATGATAAAATGATTGATCCCCAATTGTAACTACAAATTGCAGCCTGACAGTAAGAGAAACTAGATGAGAAATAATGTCTTGTGTGCTTACATTTTGTTAATCTATAACAAGTTTCTTAGATATGATTTTATATGGATTCTTGGAAATTATTTGTTTTTTACCTATATTACATAAAACACTTAATCATGTAAATATATAACAGAATATGATTTTTTTTACTCATGGTAATTATTCATTTAAAGAAAAATAGAATGTAAGCATATGTGAGTTTGAGCCAGGGTAGACTGTGGAAGCCAGCTTCTACAGGTCAGGTAAACTGAGGAAGAGGAGGGGCCATTGTAATGTTTGTACTGCTTGAAACATATCGCTGGGATATATAAGCTGTGAGAGAAGAAATAGAGTTGTTAGAGCTTGTGGAACCTCACTTCATCCACCAAGTGTGAGTGTGTGTGTGTGTGTGTGTGTGTGAGAGAGAGAGAGAGAGAGAGAGAGAGAGAGAGAGAGAGAGAGAGACAGAGAGACAGAGAGAGAGAGAATGTGTGTATGTGTGTGTGTGTGTGTGTGTGTGCGTGCACGCGCACATTCCCTCACCTTTTTCATTGGTCCCAGAGAGTTCTTTGCCAGCCCCAGAGAATTAAGTTCTACTCCCTCAGAGAAAAGTGTGCTGAGTGAGAGAAGGATGAGGGTGGAGGAAGAAAGATTCCACATCACCCTCAGCTTCATAAAAAGTTTGAGGCCAGTCTGGGATACGAGACCTTGTCTCTAAAAAAAAATGTATATCCACACAAAGAAGGTATAGACTTCTTTTACTACTTTTTATTATTCCTATATTTATTTTGTGATATTTGACATATGTAGTATTATTATACATTCTTACTGGTATATAAAGCCTAGAACAGCCTACAACTTATTAGACCTAAGAGTCTCTGAAAAACTAGACTATTTGATAGTGTTAAATTATTAATCAGGGTTTGTATTCCTACACAAAACATCATGACCAAGAAGCAAGTTGGGGAAGAAAGGGTTTATTCAACTTACACTTCCACATTGCTGTTCATCACCAAAGGAAATCAGGACTGGAACTCACACAGGGCAGGAACCTGAAGGCAGGAGCTGATGCAGAGGCCATGGAGGGATGCTACTTACTGGCTTGCTCCCCCTGGCTTGCTCAGCTTGCTTTCTTACAGAACCCAAGACTACCAGGCCAGGGATGGCACCACCCACAAGGGGCCCTCCTCCCTTGATCACTAGTTGAGAAAATGCCTTCCAGCTGGATCTCATGGAAGCATTTCCCCAAAAGAGGCTCCTTTCTCTGTGGTAACTCCAGCTGGTGTCAAGTTGACACACAAACCCAGCCAGTACAGAAGGATATCACCTTTCATGACCAACAGCAGCCAATGAGTCTCTGTGCCCCACAGATTCTACCTCCCACGTCCTTTCACACTCTCCTCCACACCACCCCATCCAAACCCCACTGTCCTTCAATCTAGTTTTGTCCAGATCTGGGTGTTTTTTTAGCTGTGACTAATAGAAATTTATCTCAAACTAGCTTAGACAAAAGAAAAGAAAACCAAATCTGTCACCTGATGAAATAATTATTCTAGAGAGAAGGCTCACTTGATATAGCAGCTTCTCCACATCTTTGAGTCCATCAGCTCATTTGGTCTCTACCTGGCGTCATCCTTTCACTGAACACAAAATGGTTGGCTTTTGCTGTTCCAGGCATTACTGTAACACAATGGAGAATGACTCATTTCCTCCTGTGGCTCTTAGCCCAGAAACCTCCTTTCCCCACCAGCCAGAAGTGAGACACATACTACACTACTGCCATGGTGATTCCCAGGAAAATGTCTAAGTGGACTAAACAATGTGGATTTATTTTCCTACAGTTCTGGAGAACTTGAATCCAAGATAAATACGCCAACAGGCTTTCCCCATTTCAAGACGTCTCTGCCTAGCTTTTAAAGAGCCCCCTTCCCACTGTGTTTCCTCAAGGTCTCTTCTGTGGGTCTATCCCCAATATGTCCTCTTGTGCTCAAATTTACTCTTCTATAAAACATACCAGCCAAGAGCCAACAAGACAGCTTAGCATATTAAGACACTTACCAGCAAGCTTGATAACCTGACTTCAATTCCCATGATCCTTATGTCAGAAACAGACCTGATTCACAAGAGGTGTCCTCTGACTTCCCCAGGTGTGCCATGGTACACGAATACTGAAAAACATGTACCCATATGTGTACATACACACACATAGAATAAATCAACAAATAAATAACATAGTATATATGAGAAGTTTATTTATACACACATATATATCAGGAATACCCATCTTAGTTACCTAATATTATTCA